>NC_081362.1:42256743-42596243 GCF_030684315.1 Stegostoma tigrinum
AAAGACTGCCAGGCCAGCCAGGTGGGGAGGGTGTAATAAATGAAGGATGTTGCAAGAACTGGACTTTGTACTGTCTTGTACATAGACAGTAGAGAAAGGGCAGTATTGCGAAGTGCAACCAAGGCCAAGGTACTCAGTCAACAGTTGACATCGCCACCACAAAGCACAGCAAGAAGGGAGGGGAGGAGGAGGCTTTACCTTGAGTGGAGGACATATTGACAATTTTTAGAAATTCATTTACGGGATGAGAGTGTCACTGGCTAGGCCATCATTTATTGCCCATTCCTAATTGTCCTCAAGACAGTTAAGAGTCAAACACATTGGTGGGGATCTGGCGTTACATGTAGACCAGACCAGGTATGGATGTCTGCTTCCCTCCCGAAAGGGCATGAGAGTACCACATGAGGTTTTCCTAACAATCAGCAATGGATTCATGGTCATCCTTAGAATCTCAATTCTAGATTGTTGTTGAATTCAAATTCTACAATCTGCTGTGGCAAGATTTGAACCCAGGTCTGTAAAACATTTCCTGTGTCTGTGGACTAATAGGTTCAGCGACAGTACAACGATGCCTTCATTTTGCCTGAGAGGAAGCCCTCAAGCTGTGACCAATCAGTCCATATATGGATATTGTGGTATTGAAGATCCAACAGAAGAATATTGCAACTAAATTTTACATACAACATTATATTCCTCAGACACTTCATATCAGGGTTAATATTAAGCTGTGATGTTACAGCAGAGAAGCATGTTTCCAGTGGAATGTCATGCTTCGAGTTGTCTGAGACAAGATGGAGTCAGAGATCTTTACTCCCTCAGGTTGGGGATGGTCTACTGAGTCGGAAAGGTTTTGACTTCAGCTACCTGCCTCGATAATGAAAATCCAACTCAAAGCTTTTCTTCAGTGATTCCACAGGATTCCTCATAAAACAACCACATCTCTACTGATCCCATCCTGGCTTGTCATGCCCTTCTTTGTAGCACTACTCTTCACCTTCATCATCATTGACACTGGCTTTTTAACTGTTTCCCCTGTGGAATTGTTTTAAGCTCCTTGTCTTCATCGGCAAATCCTTCCTCGAATTTGTCATCTCCAGTTCTACAACCAGCTGCAAATATGCCGCTTTATTATGTCTTGTGATCTTCTGGTACTAGCCTCTAGACTGACTCAGATCACTCTGCTCTACTCAACATCAGTGTCACTGCCTTCAGCTGTCTGGACTCAGCTCTCTGAGACTTCTTTCTCAAATCCTGAACCATTCCATCTCACTCCACACCTTTAAAACATTCATGGATCGAATGCCTTTACTAGTTGTACAAAGACTTATTATTCCGTCATTATCACAACATGTGAGATGACTTTGTGTTAGTTCCTATTTTAAAGCAATAATAGAAAGACAGAACAAAATGTTGTGTTGCACTCCCTGAGATCAAATGTGCAGTCCTTTCAACAGTTATAATTATTTAGTGGGGAGGCCTACATTGAAATGTCAAGCAAAGCTGGCCCCAAGACTCATGATTCTGTGATTCAACAGCCCAGGACATATCCACTAGTACTCAAACAGCCACAGCAGAATGAGATTTTTGCTTCTTCATCATTTGTCTTTATCAAGAAATTGACTGGATTTTGAAAATCATCTACTAAAATAAAAAAAAGATTAATATACTAAATGGAAATAGATTCAAAGAACTGAAAAATAGTCAGGTGCAGCTGGTTCCTATAGTCAAATGAAATAGTGAGATCATTCATCAGTCACCATATGGATAGGTGCTTTTCTAGCTGCAGGGTTGTCATTTGTGTATGTCGAAGGCTCTTAAGGGAACAATCTCTTGGAATTTGATTGCATGATAAAATTATGTATCAATATGTTTTTAAACAATAGAATGATCACAGGACATATTCAGTACGTTTATATGGCATGTTTCCCTGTAGTATAACATTTCACAATTTATCATTGTCAGAAGATCTTAGCCTTTGGATCCTAGGCAGAGTTCCATTTGTCCAAGACAATATTTTAAATAGGATTTGCACAAGATGAGTGCTTAAATAGCTGTCATATGTCCACCATGCAAGTTTCAAAGCTGAATAATGTTTCATTCTAGGCCCTCTGCTCATTTAAATTTTCCAGTGAATTAATTTCATTAGGAGCATAATTGAGGGAATGAGGGTAAGGTAGATTCTACTGTCTTTGCTGAATGCTTTTGCAGAAAAAGATAACAACCATCAAGTTCATTATTAACTCTTAACAATGCTCCAGAAAATGTGGTAGTGCCAATTTCATTTTCATAATTCAGTGAAATAACTCATTCACTGGCATGTGGTTTATTTGCTTAAATCATTAAAATAGTGCAAATGCATTAAATTGATCAATTTCATTGCTGTCTTCTCTGACATACACCTTGAAAGGATTCAGATTTTCAGAGCTAAATTACCTTTTAATGGTACAAAGCCTTGCAGTTTAGGAGATTATTTTACCTATCTTTTAGTAAAAATAATTTACATGTCTAAATAAGAAAAGCTGTTTTCTGTGGATAAGTAAATTTCTCTCCACAGTCAACTGCTTCTTGTTAAGAGTGCAGCCTTATTCAGTTTAATTCAAAACTTCAAACTCAACCCTAGATATTTATCAATCAACCTATTCAAAGCTGCTATTACAGATTTCTGGAGTGGGTGGGACTTGAACCTAAGTCTTCAGGTGCAAAGGCTGGGACACTACCACTGCACGCTCAGAGCTCACACTGAATCTTGCAGCCACCTCCCACACCCCCATGTCATATAACATCAGCAGGCTGATGTCATGATGCTGTCACTGTTACATGATCATGTAGAGAGCGAGCTGGAAGGAGGAACTTCAAATTCAAAAGTAATAGTTGTGAAACTAGAGCGCATTAGACCACATAGACAGGACAAAACATCCACCACTACTTAATCCTACATTTTTGTTAATGGTGTCTTTGGAGCACTGGACTTTAGCCAGCCACATTGTCTGTGGGAACTTGGTTGCAAACAGATTAGTCTTCAATTTACTGCTCTTTGCTTCAGACCAATTTCCATCACCTCACTAAATATAAAATGTAAGTAGTTTTCTTTAAATCAATATTTCAGGGTCGTCACCTCTTTAGGTTTACATACATTTTAGAAATTGAATGTATTTTGCTATTGTCCCCTTAATTTTCTCTCTATTGTGTGCAGAGTGGACATAAACTGCCACAATTTGCACCAATTCATAAAATGCCAAACAAATTGCCAAGGGGAAATTATTTATATGTAAATTATGTAGTTACAGGATTAGAAGACCCATTTTTAAAATCAAGCACAGGGAAAATGACTGTTGACAGGAAAATAATGGTAGGAGAGACAGTTGATGTTTTAATTCAAAAGGACAGCATTAGTGAATAGACTATGGTTATTTGGTTTTCTGCATTCTAATGGGAACTGAGAACCCATTTCTAAAATGACTGACTGCAACATAGGTCTTCTTTCAAATGTATCTTTTCATTGTAGTTTATAAATAACTACACATCGCTCGCACAAGAAACACTTGAACACAGTCTCTTAACGTGTCAGCACTACCGACCAAGCTAAATCTCCCACTCTTTTACGCAATTGTATTTCTAAATTATCCATGCCTCTCTAAACTGTCAAATTCTTCTTAAAACAAAACACAGCAATCTCCAAAATGTGGCCATGTTTTAATTACAATGTGTGTGAAGATTTTCCTCAACTTGTGATTCCTTTTATTGGAAATATGTGTCAACTTTACTGATTCCAAAATGAGGTTAATTCTATGCCAAAAATGTCAAAGGGAAATATCTAAACATTCAACATTACTGTGCTCCTGGACTACTATATGTCATCTGACAGTGCAGAAAATGCTGCATACCTAGCCTTTTCAGATATACAAAAAGTACCCACTAAAGCCAATGATTCAGTATCTTTTAAATTATGTATACAAAAGAGTAATTGCTTGGTCTGAAAGCTATCAGAATATAAATTAAGATATTGAAGAATTAAAATATGAAGGCATTTGAGGATGAAGATGATAGTTTTGAATGGTGCATGTTTCTTTTTTATTTTTATGTGCATATGAAAAACGATACATGAATCTAAAATAAATTGTGCTAAATAAATTAGGAACTACAGTGCCTTCACTTGGCATTATTGAGGCATTTAGACAGTCAAAATGGTCGTGCCTTACTTATCAATTTGCTTTGTGCCTCCTTTGCCCCCTGGAAATTTAGCTGCCGGAAGGACCCAAGTGATCCATGTACCTGAAGGAAACAACAACACAATTTTGATTTTTAAGCAGGAGTTTTATCATGCTGACAGGACCCCTCTGCAATTTGCATGGAGACATTAGACCAGCTGTTCAATAAACAGCTTTTCTAAGTAAAGTGGGCAGTTGAAGAAGTAAACTGGGGATAAACAGTAAGTCTGAAGTTAGCTGTGTGTTTAAAATATAAGTTAGCACTGATTGAAACAGAGCTACATCTTTACAAGGAAAGGTTTCTCTTTTGTGCTTATGACCATTCAGATATTTTGAATGTGGGAATCATTTTGTTAATTCTTAACTGGGAGGTGGTGCAAGTTGAGACAAAAATTGAGAGAGCAGTAAGGCACAGAGGCAGCTGCATAGCTTTCCCATGCTCCTGGGAAGTCTCCCAGCAAACATTGCCCACCTTCTCAGCTGTTTCCCAGGAGGTTTCTTGTAGTCAGACATGTATGGCATCAGGCAGGGGTTGGCCACTGAAGAGGTCACACATCCTATTGTCTCTACCAAATCTTCTGCCCTATCTTCCCATAACTCCCATGTCACAAATCCCATTCAACCTCCCTGTCATCTTTGTAACTAGGTCAGCCAGGTGGACCTTATAGAATATGAATTCCCTGATTGAGCATGTTAAGCTGGCCCAAACAGGGAGTCCTGACTGACAGTCAAAACATCTTCACACTGTGAGATAACAAAGTGTGGAACTGGATGAACACAGCAGGCCAAGCAGCATCTTAGGAGCACAAAAGCTGATGATTCGGGGCCTAGACCCGCCTCAGTCCACACTTTGTTATCTCGATTCTCCAGCAATCGCAGTTCCCATTATCTCTCTCACACTGTGAGAGCTGGCTTTGAGGGAGCTGGATCTGTGCCAAGGAGTTTTCATGTGTAAATAAAGGGTAATTTGGTGACAGGATACTGGCCTCTGCAGAATTATTTCACTTACGTTTGATTACAGGTTCCAAGGAATGCACGAATAATATAGAACTCTAGCCTCGTATTCTAGGGCATGGGATCAATATGGTAAAATTTGAATTAAATTAAAATCTGGAATTGAAACCATGGTCTAATGGTGAACATGAGATGACTGCCAATTGTTGCAAAATTCCATGTGGCTCATTGATGTCCATTATGCTGTCCTTATCTACTCCTACCTACAATTGACTCCAGATTGACAGCAATACTTGACTTAAAACTGTCTTCTGGGCAGTTATGGAAAGACAATAAAGATTGGCCTGTTTAGTGAAGTTGGCATCCCACAAATGAGCCCTACCATTGCTCAGAGGCAGGATTGAATGTAACAACAACTGAAACACCATGTTTGTGTATTTTCAGCAAATGGACAGCAGCAATTCAAGAACATGGCTCACTACCTGTGACTTATGAACAACCTGGACAATCAAAGCTCACCCTATTCATAATGTTTCTATCGTGTGACTTAATCAATACATTTTTGTGCAACTCTAAGTTCTTTTTGCTGAGCAGGCTGTTGGTTAGTAATTGGTAATTGGTAGCATTCTTGATGACACCTAGATCACTTTGCTTTCAATCAAAACATGATGAAACAAACTATTGTGGTGATCAAGCAACTTTTCCACTGCCGAGTACTATCTGGAGAATCTTAAAATAACATACTGGAGCATTGACATGATTTGTTGTAGTCTGTTGTATCTGGCATGACCTCGCCATTATAATGGTACAACCTATGGCAACAGATGTTCAGTGAGCAACTGAAAAGGAGGAGGAGCATGGGGGCAAAGAAGGTAATAAATATATCCTCTTTATGGCCGGTTGTATGTGACTGACTCAGCTGAGCTCAATTCCCGTGAACACGATGCCAAATCCTCATCTCAGTTATATCTTGTCAATGGTCATAGCTTCCTCTTGGCCACATTGTTGTAAAAGCAACTGACAACAATTATTGCAAGTAAATTTTAATCAAACAAGATGTCCAATATTCCATAGAAAGTCATCTAATCACACTTATGTGTTTTGTTAGTGCCTGCTGTGTGCATACCTTTGTCGGCCTAGTGAATTCTTTTCCAGTGAAGGATAGAACTTGAGCCAATCTTTACATACTTCTATGTTTATTTAGAGAGTTACAACCATAGTCCACCAAATATCACAAACATTGTTCAGTTGATTTGGTCTAAGTCTATTTGGAACAGGTTCAAATGAATACCTAGTCAATAAACACCACAATCAGAAACAAAAACAGAAATTGCTAGAAAAGCACAGCAGATCTGGCAGCATCTATGGAGAGAAATCAGAGTTAACACTTTGGGTCGAGTGACCCTTGCTCAAAACCTCAATATAAAATTCAAATACAATTCATTACATTGTGTAAAATGCATCACATTGCCGGATCTCATTTAGGGTCCCTAACACTTCCTTCTGACTTTCTTCTTCAACACAATTTGACACATGTTGACTTGCATTCACCCATTTAATTTTAGAAATTCCTCTCCCTCCAGCATTTATTTCGATGTAGTATGGCCAATGCATAGCCTTTTTCCAGTCACTCTTTTGAGAGTTTCATATCTGCTGTTCTTCAATTTAAGAACAAGTTTCTCGAGTTATGACTTAATGCTACGATCGAGCAAGGCGATTTTTGACCCAAATACCTTTGGTCACATGGTATAAGTCATAACCATGGAACATTACCTCTGATCACTGACAGATACACTGAGCTGTTAATTGCTACATTAATTTTTTTCTAAAAAAGCCAAAAGCCACCTTATGACTGCAGATGCAAATTCAGTAGCTGTGTGGAAACGAACTCTGGAAAATCCCAATTGTACAGAGTCAGGAAAACTTCAAAAAGAAAGATTAAAAAGAAAGTGATAATTACAGGCTGATACCCAACACCCTCGCAGCAGGAGGTCATCTCCTGCAGTTGTGTTTATATTTTACACTCCCAGGGATGTACAAAACAGAAGTTTAAAAGCATTATATTAACCATCTGGTTGACAGAACTGAGGGCATCGTTGTCAATTTTGCAAATGACACAAAGACATGGAGGAACAGGTAATATTGAGAATTAGACAGTCTAGGAGAATGGGCATAAAAGTGGTAGATGGAATAAAATGTGGGCCAATGTGAGGTAGTCATTAAAGGTGGAAGATTTTAGCCATAGGCTATTTTCTAAATGGGGAAAGGCTTCGGAAATCTGAAGCCAAAAAGAACGTGTAAGTCTGAGTTTAGGATTCTCGTAAGGTTGACATTGTAAAGGCTAGTATTTTAGCAGTTAAAGTACTTTTATTAACTATTTCTTTGGCCCCTCAAGCTAAAAGATACCATTGCCCGTTTTCCCAATTCCCTGTAAGAAATAATAATGAAATCAGCTGCAATTGAAAATCCATTAAAAACATTAGCAGCGGAAACAATTTTAAAAATGACCAGCTTCATGTTCATTGGGTCGTCTAAGGATGGCCACTCAATTATATATCAAAAGAAATTAATTTATTTACTGTTTCATTTGCAATAATTAGGCCCTGGATAACTTTTACAATTTAGTATGGTTCCACATGAGATACCTGAAACCGTTAAGTTCCCAGGTGAGGAGGAATGCACAGGTTCCCCTTATTTATCCACCTGTTACGTCCCCACCACCAATTTTCTGCAGCAAGGCTAATTTAAAAAGGACCCCTCCCCTTGTGGATGTCTTCCTTCCTTGGCCCAACTTAACTTTTGCTTCAGCCAGAACTTCTTGAATGAACAAAGACTGAGTTTATTTGCTACTAAACAAAAGTGCAGTGCAAAGCATGTACATGCAGATTAGATATAAGAGTAAAGTCAAAAACGTTCTAAGAACAGTTATATAGATGAGTTGCAGAATTGTCCACAAAGAGCAGATGGTTGAATACTGCAGCTGTTGCATTGGATGTTACCAATAACATTGACAGTGGGTGAACTGTCAGTTTCATGGTCCTTAGTTTTGGAGTTTGGTGGAGATTCTATAGTTATGATGCGTTTTGATGTGATTGAATTCCAGCATTCAGTATGAGAGAATACTCCTTTGTTGTCCTGTTTCCTTTTTAACTCGTTTGCAGCAGTCAGAGTTGAAGGATTCTCTCCCTTCAACATAGAGGTAACTAGGGGATAGTTCTTTGACTTTTACCTTCACTGTATGGTATTGCACCTGGCACATATAGCTATGCGACATATATAGATAGGGTGGTTAAGAATGCATTAGCATGCTTGCCTTCATGACTCAGATCTTTAAGTACATTTATCATAGAATCACTGCTGTGTGGAAACAACAAGTCCACACCAGCTCGCAGATCACTCCACCCCGACCCATCTCCCTATAATCTACCTACTCTACACATCCCTGAACACTACGGGCAATTTAGCATGGCCAATCCACCTTGCCTGCACATCTTTGGACTGTGGGAGGAAACCAGAGCACCCGGAGGAAACCCAAGCAGACATGGGGAGAATATGCAAGCTCCACACAGTCACCCAAGGGTGGAATTGAACCTGGGTCCCTGGTGCTGTGAGGCAGCAGAGCTAACCACTGAGCCACCGTGCTGTCCTAAATTTTCAGGATGCCCCATGATGGGATTTCAAGTCATGGTCTCTGGATTGTGGTTTCAGTGACACATTCAGTAACTACTACAGGCCTGACACATTGGTGAGATCTCCTCTGCAATACTCTGTCCAGCTCTGGTTTCCCTGTTATAAGAAGGAGAGAGGCTAAATAGACAGGAACATTTTTCTGCTGGAGCATAGGAGATTGAGGGGTGATCTTACAGAGGTTTATAAAATCATGAGGGGTATAGATATGGTGAATGGCAGGTGTTTTCCCCTAGGGTGGAGAATTTCAAACTAGGGGCCATAATTTTAAGATGTGAGGAGAAAGATTTAAAAAAGACAGGAGGGGATTTTTTTTCACACAGAGAGCAATTCAAGTGTGGAATGAACTTTCACAGGAAGTAGTGGATGTGGGTATAATTACATCATTTAAAAGTCATGTAGATTAGTACATGGAAGAGAAATGTTTGGAGGGATATGGGCTAAGCGCAGGCAGGTAGTACTAGCTTAGTTTGGCATTAAGGTTGACCTGGGCTGGTTGGACGGAGAGGTCTGTTTCTGTGTTGTATGGTTTTGAAAGAGAATGTTCAGTCCCAATAGACCACTTCAGTAGAGCTGAAACTGATTTTTTGATCCCTGTCCTTGTATGTTCTTGATCGGTAAAATACATAATGTGTCTGCAGCTTGCAACATAATCTGAAAAATGTGGCATTCTGATATGAAGAGGTTTATGAGCCCCTCATTATCTTTGTAGCTTGTAGGGATCACAAAGAAAGTTCTTTGACAGCTTTAGGTAGTATATCCTATTGGCCTCAATTACAAGGTTATTTTTTCACTTGCAACTATTGTGTCTGCAGCCATCCTTTTTCAAAAGAAAATCTTGGAATTTCGAGCTAAAAAATGTCCACAGCACGTTGAGGTTCTGGTCTGTGGTTCTGATGCATTCATGCTTAGAACAGTTTTGATATTAGGGTGCTTCATTTCAGTACTCAATGCCAACACCATCAAAACTCGAGACCAAACAGCTCACTGGGTCAAGCATGTTTTGCAATAGCTCTCTCTTTTTTCGTGGGATACAGCATCATCTTTCTGCAATGACCTAACTGTTAATCAATTGGAACATGAGTAACAATTGCAAAGTAGGATTGTTGACTTAAAGTTATTCCAAAGTCATGCTGCTTACTATCTACATCATTTTAAAGCCTCACAAGTCTGACTCTCAATTTTAAATTTTACCTCTTGTTATAACATTATATTAGCGAGTTTCGAGAAGATTTGTAGCCCAGGTTGAGGTTCTGGATATGAGTTTGCTCGCTGAGCTGGAAGGTTTGTTTTTAGACGTTTCCTCACTTTTATTTGAAAAAATATATTTTATTCATCGAATGGACAAAAAAAAACATTTATACACCTACCCAGTTATGCAACCTGCTCCGGGTTACCCAGGGGGTACATACACCAGTGAAAGGAAAAAACAAAACAAAACAAAGAAGAAAAAAAAACAAACCAAAGAAAAATACCCCGGCAGTCGTCTCCCCGCACAGTCCCTGTTGACCCCCTGACCAGTTGGAGAAGGCGCCATCTGGGCCCAGTTACCAGATAGGGCCCTTTTTTCTATTCTGGACGAGGGGTACTCTTTCCCCACCGCGCCTTGGCAGCGGCTGCCACAAGCTTTAGCGCGTCCCTCAGCACGTAGTCCTGGACCTTGGAGTGCGCCAGTCTGCAACACTCGGTCGGGGTCAGTTCTTTCAGCTGGCAGACCAGCAAGTTGCGGGCAGACCAAAGAGCGTCTTTCACCGCATTGATGGTCCTCCAGGCGCAGTTGATGTTGGTCTCGGTGTGCGTCCCCGGAAACAGCCCGTAGAGCACGGAGTCCCGTGTCACGGAACTGCTCAGGACGAACCTCAACAAATACCACTGCATCCCCCTCCAGACCTCCTGCGCATAGACACACACCAGAAGGAGGTGATCGACAGTCTCGTCCCCCCCGCAGCCACCTCGAGGGCAGCGTGCGGTGGTGCAGAGATTCCGGGCATGAATAAAGGATCTCACTGGCAGAGCCCCTCTCACTGCCAGCCAAGCAATGTCCTTGTGCTTGTTTGAAAGTTCTGGTGATGAGGCATTCTGTCAAACGACTTTGGCAGTCTGCGTGGGGAACCACACGACGGGATCCAACCTCTCCTTTTCAGGAAGGATCTCGAGGATACTATGTGCTGACCACTGCCTGACGGCCTTGTGGTCAAAGGTGTTCCCTTTCAAAAATTTCTCCACGAAGGACAGGTGGTACAGGATGGTCCAACTACTCGGAGCGTTCCGCGGCAACGAGGCCAGGCCCATCCTTCGCAACACCGGGGACAGGTAGAATCTCAGTAAATAGTGACACTTGGTGTTTGCGTACTGAGGATCTACACACAGCTTGATGCAGCCACACACAAAGGTAGCCATCAGGGTGAGGGTGGTGTTTGGTATGCCCTTTACCCCATTTTCCAGGTCTTTGTACATGGTGTCCCTGCGGACCCGGTCCATCCTCGACACCCAAATGAAGTGGAAGATGGCCCAGGTGATCACAATGGCGCAGGTCCAGAGAATATGCCAGGCCTGCGCCACATACAACAGTACCGAAAGCCCCTCGTGCCTGACAACCAGGTTCTTACCTGCAATGGAGAGGGACTGGAGCGTCCACCTGCCCAGCTTCTGCTTCAATTTGGTGATACGCTCCTCCCAAGTCTTATTGCACGCCCCAGCTCCACTGAACCGAACACCCAGCAACTTCAGGTAGTCTGTCCTGACGGTGAAGGGGATGAAGGAGCAGTCGTCCCAGTTCCCGAAGAACATGGCCTCACTGTTACCCCTATTGACTTTGGCACCCAAGGCCAGTTCAAACTGGCCGCAGATGCCCAACAGCCTACTCACCGACCAACGATCGGTGCAGAAGATGGCGACGTCGTCCATGTACAGGGAGGTCTTGACCTGAAGGCCTCCGCTGCCTGGGATAGGCACGCCCTACAGGCTCACGTCCTTCCTGATGGATGCAGCAAAGGGCTCCATACAGCACACGAATAAGGCAGGAGAGAGCGGGCAGCCCTGCCTGACTCCAAATCTGACGGGAAAACTGTCTGATTCCCAACCGTTGATCGAGACTGCCCTAACGATGTTGGCGTAGAGCACCCGGATCCAATTGCGGATGCCCTCCTCGAACCCCAATTTGGAAAGGACGTCCCTCATGTAAGCATGAGAGACCCTGTCGAAGGCCTTCTCCTAGTCCGGGCTGACAAGGCAGGTGTCCACCCGCTTGTCCTGCACGTAGGCGTTCATATCCCTGATGAGCGCGAGGTTGATGAGCGCGAGGTTCTCAGCGGTCTTCCTGCCCAGCGCAGCACAGGTTTCGTCAGGGTGAATCACCGACTCCAGGACAGACCTGACCCGGTTGGCTATGACCTTGGCCAGGATTTTGTAGTCCATGTTCAAAAGTGAAATGGGACGCCAATTCTTAATTTCTTCCCTCTCC
The DNA here is from genome assembly GCF_030684315.1 of Stegostoma tigrinum. Taxonomy (NCBI): domain Eukaryota; kingdom Metazoa; phylum Chordata; class Chondrichthyes; order Orectolobiformes; family Stegostomatidae; genus Stegostoma; species Stegostoma tigrinum. Next base: position 42,269,056 of record NC_081362.1, read on the forward strand.
CCTTTCATCTTGTAAATGAGGGTGATGATGCCCTCCCGCATTGACTTGCACATTCCCCCTGCCCAAAGCGCACTATCGTACACCTTCAGCAGTTCCTGGTCGACCAGGTCCCACAGAGCGGAATGTAGCTTGACCGGTAAGCCGTCGCTCCCGGGAGTCTTATTCCTCTCCAAGGACTTGAGGTCTCTGGTCAGCTCGTCCAGGGATACCGGCCGGTCCAGCCACTCCCTCGTGCCGTCGTCTAAGACCTCCGTGATAGACAACAGGAAATGAGTCAGAGGCCGTGCTGTCCGTGGGCTTCGCGTCGTACAGTCTGGCATAGAAGGATCTGCTGATCCTCAAAATGTCTGGCCGAGGCGACGTCACCGAGCCATCGTATTCCTTCAGCTGGCTAAGCACAGAGCTCTCTTTGTGCACCTTCTGAAAGAAGTAACGCGAGCACGTCTCATCCTGCTACACAGAGCAGACCCTGGACCAGAAGGTTATCCTGGAGGCCTCCGCGGCCAAGAGTGAGGCTTGCTGGCCCCTCACCTTGCGGAGGTCCTCCGGGACATCGACCCCCATCAACTGCAGAAGGAGCAGGTTCTGCACCCTTTTCTGGAGTCGCGACAGCTTTCCCCGCCTCTCTCTTGCCTTCCGAACACCCTTGAGGACAAACAACCTCTTGATGTTCTCCTTCACCATCTCCCACCAGTCGCCTGGAGACTCAAAGAGGCGTTTCATGGCTCTCCAACCATTGTATTCCCTCTTAAGCTCCTCGACGTTCTCTGGGGTCAACAGAGTCGTGATGAGCTTCCAAATCCCCTTGCCGGCCGGCTGGCTGTCCTGTAAATGACAGTCGGCCAGCAGGAGGCAGTGGTCAGAGAAGAACACCGGCTCGGCGCCTGTGGACCTGACTGAGAACGCCTGTGACACAAACAGGAAATCTATCCTTGAGCGGATAGAACCGTGTGGCTGCGACCAGGTGTATCTCCGCTGTGCTCCGTCTGCAGGGGTGCTGAAGATGTCGAGCAGCTTGGCATCCTTCACCGTGCCCATCAGGAATCTGGACGTGACGTCCAGTTGACTCCCCCCACCCGCTGTCCCCACGCCGGATCTTCCATCTGCATCGATGACACAGTTGAAGTCTCCGCCTAGGATGACCGGCCTGGACGTAGCCAGCAGGGGTGGAAGCCGCTGCAGGACGGCCAACCGCTCACTCCGTACCACTGGGGCGTACACATTGATCAGCCTCAGGGGAGCGTTCCTGCAGGAGACTCAGCCATTAGGAATCGCCCCCACACCACCTCCTGAACTTGAGAGATGGTGAAGTTGCGCCCCCGCAACAGAATAGCCAGGCCAGAGGAGCGACAGTCGTTACCCCCCGACCAGTTCGAAGGCCCACAGGTCCAGGCACTCGGCCATTTCCCGTACCTGCTGAGGTGCGGTATCCCGCACTCCTGCAGAAACAGGAAGTCTGCCTTGATGGTGGTCAGGTAGGCCAATGTGTACACACATCCTGCAGTGGTCTTGACGCTGCCCACATTAACGCTTGCAACTCGTACCCCCATTGTGGGCAGTGACCGCAGTACCCTCCCCAAGTCCAAGGTCCCAGCCCCTCCATCTGTCCCTTCATGCCCATTGCCCGGGCGAACAGCTGGCCGCTCCCCGGGCTCAGGAAACCGTCCGTGCTGCCTTCTGGGTGGCATCCCCCCGTCAGGGGTGCGGAGGCAGGAGGGTCCGGCTCTGGGTCAGGCTGGGGACACGCTATTTCCTGCTTCCCGCCCAAAGGTTCTGGGGGGCCCTCCTGGGCCCCAGCGGTGCATGGCTGGGTGTCGGAGGGAGCCTCAGGACGCCTCCCGTCACCTGCTGCTCTTCTTCTCCCTTGAGAATTTTAGCTTCTGCTTTGGGCGGGCCTCCTGCGAATCTCCCTCGTCATAGGAGCTCTTATAGCTCCCCGTAGCTGCCTCTTCCCGCCTGATGGTTGCGGTGCTGGGGCACGCCTTGCTCCTCTCTTTGTGGTGGTTGTCCACTCCCCTAGGTCACCTGTCACCTCCTCCATCGAGGAGGAAGGTTTGCTTCCAGACAATCTGTCATCATTCTAGGTAACATCATCAGTGAGCCTCTGGTGAAGCACTGGAGTTATGTCCACTTCCTATTGATCTGTTTAGGTTTCCTTGGGTTGGTGATGTCATTTCCTGCTTCAAACCAGCGTCTACAGGAAAACAACACATTCGGACCAAATGCTGAACTGCAGAAGCAACCATCCCAACATCCACAAACGAAGCTGCATTAAAACATTATTTCAACGAGCCACCACACACTGCAGCACAGAGGAATTATGAACAGCAGAAGAAAATCACCTATACAGCGTATTCAAAAAGAATGGGTACCCTATGAACACAGTCCGCCGATTTCTCAGCAATGAACCCAAACAAACAGACAAAATGTGCCCAGAAACCATAACCACTCTCCCTTACATCAAAGACATTTCAGAAATGACTGCCAGACTACTCAGACCTCTTGGCATCAGGGTAGCCCACAAACCCACCAACACACTAAAACAGCAGCTAATGAACTGTAAAGACCCCATACAGACAACAAGCAAAATGAACGTCATCTACAAAATACCTTGCAAGAACTGTGACAAACACTACATTGGACAAACAGGCAGAAAGCTAGCCACCAGGATACATGAACATCAACTAGCCACAAAACGACATGACCCACTATCACACGTATCCTTACATACAGATGAGGAAGGACACCACTTTGATTGGGACAACACATCCATCCTAGGACAAGCCAAACAGAGACACGCACGAGAATTCCTAGAAGCATGGCATTCCAACCGGAACTCCATCAACAAACACATTGATTTAGAGCCCATCTACCACCCTCTGAGAAAAGGAACAGGAAATGACATCACCAATGCGGGAAATGACATCACCAACCCTAGGAAACCTAAACATATAAATAGAAAGCAGGACATAACACCAGCACTTCACCGGAGGCTCACTGATGATGTTACCTGGAATGGTGACTAAACATCTGGGAACAAAGCTTCAAGCTCAGTGAACCAGCTTACATCTGGAACAAAATAAAGACCCACTCTCTTGTGGACCGAGAGGAGGAGAGCGCTGTCTTGGAGGTGAAAGGAGGACGTCGGGTTGGCTGTGCACCCTTGAAACCAGTGGATCTTAATGCTGGCTTCGGCCTAATGCTGGTTCAGGGGAGCAGTCAACCTGCAACGATGGCTGCGGCAAGTGCTCATGCCCCGGGTCAGGGGGTCTGGAACACCATCCGCGTTTCCGTGAAGAAGGTGGATGAAGGTGCACCTGTGGACCGCACCTTCTTCTTCATGAAGAGGATCCTGTTGGACTGTTGTGGGTTCGCTGCTGCGGACATTTACTGCCTGCAGGATTTCCCTGGAGGAGGTTTTATGATGTAACATTCAGGAGTGCCAAGCTTTGCGAGCGCTTCCTGGAGGTTTGCAAGGAGAAGGGAGGTGATGGGAACATCATACACCCGCCGTCCAGCTTCGCGATAGGTGGGAGCAAGGGCTACCTGACCTACGCAGGGCAACCCAAAGTCTGCCATGCCTGTGGTAGGCCAGGTCACGTGGCGGCCGACTGCAAAGCCACCATCTGCAGGGAGGAGGGACACCTTGCAAAGGATTGCCCAAAGGAAAAAAGCTGCAACCTATGCAGGGAAGCAGGCCACATCTACAGGGCATGCCTGCAGCGGGGGACCACCTACGCCCAGGTCGCCGGCAGCGGCAATGCGGGGCAAGCCCCCCCGGAGGAGAGGAAGGCACCAGGCCCCTGCAAGGACCCCCCTAATGTGCAGGAGGGCCAGGTCATGCAGGAGGGACCAGCCCCGCAGGATGGACCAGAGGCCAGCAAAGCGCCCCTGCAGGCTCCGCTCCCCCTTGACAACCTGGAGTTGATGGAGGAGGTGACAGGTGACCCAGGGGAGTGGACGACAGTCCGGAAAGCGAGGAGGAAGGCGTGCCGGAAGCCCCAGCTCTGCAACCATCAGGTGGGAAGAGGCAGCTACAGGGGGGCTATAAGAGCTCCACTGACGAGGGGCATTTGGAGGAGACCCGCCCAAAGCAGAAGCTGAAGACTTCTACTGAGAAGGAAAGCAGCACCCTGCTTCCAGGGCACGGGTGGCGTCCTGAGGTTCCCTCCGACACCAAGCCACATGCCGCTGGGGCCCTGGAGGGCCCCCTGGAACCTGCAGGCGGGAAGCAGGAAACAACGTGCCCCCATCCAGACCCAGAGCCGGAATCTCCTGCCTCCATACCCTCGACGGGGGGATGCCACCTGGAAGGCAGCACGGACGGTTTCCTGAGCCCGGGGAGCGGCCAGCTGTTCGTCCGGGCAACGGGCATGAAGGGACAGATGGAGGGGCTGGACCTTGGACTTGGGGAGGGTACTGCGGTCACTGCCCACAATGGGGGTACGAGTTGTGAGCGTTAATGTGCGCAGCGTCAAGTCCAACGCAAGATGTATATCCACGTTGGCCTACCTGACCACCATGAAGGCGGACCTCCTGTTTCTGCAGGAGTGCGGGATACCGCACCTCAGCAGGCATGGGAAATGGCCGAGTGCCTGGACCTGTGGGCCTTCGAACTGGTCGGGGAGTAACGACTGTCGCTCCTTGGGGTGGCTATTCTGCTGCAGTGGCGCAACTTCACCATCTCTCAAGTTCAGGAGGTGGTGTGGGGGCGCCTCCTAGTGGCTGATGTCGCCGACAGTAACGCACGCCTGAGGCTGATCAACGTGTACACCCCAGCGTTACGGAGTGAGCGGTTGGCCGTCCTGCAGCGGCTTCCACCCCTGCTGGCTATGTTTAGGCTGGTCATCCTAGGCGGAGACTTCAACTGCATCATCGATGCAGATGGAAGATCTGGCACGGGGACAGCGGGTGGGGGGATTCAACTGGACGTCACGTCCAGATTCCTGATGGGCACGGTGAAGGACGCCAAGCTGCTCGACGTCTTCAGCACCCCTGCAGACGGAGAGCAGCGGAGATACACCTGGTCGCGGCCAGACGAGTCTATCTGCTCAAGGATAGACTTCCTGTTTGTGCCATGGTCGTTCTCGGTCAGGTCCACCGGAATCGAGCTGGTGTTCTTCTCTGACCACTGCCTTCTGCTGGCTGACTGTCACTTACAGGACGACCAATAGGACGGCAAGGGGACGTGGAAGCTCAACACGACTCTGTTGACCCCAGAGAACGTCGAGGAGCGTAAGAGGGAATACGTCAGTTGAAGAACTGTGAAACCCCTCTTTGAGTCTCCAGGCGACTGGTGGGAGACGGTGAAGGAGAACATCCAAGAGGTTGTTTGTCCTCAAGGGTGTTCGGAAGGCGAGAGAGAGGCGGGGAAAGCTGTCGCGACTCCAGAAAAGGGTGCAGAACCTGCTCCTTCTGCAGTCGATGGGGATCGATGTCCCAGAGGACCTCCGCAAGGTGAGGGGCCAGCAAGCCTCGCTCTTGGCCGCGGAGGCCTCCAGGATAATCTTATGGCCCAGGGTCCGCTCTGTGGAGCAGGACGAGATGTACTCGCGTTACTTCTTTCAGAAGGTGCACAAAGAGAGCTCTGTGCTTAGCCGGCTGAAGGAGGATGATGGCTCGGTGACGTCGCCTCGGCCCGACATTTTGAGGATCAGCAGATTCTACTATGCCAGGCTGTATGACGTGAAGCCCACGGACAGCACGGCCTCCGAGTCGTTCCTGTTGTCTATCACGGAGGTCTTATGGATGGCACGAGGGAGTGGCTGGACCGGTTGGTATCCCTGGATGAGCTGACCAGAGACCTCAAGTCCTTGGAGAGGAATAAGGCTCCCGGGAGCGACGGCTTACTGGTCAAGCTGTATTCCGCTCTGTGGGACCTGGTCGACCAGGAACTGCTGGAGGTGTACAATAGTGCGCTTCGGGCAGGGGAAATGTGCAAGTCCATGAGGAAGGGCAGCATCACCCTCATTTACAAGAGGAAGGGGGAGAGGGAAGAAATTAAGAATTGGCGTTCCATTTCACTATAGAACGTGGACTACAAAATCCTGGCAAAGGTCATAGCCAACCGGGTCAGATCTGTCCTGGAGTCGGTGATTCACCCTGACGAAACCCGTGCTGTGCCGGGCAGGAAGATCGCTGAGAGCCTCGCGCTCATCAGGGGTACGATCGCCTACGTACAGGACAGGAGGGTGGACACCTGCCTCGTCAGCCTGGATCAGGAGAAGGCCTTCGACATGGTCTCTCATGCTTACATGAGGGACGTCCTCTCCAAATTGTGGTTCGGGAAGGGCATCCGCAATTGGATCCGGCTGCTCTACACCAACATCGTTAGGGCAGTCTCGATCAACGGGTGGGAATCGGACTGTTTTCCCGTCAGATCTGGAATCAGGCAGGGCTGCCCGCTCTCTCCTGCCTTGTTCATGTGCTGTATGGAGCTCTTTGCTGCATCCATCAGGAAGGACGTGAGCCTGAAGGGCGTGACTATCCCAGGCAGCGGAGGCCTTCAGGTCAAGACCTCCCTGTACATGGACGATTTTGCTGTCTTCTGCACCGATCGTCGGTCGGTGAGTAGGCTGTTGGGCATTTGCGGCCAGTTTGAACTGGCCTTGGGTGCCAAAGTCAATAGGGGTAAGAGCGAGACCATGTTCTTCGGGAACTGGGACGACTGCTCCTTCATCCCCTTCACCGTCAGGACAGACTACCTGAAGTTGCTGGGTGTTTGGTTCAGTGGAGCTGGGGCGTGCAATAAGACCAAACTTAGGAGTATATTACCAAACTGAAGCAGGTGGACGCTCCGGTCCCTCTCCATCACAGGCAACAATCTGATTGTCAGGCGCGAGGGGCTTTCGGTGCTGTTTTATGTGGCACAGGCCTGGCCTATTCCCTGGACCTGCATCGCTGCAGCCTCCCAGGCCATCTTCCACTTGTCGAGGATGGACCGGGTCCGCAGGGACACCATGTAGAAAGACCTGGAAAATGGGGGAAAGGACGTACCGAACGCCACCCTCACCCTGATGGCTACCTTTGTGTGTGGCTGCATCAAGCTCTGCATAGATCCTCAGTACGCAAACACAAAGTGTCACTATTTACTGAGGTTCTACCTGTCCCCGGTGTTGCGAAGGATGGGCCTGGCCTCGTTGCCTCGGAACGCTCCGAGTAGTTGTACCGTCCCATACCACCCGTCCTTCGTGGAGAAATTTTTGACAGGAAACACCTTTGACCACAAGGCCGTCAGGCAGTGGTCAGCACGTAGTATTCTCGAGACCCTTTGCGAAAAGGAGAGGGTGGATCCCGTCGTGTGGTTCACCACGCAGACTGCCAAAGTCGTTTGACAGAATGCCTCATCGCCAGAACTTTCAAACAAGCACATTGCTTGGCTGGCGGTGAGAGGGGCTCTGCCAGTGAGATCCTTTATTCATGCCCGGAATCTCTGCGCCACCGCACGCTGCCCTCGAGGTGGCTGCGGTGGTTGGGGGAAGAGACTGTCGATCACCTCCTCTGGAGTGTGCCTATGTGCAGGAGGTCTGGAGGGGGATGCAGTGGTATTTGTCGAGTTTCGTCCCGAGCAGTTCCGTGACACGGGACTCCGTGCTCTACGGGCTGTTTCCCGGGACGCACACCGAGACCAACATCAACTGCACCTGGAGGACCATCAATGGGGTGAAAGATGCTCTTTGGTCTGCCCGCAACTTGTTGGTCTGCCAGCTGAAAGAAGTGACCCCAACCGAGTGATGCAGACTGGCGCACTCCAAGGTCCAGGACTACGTGCTGAGGGACGCGCTAAAGCTTGGAGCAGCCGCTGCCAAGGCGCGGTGGGGAAAGACCACCATATGAAACCCCTCATCCAGAATAGAAACAAGGGCCCTATGTGGTAACTGGGCCCAGCTGGTGCCTTCCCCAACTGGTCAGGGGGCCAACAGGGACTGTGCAGGGAGACGACTGCCGGGGCGCTTTCTTTGCTTTTTTTTTCTTTGTTTTGTTTCTTCCTTTAGTTGGTGTATATACCCCCTGGGTAACCCGGCATGGCTTGCATGACTGGGTAGGTGTATAAATGTTTTATTTTTTGGACATTCTATAAATAAAGTATATTTTTTCAAATAAAAAAAAGTGACGGATTGTCTGGGAACGAACCTTCCAGCTCAGTGCGCAAACTTACATCCATAACATTATGCTTTTCAAATGTGGCAGTCCTTTTACACATGGAATCATTTTTGGCTAACATCACAAAATGATTCAATCTTTTTCAATGAGATATTCTTGGATCTGCTCTTAGTTGGACACAAACTTTAGCAAAGCAAACCTTGTTAAATAAAAAAATTACCAACCCTGGTATCCTCCCATGAGGTAAAGCTGATAACTTAGAGTGAACACCAAAATCTCTCCCCAACTATCTAATTATCTTTGCTTCACACGAGATTGTTAGCTTATTTTTGATTTTATTGGCATCTACCAAATCATCACCATCTTGAAAACATTTGCTTTTATTTCTGTTCCAAGCCTGCTCTGTGATCTTTATTTTATTGACTAATTTATAAAATAACAGCTTCTACTTGTACAGCTGGATCAACAATTGTGAGATTGCCCTCTTGAATGCCTGAATGGTCTTTCTCCAGTCTGCAACCATTAGCTTGGTACAAGAGCCAATTTTGAATCTACTTGCATTGTACTTTCTTATCTCCACATTGCTTCCTGCTGTCACCCTAAACATTTAACTAATATTTAAACTTATGGAAAGTTTACTGCATGACTCATCATTACTGCATCCCTCCATGTATTAGTCTCTTTCGAAATATATGTCACCTCTTGTTAATTAGCTTCTGAATGTGATGACCCTTTTTTTGTGTTTCATGGTTACTACTATCCAATGCTGCCCTGTTCCTCAGGACCATTATCATAAAACACATGAAACATTGAAGTACAAGGTGCTTTCAATTTGTAGATTTGTAGCCAATTCTGAATCTTAACAATTTGATTGCTGTATTTAATAGGGGCTTTTAATTTAATTTGATTTAATTTAATTTAATTTGTATTTAATTTCCATTTCCTCTGATGCTCTCAATGCACCAACAACTCCTGAATTAAGTTTTGTCTTTGTCTTAGATGCTCTCAACTGGTGTCTCACATTCTTCAATTTGCCTCCAAATCCCATCATCCTGTAAATACTAACTAATTGCAGTAACTTCCACAACAGGGGGACTCTGATTGAGAATAGGCGGCAGTTTATGATTTTGCTCAGGGGCTAATTGATAAGGACTATTGCCTCCAACCATTTTGATTAAATTCTTTGCATGTGTTCATCTATTACTGTTATGATTCTTGTAAAAATGAACTATCAAATTTTAACTTTCATAATTTGGTTATCAACCCTGGAACAATTCACAAGCTAATTCATTTTTAAAAATGAATTTTTAAAATTATTTCAATACTGATGTATATTGGCTGCTGTATTTACATGACCATAGATTGACAAAGTTCAGAAGTCTAACCCGATATAAGCAAAACCATTTGTGCCAAAATTGTCATTTTATATAAAATCATTGAAACAAAACTATTGAATCAATGTCAATAAGTTCATATTTTCTGGTTTAAATCACACTTGTATGTTAGATGCATGTATTGAAGATGAAAGGCTGACGTGCCATGTAGCCAGTTTGGAAAGAAAATGGAGCTAGACTTGAGACTTTACAAATGAACCATATTTCAGTAGCTGCTGAAAGTACTTACTGCTTTGACATTTGTGACTTGATGTTTATCATTTTATTTGTTATTGAATTTGCCATTGACAAATTGAATAATCTATCATCAGTGGGAAAGTTTACATGTGTCCATGTCTGGTCCCATTCCACTTCTCTGTTATTTTATCTGTAACCCTTTTATCTTTACCAAATGTTATTGCAGTCTCTGGGTGTACAAATTTCAGAGTAAAAATGTTTTGAGAAACAGGATGGAGTCTTTTGTCCATACATTTAGATTCACGGAAACTATGTTATAAAAGTTATGTGTTTGTGAATGGAAGATTTACTAAAGGATGTGCGGCCATGATACAGGATTCACATGCTAGACTTCATAATTCTCACAAATCTCTTTCATAAGCCTCAAAAATTCTTCATCAACCTCAACTGTGTCTTTTAGCAAGACATTTAACTTTGACAAGCGAAGTGTGAAAATGGTCTATGTAACTATAGATGTTTTGGTACTATTGCCTGATGCCTTTGTTTCTTGTGTAATGCATAGCATCAGGTCTTGTTGAGAATATATAATTATGTTCTGACCGAGTAAATGCAGACATATGGACTTTTCAGAAATAGTTCTTTTAGTATGTACCATGTGAAGTTTCATTTGTACTGCTATCATGTAAGGAATACGCAAGAGCTTGGCTATCTCACCAGAGAATATATAATTATTTATAAAATGGCTTACTCCAGCTATTTTACATGAAATTACCATTCTCTTGATATATTGTCACCCACAAACTTAAAACACATAGTGCTTTTGTATGTCTTAACCTTCATCTACTCTCATTACTTGGTGGATATTGTTACCATTTCAACCAATCTATTCCTTATACTGTTGCAGTACAATGACAAGTAATGCTGAACAGTTAAATACGTCTGAGACAAAAAACTCAAACATGACTAAAGTTCCTTGTTCATTGTATAATTTATTCAGATTAATCACTATCTTCATCCCTTTCTTCAGAATTCTCCATGTCACAAGTCCTTTTACGGACTCTGCCTTCCCACACTACGTAGTTTTTTACATGATACTGACCTGATATACTTATCACCTTGCTGCTTGGACATTCCATGAATTCATTAGCTTATTGTCACTGTTTCAATTATTTTTTCTACAGTAATTGCTTGTTCTGCTAATGTTGCTGTCATCTCAATTCTACCTGCCTTTAACCCTTTCCTAATGTTGAAGCTTTTGTTCAATATCTGGATCATTTTGGAATTTGGCAATCGTTGTGTCCAGTATTCTTTGTGTCATGGAATGTCCCACTTGTACAATGGAGGTGGAGGAAATGTCCTTTTCTCCAAGGTATTTTTCAAGCTGGCATCTAATCTCAAATGTCCTTCTTTGATACCGAAACATCAGTAAGAATGAGGACCCTGTCCACTTGAGTCATTGCAACATAATCCAGCAATGAAATACTAGTACTGATCAAAGGTTCCCTAAATTAATTTTGTCAATCTTTTATACAAGCTGTTAAACTCCATGATATATTCTTCTACAGAATAATCTGTTTTAAAAAATCTATCTGAATCTAATTATGCCTCATAGGCATTTAATTAAAGATGATCTGCCTCATAAATTTCATCAAGAACTCTAATAGAAAATCTAATCCTTCTTAACTATCTAACTGGTGAGAATTCAGCTCACAAAATACTGTACTTTTGATTTCATTTCTGGGAGAAACCAACAACAAGGCATACCTAGTTTTCCCATTGCTGGGGAAATAACTCAAGTCCACATATCTATTTTGTTCTTACCCTGGCTGCAGTGACTTGATACCTTTCACATCAGACAGCCTCACATCCTAACATTTTACACTTACTTTCTTATTTATAAATAACTACTAAGATTGTTGTCTTCTGTCTGATTTTGTCTTGTACCTTTCCAACTTTCACTTTTAGGCAACCATTCCTTTACAGAAACACATTCCTTTACAGAAAGCCTGTGGGTAATGTATAGAACTGGAGTCAATTTTTGCACACATCTATATTCATCTACAGAGTCAGATAATGCAAGAACATAGTTCCCAAACCAAAAGCTATAGTTTTAGGCTCTATCTATTTCGGGTTCAAGTGAATGTCCAGTTAATGTCCACCATCTGGATAGAATGATAAATAATTAACATGCAGTGTTGTGCAAAGATATACCAAATGGCTGTAATGGTGGAGGGCTGTTGACATTTAGTGAATAATAGAATAAGTACAACAAAGAAAGAGGTTATTTTTCTTGTCATGCTAGTGCTAACTCTCTGCAAGAGCATTTCTGCTAATTCCACCCCATGCTCTTCCCCCATAGCCCTGCACATTATTTTTTCTTCAGATTAGTACCCAGTTCCGTTTTGGAAGTTCTGTAAGTTTGCCTGAAGTGCATGGTGACCCTAGGCACTCATTTGGAAAGTTGCACTCCTCCATATTGCGTTTGTTCTTCTAACAGAATCTTCCTTTGGCTTTCACTAATGAGAATTGTTTCTCTCAATTTAATCTGTCTAAACCCCTTATGATTTTGAAAACCTCCATCAGATCTTCTTAACCTTCTCTTTTCTAAAGAGAACACATCTGAACATCCTCAATCTATCTACATAATTGACGTTCCCCATCCTACACATATACCAGCAAATACGTGAATGATTCTTCAGCAACAAGGACTATGCTGCATCTATGTGGCTCATGATATCATTTTGATGTCTATAGCCCATTGCTGATCAATGCTGACCTGATTGAGGTCACCACTCCCAACTCCCACTGAGTTAATACTATTTCCTTGTGGCTACTCATCACCTGCTCTTCCACTGATCAGCATTAAATCAGAACACAATATGCAATCAAAACGCCACTGCATTCATTCCCTCTATCTGCCATCCTGTGGCACTGCTCAAGGTGCACTACCTAAACTGTTCTTCACAATGAGACACTTTCTTGGGAATAACATAAACACATTTCTCTTTGCTGGCCCAATTTCAATATCTTTCTTTTGAAGATCAGGAATTCAGAACTTTATTGCTGCTCTTTTCAGAAAGGGTTGGACTTTTGTGTCTGCTCCAGCCAACACTGTCCATTCTGTCCTTGCTGGCTCCTGCTTACAACTGAAATAAATTTCATGCTACGCACATCCCTGCAACTCACCACAATTGCTATAAAGGGTGCTGACCTTTGGGCTGGTATCTGATAAAACCTGAGGGGGTGCAGGTTGCTGATGGTGCTACAGCTTATCCTCTTTAAGGACTAACTTCTGAAGGTAGTGAACTAATTATTGCCATTTCTCATCTGCAACTCTCACCTCCTCATCTCTAGGAAAGAGAAAGGTTTCTGTCTTGAATGTGCTTGCTACCCCCCACTGTACTGAACTAAGGCCTGAATTTGAGCAAGATCTCAGCCTCATAATTTTCTCTAGCTGGAAACAGCAAATGTTGGTGATCACAGCAAGTCAGACAGCATCAGATGAGACACTGAGCTCTGATGAAGAGTCATCTAGACTTGAAATGTTAGCTTGTTTTCTCTCTCCATGGATGCTGTCTGTCGCACTGTCATCTCCAGCATTTGTTGTTTTCAGAACAGATTCCATGACCTGCAGTAATTTGCTTCAATACTTTTTTCCCTAACATTGTGTTCCAAATGGTGCTACAGAACTTGGAATGCATGTAACGTTTGAGATCTATTATGAGACAGTCTGTGTGGCATTGAACAAATACTGGACAAAAAGAGAAGAGAAGACAAAACAGGAAAACCACAGGTTTGAGATATAGGTGAGTAAGGACAATAAAAAAATCCATGTAACGTCCGTATACAGCAAATACAATTTGCTTTCAGAAATCACACACCAGCTACCAATGCAAAGGCTAACTATGGCAGCTGCAGATCTGAAGTAAAGCCAAAAATGCTTGAAATATTCAACAGGTCTGACATTTGTAGAGTGAAAGAAAATTAACATTTCAGGTTGATACCCTTTTATTAGGATTTTCTTGTAAAAGAATCATTGAACATTAACCATTAACTTTGTGGAGTTAATTTTTCAGTCCAGTAACACTTCCTTCAAAATGTGATGTCTGCTTTCTCTCTGCAGATGCTGCCAGACCTTCTGAGTTTCTCCAGCAATTTCTGTTATTTACTTGCCCCCCTTTCCTGAAGATAGTTGTTCCTTTCCACCCTACTGCATCCATTCAATCTTCCAAGGTCACAGCATGTATGTCAAAATATTTTCACGAGGCAGATATTGCATTAACAGTACCATTTTGCTTGCTGGAGCTGTAGCTTGGTGCTACTTTGGTGATATATTCATTTTAACTGTTCAATGCTCTTGGAGTTTTATCTACATATTCCAACTATATTTAGCCAGTTAAACAGAAGATACAGCTATGATTCCTTTGCTTATGAAAGGAAGGATTGGTGGAGATATATATAAAGCTAGATTGGAGGCACTTGAGCCTCCATAAAAGATGTTTCCTCCTAACATGCAGATAGTCAATCAACATGTGATCACTTTAGGTCCTAGATTTTGCTGCCCATCACTTCCTCAGATGCTTGTGCTTTTCCCTTGTGGCTGTATGTGTTAATATAACAATTTATAATAGAAGGTTGGTGGCCAACGTCCACCAGGAAAACAACATAACTCTGTTTATTAGGATTACAAGACTTAGAATTCCTTTGTAATTGAAACTTTTTAGACAGTATCTTGTAACTTTTGCTATATGTATGAGGTAGCAGTTTTCTGTTATATAAAGAAGGTCATTGTTGCTGTCTTCCGGCAAACTATGCGCCTCATTTCCTTCTCAATGCGACCAGATAAACAAAGATGGAAAGGGAAATTGACAAAATTTATGTGGCATTAATTAAAACTGCTCAATTTCTGCCCAATATTCCTGCAACCTTATTTATACTAACTCTGAATCTATTCATTCCCATGGGATCAGGTTGAATGATGGTTGGTGATAAAGGTTCCCCTGTAGCTTGAAAGCCTTAAGGTGACTTTTGAAACAAGTGTCTCTGAGGGAAAGCTAATGCCAGCCTTTCTATTTCAATATCAAGGGATATAGGTGCATATTTAAAGCTCCTGCAGGTGTAGCCCAGTGGACATGGTTGTAGGAAACTCTCCTGATTACTACCGTAATCACATATCTGTGACTGTACCCACAACTACAAGAGTATTTCTTTGTAACATTATAATGGAATAGTTGCCATATTATACTAACCATGGCATCTTATCTTGCAAAGAGACAACCTCTCAGGAGGAAATAAAGCTCTTGTTATTTGTAGTTAACAGTGGAGAGCAGTGAGGGGACAGTGAGAGATCTTAGAAATCTTGGGAGTAGGGAGGCATTGTGAAAGTTTTTTCTAATTCTTTACAGGATGTGACTATCACGAGCTAGGCGAACTTTGTCACCCTTTCCTCATTGTCACTTGAGAAGATGTTTCTGATTTGCCATTGTGAACTGCTGTAGTCCATGTGATATATACACAGTCAGAATACTGTTAGGAGGGGAATTCCAGGATTTTGACCCAGTATTACTAAAGGAATCAGTAACACACTTGCACGTCAGGATAGTGAGTAGCTTGTCACGTATATGGTGGTGTTCTCATATACCTGGCCTTTGTAAAAGTGGTAGATGTGAGTTGATGCTGTTGATGGAAACTGGGTGAATTGCTGCAGTGTGTCATGTATGCAGGACACACTTTACCAATGAGTGATGGAGCCAGTGAATACTTACGGTAAATGTTTTATGTTCAGTCTGATTCTCAAGGATCCTTTAGACCAGTTGTAGTTTCTATTTTGTGATCCTGTTGATACAGAAATCTTCTGGCCTGTCTAACTACTTATAATATTCTGCACCTCATTAGACACTTTCTGTTATAAATTGCAGACGTGTCCACAATCTGGAGCATATACATAAGAAAATCTCCATATCTGCACAGAGATTAATGCTGTCCAATTTTGTTTTTCATTTGAAAATCAGGCCCTTGTGATATGCTTCACTTGATTCCCTAGTTGAAGACAGCCCTTGGTGGAAATGTGCTACTCTCCCTCTCTTCTACTTGTCAAGTTCCTGTACGAATTACTCCCCAATGTTGCACCTGTGAAAAGCATTATTTCTTCATTTGTGGTGATTTTGGGTTCTGCTGCACACTAAGGGATGGGGCGAGGGCATTAAAATGAAAAACAAACTGAAGCCTGACCTTACATGGCTGTGTCAGGATCGTTTGAAAAATGCTGCTTTCTGTGATCCATTTGGTCCACATATCTAGAGGGGAGACATCTCGTAAATGTTAATTTCAAGCTTCCACCTGTACACTTAGGAGCCGATTTAAACTTAATGCTGGGTGATCCAGTGTGCCAAAATTTACAACCCAGTAGGAAGTTGGGGGTAGGATCAATTGGAACAAGCAGGCGAGAAATTCATGTATTACTGTTTATGAGGCTAGAGAAACCAGCAATCACTTTAGTAGATCTTCTACTGTGAATCACAGCATTGTCCCCCAAACCCCTAGTGTCTCCTACTTCTACCCAGCCCCAAACCTCACCCATCCCCACCACCGCTTCAGTCAATTGTTGGTCCAAATCTTCACGCCATACACTAACAATCATTATGCCTGATGGGGATCATCCCAGCAGCCCT
Source organism: Stegostoma tigrinum (assembly GCF_030684315.1). Taxonomy (NCBI): domain Eukaryota; kingdom Metazoa; phylum Chordata; class Chondrichthyes; order Orectolobiformes; family Stegostomatidae; genus Stegostoma; species Stegostoma tigrinum. The sequence goes on from NC_081362.1 coordinate 42,285,401, forward strand.
ACCCTTCTGCTGCCAACTTTCCCATTTGGCAGCTAAACTGCCTGTGATTCTGTCTAGCTGTTGGCTGAGATATGGAGACTAAAAATGGTAATGGGTTTAAATTAATCAGGACCTTTGTTTTCTGGGATCTGAGGAATCTCCTGTTCCTAACACATTCTGCTGCCTCTATTTCTTCCCGAATGTTTGTCTCTTTGGTAGGCAAATTGTCCTGGAGCTGTTGGTGGGTGTATGATAACAAATGTGGACCTGAAGTTTTTATTGCTTGGGACTGCCCTTTCCACCCAAGGTACTCTGATGAAGACATTTGTAGATGTATTTTTTTTAATGTCTTGAAGATATATATATAGATCACACCAGTTTTCATGTTTAAACAGGAGCTTTATTTACATTGCTGTTGAAATGTCTCGACACAGTCATGCTTCCACCTGCTTGTTTTCAGTTAGTTCCTGTTTCTCGGTCACCACGTCAACTTTGAACTAATAGCAGACATGTCAGTAAACAGATACGGACATTTGAACAGCAAAGAATCGAATACTGAACTGAGCATCTGTTAGCATGCTCCCTTGAAGAAACCCTTGCCCAAAGAAAGGACTTGGCAATGTTTTTAGAAACCACTTACAACTAACACCATCTATAACAAACCATTGCCCAGGCTTCACAATTTTCTCATGTCTTGAAGCTTTCTATTGTTCACATGCTCTAGTCTTTGTCACTTATGTGCAGAGCTTTTTGATTATGTCTCAGAGTTTTCATTAGTTGTGTTTCTCCCTGACATAGATTGAGGAGACAGGTGATGAGAAATATGATTGAAATGAACACTTTAGTTCCTTCTTATGAAAATATGCTTTCAGTAATCTTAAGTGTATTGCAGATCACATTATCCATATTTAATGGCATAACGTATGTGTTTTGTGCTGGTCCATTGTTATACACTACTTTGATATTCCTTTCTATGGAATGCAATGTGAGTTAAAATTGGGCAGAGTTTATAATGGTGGCCAATTTCATTGACAGAGAAGTCTGCTCACATTAGAAAATGTCAATCATTTGGCAAAAATTTTGTCACTTTTTTCAGAGTGAAACATGGCTGGCAGACATGGAGAGGCAGAGTGGCTCAGTGGTTATTACTGCTGCTTCACAGCTCCAGGGACCGGGGTTTGATTCCAGCCTCGGGCAACTGTCTGTGTAGAGTTTGCGCATTCTCCCTGGGTCTGCGTGGGTTTCCTCTGAGTGCTCCGGTTTCCTTTCTCAGTACAAAGATGTACTGGTTAGGTGGTTCGTCCACATTAAAAAATTGTTTATAGTGTCTAGGGTTGTGTAGGCTAGGTGGATTAGCCAATGAAAAATGTGGAGTCACGTGGGTAGGGTAGGGGGCTGAGTTTGGTTGGGATGCTCTTTAGAGGGTTGGGTCAACTTGATGGGTTGAATGGCCTCTTACTGTGCTGTAGGGATTCTACAATTCTAGATATAAGGAATGGAAATGTTGACATTGGGACCACAAAGGGCAGTTATTTTGAAGTTGGGAATAAAGAACCTTACCTAGACAATAGAATTGTTAACTAACTTTACCTTGGGATTAAGTTATTCTACACTGACCCTGAAATGTTGAATGCCAAAAGTAAATACAAAATTCCATACTTCACTTGCATGACATTCGAAATTTCAGCCCTTTCATCCACCTTCTCAAAACATGCTTTCTAATACATGTAAACTGGTGGAAAGCATTGCTCAGCTGCAAAGCTGGTGACTGGGTAACTCAAACTAATGACTATTTAACTTCTTATCGAAATGTAAAGATTTTACATTGTGGGATTAACCAATATGGGGGCCTACAAAGCAGCATAATCCATCAAAACTATATCAGATAATCTGGAATGTAGTCCCTCTTCCACTGAACTGCATATAGTACATTAATCGGAGTCTGAAAGTACCCTCTCTGAATTTGCAATGAACTGGGTGGCAATTAATTGCTGTCTAATACTTTGTGACTGTTACTCTAAACATACTGGATGAGTGACAGCACATAAAATGGGCAGATCTGTCTTGGTCTGACACACAAGAATTGCTTAGATGATTGGTCCTGACCCGATATTTCCTTCAAAGGAGAAATTGATAATTTAATTTTGCAAGATCACATGCAACTTTTCCTTTTTAAACTAATCATAAAATCCCAAAAGCAATCAAAATGTATCATCCTTTGGTGGAATTAATATTTATGCAATTATTTCTGCAGAATTTAAGTTTGCAAGGAGAAATGTATTTGATGAATTGCATGAAGAAAACAAACTTCCTTGTGTGAGTAAGTGAAAGAAATGTATGTTTTCATTCTCACTTTGTACACAGGCTGAATTCAGTTGCTTACTGGTCTTGTTACTAAAAAGAAAAAACTTGTACATACATCATAACTCATTCGTTACTGAGCTATTTGCTTCAGCGTCACTTGCATTGAGCATTTGTCCTGCGAAGATGTCAGATGGCATCTTTATTACAAAGTGCGGCTTGGATGTGATTATAACTATAAGTTTCCACCCAGTGGGAATGTGCAATGAATGGCTTAAAAGGGACTAAATTTTGTTGAATCAAACTATCTTCCTACCTGTGATCATTTTCTGGACCTGGGATGAAGTAATTTGTATCAATATATCCATTAATATAAATGGCTAAAACAGTTGCTGCAAAAATGGGCACAAGGTGCTGCTGTTTCAGTGGTGTATCTGATCACTTCTGCTTAGTTCAGTCAGCAAGATAGTAAGCATTGGGTTCAGAATAATGCCGACAGCACAATTCCTGTTCTGATGAGGAAGATTTGGGGCTGCCTCCTGCCCTAGAGAGTGGAAGGTAATCTCAAACCATCAGTAACAGAACTGTCAAGGAAATGGTCCAGGGCGAAGCATTAGCAGATAATAAGCTAAGAAACAATCAACATATATGATACCATCTTACAATTGCCTACTATTCCAAAACAGAAGTGGTGGCCCTTGCGAGTGTGTCTTGGCAAAAAAAGGACCTGGTTGAATGATATTTTCAAGTGGTCCACCAAAATTGGAAGGAGTGGACTAGAATTATTTTGTTGACTTGTTTGTAACGTAATTTCCAGCAAATATGGAGTAGTTTTAAGCTTCAGTAATAAAGACTGATAGTCACCAACGTTGGGCCTCAAACAAGTTTCGTCATTGCACAGACGTGTTGATTGCATGAGTGAATGAAATGACCCCAATCATTGATTAATATTCCACTCTTCCACAAATGCTGTAACAGGCACAATAAACTGTTTAAGACAAGATTGTTTCTTCAGCTTTCTTTTACATGAATGCAATTATCATTAAATGTACTTGCTGTCACTAAAGTAGACGAAAAGTTTGCTGTTGTTCATTGTGTTACTTTTGGCTTGAAGGCTTTCGGCTGTATATTATGGCTGTACTTTTGTCCCAGGCTTAGTTGATTCTCATAGAAAACACTTTGGTTTATTTGAACGGATAGTGATGTTCCCTAACAAATGCTGTTCAATTTCAGCAACAAACAATCTTTTCATCAGCATGGCACAATTATAGTGCCACCAAATTGGGTTTTAAAGCATAGTGTGCGGGAATTGAGTAGAGTGAGAAATAGAACCAGGCCCACCCGCATGGTCAAAGGCTTAGGCCATTTTAAATCTCTACTTTCTTTAAATGAGCCAATTCTGTTGTCTAAAACCAGTGAGTGAATTGGTACCAGCATATAAAAGAGTGACCTTGAGTGCCAGGAGATGTGAGGAAACAGTACAGGGCACCAGGTGATTGGGAGCAGGGGAAGGTGATTAAAGTTGGTACGTTGGGAGAGGGAAACAAGCATAGTGTGGAGGGGGTTTGGAGCCTACAAGGAAACACTTAAATAATATTAAACACTTTTGTCGTGTCCTTCTGGTCCAGTTTTTGCATTGCGCTTACATACAATCTCAAGTTAAAATCACATGGAATCCAAAGACATCACTGAACCTGAACACTGGAATATAAAGGAGATTCCTACTTTGGCTGTGACACAGTCTGGACTGTGGCTGTTAAAAGGGCAGCTGGAGCCAATATATCATGAATGTTAAAGTTTAGAACAATGATGGGTGATTGTTTTGAAACACACAAAATTCTGAGGTTGATTGCTTGGGTAGATGTTAAGAGAATGTTTCCATTAGTCCAGGAATCTTAATCCAGGGAACATATTTACAGAGCAAGGGAAACTCCATTTAAAACTGAGATAGGAAGGATTCTCATCTACTAGAAGGTAGTTAATGAGTGGGATTCTAGACAATAGAGAATTGTGGCAGCTAGATCAGTATTTAAGGAGAATGTAGAGAGATTTTTGAAATATTGAGGAATTGATGGCTTTGAGGAGCTGGTGTGTAGGAGGAATTGAGGCCAGGGTATATCAATCATGATCTTACAGAATGGTGAGAGAGGCTTGAGGGGCTGAATGGCTTACTCCAGCTCCCTTTTCTGATGTGCAGCTAGAAGTGCCCAATAATCATGTTAATCACCCACCGCTCAGTTTCCATTCTGGGGGGGTAGAGTGAGGCGATATTCGAACTGGGCCTTTTGATTCTGCCATCCCTGAGGCTTGGTGGTTGCTTCTCGTTGAGTTGTGTATGAAAACAATGGATGAGTGAATGTTTCACTGGTATAACACTATGACTAACTGTATTTGTAGTGAGAGAACATCGTAACAGAATAATAAAAATTGCAAGAATCAGCGATTATCTTTTTATCGTTGATAATAAAATGTGAGGCTGGATGAACACAGCAGGCCAAGCAGCATCTCAGGAGCACAAAAGCTGACGTTTCGGGCCTAGACCCTTCATCAGAGAGGGGGATGGGGAGAGGGAACTGGAATAAATAGGGAGAGAGGGGGAGGCGGACCGAAGATGGAGAGTAAAGAAGATAGGTGGAGAGAGTATAGGTGGGGAGGTAGGGAGGGGATAGGTCAGTCCAGGGAAGATGGACAGGTCAAGGAGATGGGATGAGTTTAGTAGGTAGCTGGGGGTGTGGCTTGGGGTGGGAGGAAGGGATGGGTGAGAGGAAGAGCCGGTTAGGGAGGCAGAGACAGGTTGGACTGGTTTTGGGATGCAGTGGGTGGGGGGGAAGAGCTGGGCTGGTTGTGTGGTGCAGTGGGGGGAGGGGACGAACTAGGCTGGTTTAGGGATGCAGTAGGGGAAGGGGAGATTTTGAAACTGGTGAAGTCCACATTGATACCATATGGCTGCAGGATTCCCAGGCGGAATATGAGTTGCTGTTCCTGCAACCTTTGGGTGGCATCATTGTGGCAGTGCAGGAGGCCCATGATGGACATGTCATCTAGAGAATGGGAGGGGGAGTGGAAATGGTTTGCGACTGGGAGGTGCAGTTGTTTGTTGCGGACTGAACGGAGGTGTTCTGCAAAGCGGTTCCCAAGCCTCCGCTTGGTTTCCCCAATGTAGAGGAAGCCGCACCGGGTACAGTGGATGCAGTATAACACATTGGCAGATGTGCAGGTGAACCTCTGCTTAATGTGGAATGTCATCTTGGGGCCTGGGATAGGGGTGAGGGAGGAGGTGTGCGGACAAGTGTAGCATTTCCTGCGGTTGCAGGGGAAGGTGCCGGGTGTGGTGGGGTTGGAGGGCAGTGTGGAGCGAACAAGGGAGTCACGGAGAGAGTGGTCTGTCCGGAAAGCAGACAGGGGAGGGGATGGAAAAATGTCTTGGGTGGCGGGGTCGGATTGTAAATGGCGGAAGTGTCGGAGGATGATGCATTGTATCCGGAGGTTGGTAGGGTGGTGTGTGAGAACGAGGGGGATCCTCTTAGGGAGGTTGTGGCGGGGGCGGGGTGTGAGGAATGTGTTGCGGGAAATACGGGAGACGCGGTCAAGGGCGTTCTCGATCACTGTGGGGGGAAAGCTGCGGTCCTTAAAGAACTTGGACATCTGGGATGTGCGGGAGTGGAATGTCTTATCGTGGGAGCAGATGCGGCGGAGGCGGAGGAATTGGGAATAGGGGATGGAATTTTTGCAGGAGGGTGGGTGGGAGGAGGTGTATTGTAGGTAGCTGTGGGAGTCGGTGGGCTTGAAATGGACATCAGTTACAAGCTGGTTGCCTGAGATGGAGACTGAGAGGTCCAGGAAGGTGAGGGATGTGCTGGAGATGGCCCAGGTGAACTGAAGGTTGGGGTGGAAGGTGTTGGTGAAGTGGATGAACTGTTCGAACTCCTCTGGGGAGCAAGAGGCGGCGCCGATACAGTCATCAATGTACCGGAGGAAGAGGTGGGGTTTGGGGCCTGTGTAGGTGCGGAAGATGGACTGTTCCACGTAACCTACAAAGAGGCAGGCATAGCTGGGGCCCATGCGGGTGCCCATGGCCACCCCCTTAGTCTGTAGGAAGTGGGAGGAGTCAAAAGAGAAGTTGTTTTTATCTTCAGGTTTGGTAAACAAGTGTTCAGCATTCATAAATATTATATTCTCATAAAAAATTCCATGGTGCTTGCAAGAATGATAGCAGCTATAAGAATTTAATGTAGCTCTTATTTTTGATTTTCAATTGTAGATGAGTACTTCACCTTTAAATGATGTAATGCTCTATTTTGTGTGATAGGAGGAGAGTTTCAAGCTTACTTAGGCTGCTTTTAATGTGGTATTATTAATTAAAATGCATTTCTGGAAGCCATCTAGTGTCAATAAAACGGACTTTCTGCGTCATAAAATAGATGCAGCTTCATTTTTTTTTCTCACTCCCTTTCTCCCTTTGCTTTGCTGATTGCTACAACAGAGAGCCCTGCATTATCAACCTCCAGGGTGGACACTAAATCTTTTGACGCAGGAGGAGAAGCGATAACATCTGAACTAAGGGTGCTTTAGCAGGGCATGCTTGACAGATGTAGTAAGGCCTTTTAGGATTTAGGACTGGAGCATATCTATTACCCGTGCTGCGGTGAAGCTTGGCAGGAGTTCGCTGGTAATCTCCCATGAATTTCTGTCCAAGTTATCACAGTCCCTGAACAAGCTCCTGCAAGATGTAGAATCATGACGTTTAGTTTAGGAGAGACACAGCGGTGGGTTTAGACTTTTAACTCTTCCTAGCCTAGGATGTTTTTCAGAAGACAGCAAGTTACACTGTCTGTGAAGATACACTAACAATTAACTTGAACATAAAGTTCATATGTCTGAGTGACATGTTGACAAAGAAATTTTTTTTAACCTGAAGTAAAACAGCTAGGCCTGCATGATAGCTCAATCTTAGGCCTCAGGCTTCACTGACATGAACCCGACAAGCTGCAGCTATGGACTTCGTTAGGTAGGTCACTGCAGAAGACAATTTGAATTTTGATGGCAGTGGTCCTGTAGTAGATCTTGGAAGAAGGTAATCAGTGATGGGGAGGCCTGAGAAAAGGACACAGGCAGCAACCAGCTAAAACAGGGAGTAACCTAAAGAGAGATGGATGCAGTGATCGGGGAAGGCAATGGATGGTGATGTATTGATTTAACCTGGAGCTGGAAGGAGCACCTTTGCAATTCACAATTCCATATCCAGTTAAGGATAATTTAAAGCTTATCTTTTTGATAGCAGTCTCCAGGGATTGTTTTCAGATCCTATGCTTCGGCAGCGTGCAGATATGAATTTCTATTGTGCACAACAAAGAAATGTTTTTTTCAAACACTATTGCTGTTGCTTCTAGGGTTGTATATTTTTGTGTCTGGATATTAGCACCTTCGATTGTGTGAGATTTCATTTCATTTATGTGCTTTTTGGATCATACTGTGCGGTCTTATTGACTGAATCTCACATATGTTTGGTTAAACCTGAGTTGCCAAGTTCCCAGAACAACTTGCCAATCAGCAAACACCCCACAATTGACCAGCATTCCTAGCGCCATCCTTAAAAGGACAGTCACTGTCAGTGTAGAGCTGCTCTGAGCAGTTCCTCACATTGGCCTAGGACAGGGCAAAGAGGGGTAAATTAATATCCCATGTGGTAAGCAGAGATTTGGAGATGCCATTTGACAAGATGGTAAAGAGGTGGGCTTCCTTGTCCCCCAGGACCAGTATTGGAGGCCATGACACTATATCGTGCCCATCTGCCCTGAGGTTGCTATCTTTTCTTTTCCTTTTTCTTTATTCAGTGGATGAGGGGCGTCATGGATAGGCAGCATTTATTACCCATCCCTAATTGCCCAGAGGGCAGTTACGAGTCAACCACATTGCTGTGGGTCTGGAGTCACATGTAGGCCAGACCAGGTAAGGATGACAGTGTCGTTCCCTATTAGTCAACCAGATGGGTTTTTCCTGACAATTGACAATGGATTCATAGTCATCATTAGATTCTTAATTCCAGATATTTATCTACCATCGGCCATGGCAGGATTCAAACCTGCCCCCCAGAATGTTACCCAGGTCTCTCGATTAACAGTCCAGCGATAATACCTAGGCCATCGCCCCCGCCTTTAACCTCTGGGTTAAAGCAGTCTTAGTCATCTGGAAGAAAAGCCAACAGTGGCATAAGTAGGTCAATGACCTTCCCCAGTCCACCAGCATAAGTGCCATCATCTTCCTCCCAATACCTCATGCTCTTCTGCTGTACCCATTCCCCACTAAGGCTCAGGTCCTACCACACTCACTAGTGTCTGCAACATCTTCCCTCACTCATTGACACCCACTTCAGTCCCTAACACCACTGACCCTGCATGCTCTCCATACCATCTACTCACTCACTTAGGGCACCTCTTCACCTGCATCAAAAATAACAACGGTGCCGCTGACTTTCATCTCCTTCACTATCTGCCTGACTCTCATTCCAGGGTTAAAACAGCCCTCAAGAGAGTAAAGAGCCTCAAGACCAATGGTAGTCTGCCTGGCATCCTGATTTGGACCACCCTAAGTAGCTGACTGACTGAGACTCTGGACTGGTCTCAGAGTCTGCCCCTGACTTACTGTAATGGGATTCTCTGGACAAAAACTTTCCCCTTGATTTGACTTAGAACTGCTGACATCTATGACAAGCCTCCGTAAGACCATAAGTCCAAAAGATATTGAAGCAAATTTAGGTCACTCGATCCATCGAGATTGCTCCACCATTTGATCATAGCTGATGTGTTTCTCAGCACCATTCTCTTGCCTTCTCCTCTTACTTATCAATAATCTATCTGCCTCTGTCTTCCTGCCTATGTGTCTGTACTAAATGGAAAAGCAAGACAGAAGTGATCTGAGGCTAGTTGAGAGGCCAACGTGCCAAAAGTGGGAATATTGTGACCATTCAGGTAAGTTCAGAGTGAGTGTGGCTTATGGAAGCAAGCAAAGAGCATATTTTGGGAAGTAAGGGAGGAAATTATGAGACCCGTTGCTGAAATATTTGCATCATCTATAACTATGGGTGAAGTGCGTGATAATGGCTGGAGGGTGGCTAATGTTGGACCTTTGTTTAAGAAAAGTTGGAAGGAGAAACAGGAACTATAGAGTTGTGAGTGTGATTTCGGTCACAGGTAAATTATTTGAGGTGATCATAAAAGAGAGCATCTCTAGACATTTAGAGAGGCACAATTTTTTTTAGGGAGAAGGTTTTGTGAGAGGAAAATCATGTCTCACAAACTTGATTGTGTTTTTTGAGGAAGTTGCCAAAAAGGTTGATGATAGCAGAGCAATAGGCCTTGTTTATTTGGATTTTGGTAAAGCCTTTGACAAGGTTCTGCATGGTAGATAATTAGTAAAGTTAGGTCACATGGGATTCAGGGTGACCTTTCCATTTGGATACATAATTGGCTTAATGGCAGAAGATACAGAGTAATGTTGGATGGCTGCTTTATGGACTGGAGGCCTGTGATCAGCAGTGTTCAGTTCTGGGTCCTGTTTTGTTTCTCATTTATATGAATGATTTGGATGAGAATATAGAAGGCATGGTTAGTAAGTTTGCTGATAACACCAAAATTAGCGGCATTGTAGACAGTAAAGAAAGGTTTTCTAAGATTACAAATGAATCTTGATCAAATGGGTCAATGGACTGAAAAATAGAACATGCAGTTCAATCTGGACGAAAGCAAGGTATTGCATTTTGGTACAACAAACAAGGGTGGGGCATATACTATTAATGGTAGGGCCTTGGGTAGTGTTGCAGAACGGAAGGACCTAAGATGCAGGTAAATAATTCTTGAATGTTTGCATGGCATACAGATAGGGGTGGTTAAAAAGGCATTTGGTATTCTTGCCTTCATCGCTCAGTTCTTTGAGTATAGGAATTAGGATGTTATGTTGAGTTTGTACAGGACATTGGTGAGGCCTCTTCTGGAATACTGTGACCAGTCCTCTTCGCCCAGTTATAGCAAGGATATTATCAAGATGGAGAGTGTTCAGAAGAAATTTACCAGAATATTGCCGAGTATGGCAGGTTTGAGTTATAAGGAACAGTTGGACAAGCTGGGACTTTTTTCACTGGAGCATAGGAGTTTGTGAGGTGGCCTGATAGAAGTTTATAAAATAATGAGAGGTGTAGAGAATTTTGGTGGTGGTTGTCTTTTCCCTAAGATGGAGAATTTCAAGACTAGGAGGCACATTTTTAAAAGCGAGAGGAGAAAGAGTTAAAAAAAAAGACATAAGAAGCAAGTTATTTACACAGAGAGTGGTTTGCGTGTGGAAAGATCTTCCTGAGGGACTGCTGGATACGGGTACAATTACAACATTTAAAAGACATTTGGACAGATATATGAATAGGAAAGGGTTGGAGGGATATGGGCCAGGACCAGGCAGGTGTGACTAGTTTAGTTTGGGATTATGTTCCGCCTGGACTGGTTGGACCAAAAGGCCTGATTCTGTCCTTTATGATTCAACAACTCTATGACTTTATAAGAGCCAGAGAATGTCATGAGCTGGGTATGTGTTGCTGGGTACTCAGGGTCCTTGCTGTGGCATTAAAATGATAATTGCTGATGAAGCATTGAAGCATTGAAGTGTAGAACAGTCCTAAAGCAAAATCTGAGATATACCATGAAGCTCTCTGAAAGGCTGGCATATATCAGATATCAATTAGAGTGGCATGGTGGCTCAGTGGTTAGCACTGCAGCCTCACAGCGCCAGGGACCCGGGTTCGATTCCAGCCTCGGGTGACTGTGCGGAATTTGCACATTCTCCCCGTGCCTGCGTGGGTTTCCTCTGGGTGCTCCGGCTTCCTCCCCCAGTCCAAAGATGTGCAGGCTAGGTGGATTGGCTATGCTAAATTGCCTGTAGTGTTCAGGGGTGTGTGGGTTATAGGGGGACAGGTCTGGGGGGGATGCTTCAAGAGGCGGTATGGACTTGTTGGGCCAAAGGGCCTGTTTCCACACTGTAGGGAATCTAATCTAATCTAATCAATGTCTGTGAATGTAGCATGCATGTGCTTATGCCTATAGACCATGCCCTGAGATGTTGAGGCCTAGTTCTCAGTGTCCAACATTGGTGGTTGTTCAGAACAAGTGGTGAGCTGAATTCACTAGGCACCTCCCCTGGTATCCATGTGGAGATTTCCCAACATCTAGCTTGTTTGGTATAATAGAAGGCTGACTATCAATGAGGCCAGTTGGGCAATCAACATTACTCCCCCTCAGCTGGCGACTCATGCTGGCCAGCAAGACATTTGTTGTGTCATCTGTGAAAAGCAAAAAAAAATTGGAGCCAGGTACTCGTGAAGTAAAGATCAGTCTTGCTGGTCTCTTATCTGATTCTGTCTTACGTCATGCATAGCCTACATCATTCAGACCCCCTATAGTAATCCAAACTATTTTTTGTGCATGTGAAACCTGTTTGGCAGTCTTTTAAAAGGCCCTCAAAATTCTTTCCAGATGAGATTTGCATGTTTATGTAGAAGGGCAACTGGATTTTCAATGTATCAGGACTCATATTTCAGACATCTGGCTGCACACCAGCCCCTGATAGAATGGGCATTCCTGGCTTAGTCCTAGGGCGGATTGTGATTTTTTGGGTGTGCTCACATAACTTCCTCTTCCATCCAAATACCTCCACACATCTTTTCTCCCGTATGGCAGTGTAAGAGTTAGGCTACATTCTGGCTGCTGTTTGACTTGGCTGATCACAAAGCTATTTACTGGAGGGCAACTCAAAAAGAAGGTTGAGTTTATCTCTGCTGTCAGTTCCCTGGGCTAAGCATTGTTAAAGATCACATTAGATTTCTTTTCTTGACCTGGCTGTCCGATCCCAAGGGATCTTGAAGAGAGATTGCATTGTAAACAGGGTTATACCACTGGACAGCAGCTAAACACTGCCACACTTTACCAGATTTAAGTGAGAAACTGGTCAAATTTAACCACAAGGAAGATGTGAACTTGTGACATCGGTGACCTAGGGCTATCAACACTGTCACAACTTAAATCAAGTGTGCGCTGTTGTAAGAGGGATATCGTCTTGTTTGAAAATGGGTCACGTACATTGGACAATTCTAACATACAGTGTAAAATCAATGATATTTTATTGAAATTTTTCACAAGACTTCATTGAAGTAATATTACTTATTTTGAAGAGAGCTCTGATGGCCTAAGAGCAGATTTTCCACAGACAATAATTATTGTATTTCCAACATCATTCTGCTGCTTCTCACATGAATAACCACAGAACAAAGTGAGTGTCCAAACTGCAGTGACAATGCAGAGGGGATAGTTAAGGATTTATGCTGTTTACCATGAAGGCCTTGTAAAACAATGTTCCCTCCATATAAAAAGTTATCTGCTTTCCTCACTGCATGATATGATTTGTACCTCAGATGTATGTTGGTCTGCGGTTCAAATAATCAGCTTGAGAAAGAAAACTGACAGTAAGAGCTGCAGGGGCTGGGTCAATCTTTGCCCCCACTTGACCCTGAAGTCATATGCTCATGACTTTGGCTAAGGTTGTTTTGAAAGTTAATCCTACCTTCAAAACTAGAACAGTTTCTTCTAATTCACTACACTCTGTGGGAGAGGAATAGTTAAACCCTCTCTCTCTCTCTCTCTCTCTCTCTCTGGCTTGTGTAGTTAAGAGTGTAAGGAATAGAGTTCGCAACAGGATGGCACAATGGCAGACCAGAAACATAAAGTGTGTGTAATCATTCAGATACAAGTGGCACCACTCAAAATTGCCATCATATATCAGTGCATGGTTTACACACAAAGGCATGAAGGACTCTAAAAGGTCATGAGTAAAAAAATATACATCAGTCTTAGGTCTTACTCCGGAGGTATAGGATAGTGCTTTGCGAAATAGGTATGAGAGCAGCTATATGATGGGACAGGATTTTTCTTCAAGCAGCATGCAAACGTCAGCAGAGGAGCCAAGGTATATACTCACAATAACCTCTTGCAATGACCCTTGGTGACAAGACAGATAGCTCTATTCATCTGTGGGTGAGCAGCCCAGGCTCATTGCATTTTTCATATCAACCTGGGGTGGATTTGTTTGTGGAGAGGAATGTCACAGTCATGAATGCCCTGATCAGTCATGTGCCCATGGCAGTAAAGTCAGGCTGGATCTCAAGGGGGGGGCGGGGAGTGTTTGGGGCAGGAATGGTGTGTGGCGGCAGGTGGGGAGGTGGAGTGTGTGGGGGCTGTCTCTTTGTCATGCCAGCTCACATCAAACACAACATCTTCAGCTGTCAGATAATGGTGATGCCCCTCAAGAACAGTGAGATCAGCAATGCAGTATAAATTAATAATGTGCTGTTTTAGCAGCAATTGCCTTGTGACGTTACTGAGATTTCTTTTGTGTGTGTTTGCACACAGAGATTGCTGTGAAATTAGGTGACAAGTCAGTAGCACCGGTGAGGTTTGCTTTAAATTTGACCCTCTGCTTTATTAACAGAACAACATTTTAAGGTTGGTTTCCTTTTCTAGCAAGACTCTATTGATCACAGTTTATAGTTATAATCCCTTTCGAATTCATCATCCATGACTAACACCACATTTATTGATTAGCTTTGACTGATGTCCTTGTGCATCTAACCACTGAAGTATGTTTCATTTTTTTGAATGTTCTGGAAAAACCTCCTTGTCATTTGCAGGTTTGCTGCTAGCCATAGGTCACTTCAGTGAAAAGTTATGACGTGGAGCTTTGATTAACCCTCTGAGGATTTCACCAGCACTGTCTTCTTCTAAATTTTCTTCAGTAACAAGTGATGCTGTAGCCTCCTGCATCTGTTTTTCATTGCTTTAACCGATTATGTTAGGTCACAGTTTGCATTTGTATAGATGAGGGAATTAATCCTTGACTTTAAAAGAAAACAGGAGGGCCCCATTAAGTGATACAAAAGATGACACCCATATACTTACTTTTGTTTTATTGGGTTAATTGTACTGGCTGGATGCACCTCTGGGAGCAGATATTTTAGGCTGCATATTTGTTTTGGTCTGTTTGAGTCTTCAGCTTCATTAATCTATTGCTGGTGAGCTGTGAAATACGACCAGTTCTGAGAAGATTAGGTTATACCAATTGTCTTGCTGAAACCTTCTCTCAGATAGTTCCTAGGTGGAAGGGAGAGTAAATCAGCAGAGAAGGAGAGAAGGAAGTGGACGGTCAATGGAGGTGGAGGTGTTGATTGAGAGGGGCCTGAGTAGGGATAATCATCAATCTTCTGGAGCCTGTTGGGATTGAAGGAGAGCTCCAGATCATCCCAGCTCCAAGTTCAGGTAAAATTACCTTATGTGCAACATTTTGGTGGTTCTTTTCTGCTGATGCATAGCCGTTAGGCTGATGTGCAAGTATAGGTTTTCCTTGAAGATCATTGGTGTGTATGGACTCCTTCCAGCTGAGGTTCCTCCTGCTCCTACACCCTCAGCAAACATCTTTCTCATTGCTTAGGCTCTACTCCCTGTGATATTACAGCCCAGTGGGAAATATAATTCTTGATCCATTGTCTGGAAGTACTTGATGTATTCAGAGATCTTTGAGAGGCATAAAATCCTTGCATTTACTCAGTGCTGATTTGACCAAATTTTCACGATGTTTTCCGCGACAAACCTGCAAGCTGAATGTTCACGCATGGAAATAGTCTGGAGGGAGGGGCCATTGTGCAACTGAGCATACTTCATGTATTAAAGTGAAGGTATGTCTAACAACTACAAAGTGTCAGTATGACAAGGCATCCAATAAATCAGCATTACATGCTGATGAATGCACAGGCTGCCTATTTTGCGTACATCTGCGTAGATCTACTGGCTCTTTCAGATCTCAAATCATTGATGTTGCTGAGCCGAAGTTTGGGACTGGAGGTATTGTGCTATATCTCACAGTATATTAATATACCTTCAAACAAAATCTCATGACAGCATCACGGTATCATAACATGTAAAAAGATTTCATACTCCATCTTAACTGGGATCGCATGAAGCATGACATGCTACTGGAAATATCCTGCTCTCATAGCTTATTGCTATAATGTGAGCATGGACAAGTGTGCTTGTAAATGTAATGCTTGTATGTAATAACTGGATGCAATGAACATCTGTTGGGTTCTTCAAAACCTCAATATCAGTGCTCAGTTTCTTATGTTACATGAGATAACATGAACATTTACACATCAGCTAAACACACACTGTTGGAGGGAAATTCTCATCATGGTCAGCCGTGATGATATATCTATGTACAAAAAACTTATAACTAGGTGTCAGATATTTGAAAAACTTATTGAAGATCAAATAGCTTTGAACATCACAGAGCTTGGAAAATCAACAACATCAGTTTCTGAAAGTACAGACAACAGCAGAGATCTGAAGGCAACAAAGATGATAGTGCTAATTTCCTTTGATTAGGATATGTTAAGTTCTTTCAAAATAAGAAAAATTCGAAGCATGCTTTACATAAAAATAAAAAGACTGAATTTACAAATATAATCAAGCTATAAGCTATAGATCTGTTCAGAAGGATAATGAATACATCTGTCCCTCTTAAAACAAACAAAAGTGCACTTTGAAAGCACTGCTAAAAAAAACTTTAAAGCTCTAAAAATGCTTTCTATATGAGAAAATCATACCTGTGAATAGACGTTGGTCAGCTATTTTATTCTATTTCTCCAAATTGACACAAAATAATAAAATGGCCACAACCTATAATTGCTGCATGTTTTGTGCAGAAACGTACAATTATAAGCCTGCATTTCTTAAACTACAAGCCTACAATTCTTAAAATTGTAGGCTTGTGGAAAGGAGGAAAATAAAAGGAGTCAGAAGTTAAAAAAAGAAGCAAAATCAGTGAAAGCAAAAGAAAAATTGCACTGAAATCTTCTCTAAACAAAAAAAAAGCCCTCAAACAGAAGAGGGACATATAATTAAATATTGAGCAGCATCTGGTGACGCCTTTACTGAATTACAACTATTCAGACAACATAAGCAGTTCTATGTTATAGAACAAGCAACATATGGTCCCAAGAAAAGAGTTCTAAAAATCTTGCTTGTTATTGACATGGACAGATTTTGCAGAATTAGCACATCCAGTCTTTCTATAGACAATTGGAAATCTAGAAAAGATGTGAAAGCTCTCATTGATCAGCTCAAGGCAAAAAATTAACTTTAGGATTAACAAATTTCAATTCATGTTGTATAGATAGTAACCCTAAGACTCTGTTGATTAATTTGTCTGATGATGTCACAGCAAAGCCTGTGACTTTCCCACAGAGAGACTTAATGAGTAGTTATCACCCCTACACCATTTAAAACTTGAGGAAAGTTTTTTTTGGGCAAGAAAAGCCCCATCAGAAGCAATGCTTGAGGATGGATACAAGTTTGAAACCATAATAGCAGGTCAACATCAATTACACACTTCAGATGCTAAAACTACTGCAAAGTGTACCAGACCAACAAAATCTGCAGATATGATTTGTCACATACACCCAAAAGCTGTCCAGCATGAAATCTGGTTCCAAAGACTAAGCCAGACCTCAGAACAAAACACAACTAGCGTTAACATATTACAATGATGTATCTTGAAAGACATGAACTTTAGTAAGTGAAGTTACATGGTATAGGCCTACAAGAGACCATTGCGAAATGTATAATAGATTAACTAGCGGAATTTTTGGCTCATCAATATCATTAAATGTTAAACAACAAAGCAAAATTTTCACATTGCATCGTTATATTTTCATGCAAAACCATTTTAGAAGGAATTACCATCTTCTGTAAAACTTAAACTTAAAAGGAAAATGTGAATGTGCTGACCCAGCAACCAATATTTGGAGACATAGAACATTTTTCTTCAAATGCAAAGGAATATGAAAGAGAAACATGAGTGATCAGGTAGAGAACTACAAATCTATGTACTGGGCAGATATTGTGAGGTAAACATGCAAAGACAAATATATAGATACCGCAAAAAGGTTTCTAAAATAGGCAACTCATCCTGATCATACAAATCATGCTGGTCATGATTCTGTCTTGTGAAGAAGCTGAAACCAGTTCAGACTGATGTGAAGCACACAAATCATGCACATATAAAGGAAGCACAGTCCAACAGTGATTGTGCAATGACATTGAATGACAGCGACCAGCAGTAGGATAATCAAATTGTCAGACAAATGCAACAGTGAATAACGTACCTTACCAGATGGGTGTACCAGAACAAGAGAAGTTGTCAAACCTCTGACGTGTTCCACTAAAGTTTGAAATTTTAGTCTTGTAAATTCTGTTTCACGTGTTTGTTCAATTATCAAAATGACACTATGTGCCTATTTTCAAACATGTATATTTGTCTGGACTAATTTTCTTACTTTGGAAAAAGGGGGATGTTATGTTAGTCTCACAGTCAGTATTTCACTATCCCTTCATAAGACATGCTCATGTTATCATCACAGTATTATAGCACGTGACCTAAAGGTAAAAAATCGCACTATACTTCTTAACTAAATAATTTAAAACATAAAATACAACTGGAAGCATGCTGCACTGTATAAATTAATTGCTGAATATGAGTCCAGAATGTGCTTGTGAATATCATCCTTGTATATAATAACTAATAAATGTCCATTAGATGTTTCAATAGTACAACGTTCAAATCTGGTTTCTTATGTATACCAAGATAAGCATAATTGTAAAGAGTAAGAACACTTAACTGGAAACAAAAGCACATCAGACGTGCTTTCCTTTAACTGCCCAATTTTAACCAAGGTAATTTCCAAATTATAAATGTCCTATTTTCTCTTTCACATTTCTCATTAAAAATGATATAACTCCATTTGTTTAAGTTTTTATTACAGGAAGGTAGCAGAAAAAAACAGCAAACCCTGCAAATTAATTTGGGAAATATACTTACTTTGTGCATGCTATTATGAACTCCAAACATTATCTCAAGTCATTCCTTATTCTATGATCTGATGGGCAAATAATAAATGGCCTTATTTAAATATTTAAGACAAATGGCATTGTATCTTTATCTGGACTCAGTGTTGGAGTGTGAATTTAAAGATTTAGCAATGTCAGGGTTAACTGAGAAAGGATGAAATGAGGAGTTTATGAATTTGAAGATCAAATTGCACTGGTTATCTACACTTGGACTGAGAGTGTGTAGAAATTCTACCCATTCACATGTGGACTTCTTGATGACAGTTTCTGGTATGTGAAGAGACTGGGAAGATATTAAGACCATACCCTTGAACGTCACAATTATGAAGAAGCAAGAGAAGAAGCAGATGGACTAAATAAAGTATTAAGCAGCAAATACAGGTCTTGTGTGTCACCAGATAATTTGTGACCCTCACATAAAGGTTATATAGACAATCCAGATCACACGAGCTCTTTGGTAAGGGTGTGCTTCTCCAATGAGTCAATAAGACAGCGGTGTCACTTCCTGTGTGACAATCTGCTGTCATGGTCACCTGCCAATGCAGCTCTCATGGTAAGACATCCAATAGAAAGCTCAGCAATTTCAAAAAGAGCGTGCATTTGTCCGATGACAAGAGTGGGAATTGCTCCTTTTGACAGTACTGAGATAGGGTTAACAAAGTGTGGAGCTGGATGATCACAGTAGGCCAAGTAGCATCTCGGGGGCACAAAAGCTGATGTTTTTGGCCTAGACCCTTCCTCAGAAAATCTTCTTTTACAAGATATATATAGTGGCCTGATTGACGTTTTCTTTATACCTGAAGAAGGGTCTAGGCCTGAAACGTCAGCCTTCCTGTTCCTCTGATGCTGCTTGGCCTGCTGTGTTCATCCAGCCCCACACTTTGTTATCTCGGATTATTCGGCATCTGCAGTTCCCATTATCTCTGAGATAGGGTTTTCCAGTTTACATGAGATTTTTATCTGAGTTCTATAGTTCTTCACTTTCTCTTTCTCTCCCTTCTTAAGTATTGGGGTTACATTTGCAATTTCATGCCATAGAGTCAAACAGCATGGAAACAGACCCTTTGGTCCAACTTGATCATGTCAACCAAGTTTTCCAAACTAAACTAGACACACTTGCCTGCACTGGGCCCACATGCTTTTAAACCCTTTCTATTCATGTATCAGTCCAAATGTCTTTCAAATATTGTAGGTGTGCCTGCATCTACCATTTCCTCTGGCAGTTCATTCTACACACTAACTGCTCTTTGTGTAAAACAGTTGCATCTCATGTCTTTTTTAAATTTCTCCTCTCGTCTTAAAAATATGGCCCCTACTTTTGAACTCACTGCCCTGGGGAAAAGACTTTTGCCATTCACTTTATCTATACCCCTCATGATTTTATAAACCTTTATAAGGTCTCTCCTCAATCTCCTGTACTCCAGTGAAAAAAGTACCAGCTTGTCCAGTGTCTCCTTATAACCCAAACCCACTAGTCGCAACAGCATCCCGATAAATATTTTCTAAACCCTCTCCAATTTAATAATATAGTCTTCCCATAGCAGAATGACCAGAATGGTACACAATATACTAAAAGTGGCCTCACCAATGTCTCGTACAACAAACAACATGATGTCCCAACTCCTATACTCAAAGGTCTGAGCAATGAAGGCAAGCATGCTAAACACCTTCGCAAACATCTTATCTACCTGTGACACAACTTTCAAAGAACTATGTACCTGAATCCCCAGGTCATTCTGTTGAACAGCACTACCCATGGCTCTACCATTAACTGTATAAGTCATGCCCTCGTTTGTTTTACCAAAGTGAAATACCTCACATTTATCCATATTAAACTCCATTTGCCACACCTCAGCCCATTGGCCCAATTGATCAAGATCCCTTATTAACCCTTATTGCTATTGATTATATCACCAACTTTGGTGTCATCCACAAACATACTAACCATGCTGCCTAAATTCTTATTCAAATAGTTTATACAAATGACAAACAAAAGTGAACCCAGTACTGATCCCTGGTCATAGGCCTCAAGTCCAAAATACAACTCTCCACCACCACCCTATGTCTCCTACTATCAAGGAAGCTTTGTATCCAATTGGAAATTTCTCCCTGAATCTCATGTGATCTAACTTTAATAATTAGTCTACCAGGCAGAACCTTGTCAAAGGCTTTACTAAGTTCTATGTAGGCAATATCTACCACACTATCCTCATCAATCTTTTTGACTACGTCTTCAAAAACTCAATGAAATTTGTGAGCCATGACTTACCACGGCACAAAGCCATGCTAATCACTTTAACAGTCCTTGCCTTTCCAAATACATGTAAGTCCTATCTCTCAGAATCCTCTTCAATAACTTACCCACCACCGATGTCAAACTCACAGGTCTATAGTTCCCAGACTTCTTAAATAAAGGCACAACATTAGCCAACCTACAGTTTTTGGGCATCTCATTCAATCCATTATGTACATCACCTCCTCCTTCAACACTGCTGACTGTATTTCATCTTGCATTGCATGTAATTTATTTGGTTCAGATTTATCAACCTTCAATCCAGTTGATTTTTCAACTCCATCCCTTCAAAAATATTAATTTCTTCCAGTTCCGCACTTTTACAAATCCCTTAGTTCTCTACTATTTCTGGAGATTTTTTTGTATCTTCCTGCATGAACACAGGCACAAAATAATTGTTTACTTTTTCAATTAGTTCCCTGTTATCCATTATAAATTGTTCTGTCTTCACCCACAATTGACCCACATTTGTCCTTGCTAATCTTTTCTTTGCATAGAGTTAAGCAAGCTTTTATAGCTTTATTTTATGCTTATCTTACTTTTTTCTTTATTTATCAGTTTCACAGTCATCTTTTGCTGGATTCTAAATTGTTCCAACTCCTAATGCTTAGCATGTTTTCTGGCAGCCTTGTAAACCACTTCTTCTGATCTCATACGATCTTCAACTTCTTTTGTGAGCAGGGACTGATTCATCTACCTTCTGGGGTTTTCTACCTTTGGACAAATGTATATTTGCCATAGAACATACAATGTTCTTTTAAATACAAACCATTGCCTGTCTATAGTCAAATCTATTTGTATTCATCGTAATCAACTCACCGGTCACACCTCTCTCAATTCCTTTGCTCAGGCTAAAGACCCTCATTCAGAATAATAATATCACTTCCAAAGTTAATGTAAAATTTATTATATTATAGTCACTATTTCCCAAAATCTCTTTCAAAATAAGGTTTTTAATTAGTCCTTTCTTGTTATACAATACAAAACCTAAAACAGCCTTATCCATATATCCAAGTTCATTAATATACTACTCTAGAAATCTATCTTGTATACACTCCAGGAGTTAATGCCATATCATTAGTTCTGATTAACTTTATTTGGTCAAATATAAATTGAAATCACCCATTATTACTGTATGACACATGCGACATGCACCTCTAATTGCTTGATTTATACTATGCCCACCATGCCCACCATGATTCAGTGCTCATAATTAACTCCCACTAATGTTTCCTGTTTCTTGCTTTTTCTTAGATCTTTCAATTTAAAATCTTGGTTTATCATTGTACTGACCTCAACCCTTATTACACATGCTATGGCAGCTTCTTTTCCTTTTTGCCAATCTTACCCAAATGATAAGCATTCTTGAATATTTAGTTCCCTGTATTGGTCACCCAGTAATCATGACCTTATAATGGCAGTTAAATCATAATAATTTACCTTAATTTGTACCTTCAAATCATCTATATTGTTGAACATACAATATGTATTCAGGCAGAGCACTTTTAACTTAATATATAAGGATACAAACATCCTCTCTATGGCTAAAATATTTTGTTTATTTAAATTACATTCACCAAACAGACGATTGTAAGATAGGTTGAAATTCCTACATTATTGTTTCTCAGCATTCAATAGAATACTGTAGGAAAATAGTGCATCATCAGATGTTAGCACAGAAAGAGTTAATGCTTGATCGATGTTAATCTATTGAATTTCATTTATTGGAGGGTTAAGATAAGAAAGTTCTACAGCCTTTACAGAGTTGAATCACCCTTCAATGAGGCTGCCCTTGCTCATTCCCAGGCCCCTCCTGTAAAATTGCTGCAGGTCAGTGATGCATTAGCTTTGCATTTGGCCAGTGAAGCATGTTTTCAATGTTTAAATTGTTCTGAAAACCTTTCTGACTCCTCTAGTCCTGCTGTTGCTCATAGATCACTTTGGGAATGACTTAGGTATACATGTGGCCACTGGCCAGACATGTGTAGTAAGAGTTTTCATGGACTGTTTGCAGTGTGCAATTAATCAGTAAACTGCATGGCCTGGTGAAAGTGTGTGACTGGTCACCTTTTGGCCAAGCACAGTCACTGATTGAATGGAACAATGGTTTAACAGTTTTATTGCTTATTGCATAATGCACAAACAATATTTGTTGTTCCAAGGTCCAAATATAGGTTGGGAATATAGTGGCTATAAAAATATTTGTGCATTTTTTTTGTCAGTTGAAATCAGTGCTGAAATGGAGGTTGATTAAAGGAAGGAAATATGATGAAAAAGAAAGAGTGCTGATATGTTGCATGATGCTACATTTTGTTACCATATTTTCTTACAAAATTGTTATGGAATTCTTCATACATTAATCTTGCAGATGACATAAATTAATGTTGTGTTTTTCATAACAGCACGTTGCAATGGCCTTTGTAGGTCAAAGGTAATGGAAATTAATTGTGCAAAGAAGAGAGGTGGGTGTTGTGCTCTATCTGTGATACCTGTAATACTCCGGCACCTTTGAACCATGAGAAGGTTCAACTTCCTGTTGTTTTGTTGTGAATAAAATGAACATTAACCAGAATTACAGACATTGTCAGCCACCATTTACAGTCATTATGGCAATTACACAACATAGGTGATTCATTTTGTAGCTTTTATTGAACTTGGATTGTGCCTACTTATATTATGGAACTGTTTCAGTAAGTATCTGGGATGTTAAAAAATTGAAGGATAATGTGAATAAAGCTTCTTCCATTCTCATTTACGGTAAACAAGACAAAATGATAACACAATCTAGTTGCCCTCTTGTGATTGTCTCAGAAAACAAAAATACAGTGAAATAAGCCTTTTTATATTTTTCAGTGTGGAGGCTCATAAACTGGTCTGCTGTTAAAACTGTACTGCTTAATATCTTTCCAGTTGTTACTGACAGCAATATTTAATACTAGTTTATGAAAACTCTCATGTAGCATATGAGAAAACCAAAAAAAATTAAAAACAATGGCTCAAAGCATTCCTTTTCTTCATCTTGTCACCTGGACTGCAAACCTGCCACACAATGTTGTACATACAATGGAGTCTGTAGCAGCTGTTGCCAAACTACAGAAGCATTCTGCAAAGCTGATGACATTGGCTATTCCAAATATTGTAAACAAAAGCAATAAAGGATTCTAAATGCTGTTATTGATGAGTGATAATTCAGGGCACACCATTTGGCATTCATTTCAGTTGAAATTCTGCTTAAGTCAAAAATTTCTATTCATCGTAAACTAAATATCATGGTTAAGATCAATCCCTTTCTTGGCGTGTCTTTAGATCGTAATTACGTTCTGTCATCAGTCATTGCAGCACAATACCATGTTAAGCAAATGATTGTGTAATTGTGGTTACAACTTAAGCCTGTGACTATTCTAATCAATCTGTATTAGATAAACAGATTTAGTGTCTTGTCATCAATACTCTACCCATACAACTATTTGATTGTTAAAAAATAGTAGCTTTTGCCCAAAAATAGAGGCGTCAACAATGGCTCAGTAACAATGCTCCCACGTAAGATTAGAAGGATCTTTCCTACTGCAGCACAAAGTCTAGACTGACACTTTGGTGGAGTACTGAGGGAGCACTACATTGCCAGACATCCTGTTTTCCAGTTTATTAATGCCCTCAAGTGAATTTAAATATTCTCATGTCATTATTTCAAGGAGGAATATCGATGGTCTTTCTTGTGTCTTGGTCAATGTTTATCTTTCATGCACCATCTGGAAGCAGATTAGTTGAACATTCTCACATTGCTGTTTGTAGGAGATTGCTGTGCATAAATTGGATGCCGCATTTCTCACGTTGAAATGGTGACTGCACATCAAAGTACTTCATTGATGGTGAATTAATTTAAGATAGTCTTAGTTTGTGAAAGCTTCTATATACCATGTGGACCTTTCTCACTTTTAGCTTAATATCTATTCAGCAAACTAATCACATCCATGCTGAAATTGTAAATCATATTTGATTAATTTGTTAGAATTATTCGAAGATGTAACCAGCATGGTGGATAACGGGAATCCTGTAGATACAGTATATCTGGACTTTCTGAAGGCATTGATAAGATGTGGCTTAACAAAAGATTAACACATAAGGTAATATCACATGTGATTGGGGTAATATATTATAGATAGTAGGAACTGCAGATGCTGGAGAATCTGAGATAACAAGGGGTATAGCTGAATGGGCACAGCAGGCCAAGCAGTTTCAGAGGAGCAAGAAGGCTGATGTTTCAGACCTAGGCCTTTCTTTAGAAAAACCCTTCTGAAGAAGGGTCTAGGCCCAAAAAGTCAGCCTTCCTGCTCCTCTGATGCTGCTTGGCCTGCAATGTTCATCCAGCTCTACACCTTGTTATATCAGAGGTAATATATTAGCTTGGTTAGGGGTTTGGTTAACCACAGAAGGCAGAGAGTTGGGGATAAGTGGATGTTTTTCTGTTTGGCAAGATGTAATTGACAATGGGATTTGGTCGTTGGGCCCCAAATATTTATAAATTATATCAATGACCTGGAAACGGGGATAGAATGTACTATAGACAAATTTGTAGATTACACTAAAAATAGGTAGGAAAGTAAATTGCACTAAAGAAATGAAAAATATATAACTAGATGTCGATAGGCTGGGTGAATGGATCAAAATTTGACCGATGGAGTTTAACATAGATAAATGTGAGGTTCTCTATTTCGGTTGGAAGAATAGAAAAACAACTTATTATCCAAATGGAGAAAACCTTCAGAGTACTTCTGTACAGAGGGATCTGGGTGTCCTTGTCCATGCGTCATGAGTATGTAGTTAAAGCAGATAATAGAGTCATAGAGCCCTACAGCATGGAAAGAGACCCTTTAGTCCAACTTGTCCATGCCAACCACATATCCTAAATTAATCTAGAGATAGGAGGAACTGCCGATGCTGGAGAATCTAAGGCAACAAGGTGTAAAGCTGGATGAACACAGCAGGCCAAGCAGCATCAGAAGAGCAGGAAAGATGTTTCAGGTTTGGACCCTTCTTCAGAAAATCATTTTCTGAAGAGCCATTTTCAGAAGAAGTGTCCAGGCCCAAAACGTCAGCTTTCCTGCTCCTCTGATGCTCTTGGCCTGCTTTGTTCATCCAGCTCTACACCTTGTCATCTAAATTAATCTAGTCCCATTTACCACCATTTGACACATCTCCCTCTAAACCATTCCTATTTATGTACCTATCCAGATGCCTCTGTAATTGTACCAGCCTCCACACTTCCTCTGGTAGCTCATTCCATACATGCACCACTCTCTGCATGAAAAAGTTGCTCCTTAGGATTTTTTAAACCTTTCCCTCTCATCTTAAGCCCATGCTCCCTAGTTTTGGACTTCCCTACACCGGAAACAGACATTGGCTATTTATCCTATTTATGCCCCTCATGATTTTATAAACCTTTATTAGTCACACCTCAGCGTCCAATGCTCCAGCGAAAATAGCCCCAGCTTGTTCAGCCTCTCCCGACAGCTCAAACCTTCCTACCCTGGCAACATCCTCATAAATCTTTTCTGAACCCTATAAAGTGTCACAACATCCTTCCTTTATGAGGGAGACCAGAACTGCATGCAGTATTCCAAAAGTGTCCTAACCCAATGTCCTGTACAGCTGCAACATGACTTCCCAACTCCTATACTCAATGCAATGCAAGACCAATAAAGGCAAGCATGCCAAACACCTTCTTCGCTATCCTAGCTACCTTCGACTCCACTTTCAACATAAGGAAGAAATAATTGAGTTGTGGAACTTTTTTTTCCGAAGGGGTAGAGTATAAAAGCAGGGAAGCATTGCTGCACCTGAGCGAGGCACAGGGGAGACCGTACCTGGAATACTGAGTACAGTCTTGTACAGATGTAGTTGCCTTTGAGGCAGTTCAGAGGAGGTTCACTAGCTTGATTCCAGAAATGAGGGGTTTGTCTTATGAAGACAGGTTGAGCAGTTTAGGTCTATACTTTAGAGAATTTAGACGAGTCAGAGGAGATCTAATTGAGAGATATATGACGGCCAAAGGAAATTGACAAAACAGGCTCAGAGCAGATGTTTCCCATTATGGGGAAATCTTAACTTAGAGATTGCAGGTTTTAAGATAAGAGATATCTCATTTAAAACAGATGTGAGTATGAATAGTATCAGAGATAATGGGAACCTCAGATGCTGGAGAATTCCAAGATAATAAAATGTGAGGCTGGATGAACACAGCAGGCCAAGCAGCATCTCAGGAGCACAAAAGCTGATGTTTCGGGCCTAGACCCTTCATCAGATGAAGGTCTGATGAAGGGTCTAGGCCCGAAACGTCAGCTTTTGTGCTCCTGAGATGCTGCTTGGCCTGCTGTGTTCATCCAGCCTCACATTTTATTATCTGTGAGTATGAATATTTCTTTAAAAGAGTTGTGAATCTGTGAAATTCATTACCCCAGAGTGCAATGGATCCCTGGACCCTGAATAAACTTAAGGAGAAGGTAGTCAGATTTTTAATTAGTAATGGACTAATGGATTATGGAGAGTGGGTATATGAGTGGAGTTGAAGCTGAGATGGGGCCAGACATGATCACATTGAATGGCAGAGCAGGCTCAAGGGGCTGAGCTGCCCATTCCTGCTCCTAGTTCTCACGTTCTTATAAAAATATGTCCTTCAGCAAGTTTTAAAAATACTATATCAAATGAGAGCAAGAACACAGAGAATCCATCACTGATTGCCACTTTGGCGGAGAAAAGTACTGACTGTAAAGCAGGAATATCATTGTGCCGTCTTAATAGAAAATGTAGTCAATTGTGTGCAAGAACAACAATGCAAGTACAATATACATCAAGTGGTTGTTCTGCGAATGCTCAATTTGAAGCATTTAAAAGGTTATCATTTCCAAATGGAAGCTCAACACTGCTACCCTCTACATTTGATGGGTTTAAAAGAAACAAAATAGACGAGTTGAAGTATTTGCTCTTACTCTGATTCTCATAGAATGTTCTGGCCCATCTATTCTGTTGTTCTAGAAAGTAGGAGGCAAACAGGAGATCATCCCATCAAAATGGAGGTAAGAAATTCCATAGGAGATTTTCAACATCTTTAGTACAAAGGTTAAAAACAACTCACAGAAATGCTGCATAATTTCTCCCACTCTCCCTCCAAAGAAATCACCCAGAAATGATTAAGGACATTGTTAAAGTTGACAAGCATTGAACATTAGTTTCTCACAAGGGAATAATGGAAAGATGCACAGTGAGAAGTACAGAGTTAGAGCTGACATTTTGAAAGTTGAAAAACTCTAGTATTGAAAGCAGAAATACAGCAGTTATGAGTAAATATACATTTGACAGCAATTAACATTAGATAGTTGTCAGGGAGACAATGCCTCAGTGTTAAGTAGAAGACAATTCGAAAATTATACAGCCTATTATCATTTCAATATTGTTGATGTGAGGATTTTAAAGGTGATTTCTTTTTAACTTTGTTTAATATTTTTCAGCATCAGCAGAGGATGTCTCCATCACTACAATGTTGCAGTTAGTCAACTCTTATAAACGATTATCAAAATCTATTATGGGGTGTTTGTTACCCATAGTGATGCATTATCCATTGTGTTGTAACACAATCCCACAATAGCCAATCTTTTTTATGTCAAGATGTATAGTTCTGAGTAGCTGTAGGAGAAAGAAAGAATTTGCTCTTTTATTACATTTTCAAGAAGTCCCAAAGTATTTCATAACCGATTAATTACATTTTAACTGTATTTACTGTTGTTTACTGTCAACCATTAATGAGGATGTTAGAATGCTTTGCTTTTGTCAGTTATCTAGAATGTCATTGACGTTCCTTGGTTATAATAGCTGCAGGTCATAATATAACACAAAGCATTACTAACCACATGAGGCCTTTAAAAACTGGTTCATGAAAATTATGGGAGACTTGATGCGCTCAAACCAGTAATGTAAGTGGCCAGGTTAGCCGTTCAGGGTATAAGGTTCTTACCTAAGTCAGCCTCCACCTTAAAAGGCCCTTGGGAATACTGGAAAACTGAAGAATGCAATGTGAACCTCAGAATTATGTCCTGGTTATCATTTTTCATGGCTCCTTGGCATCTCCTGACTCCAGGAAAATGCAACATTTTACCTGACCCCATTTTGATGGTTGGATTTGTATCATCCATGGAATCTTCAATTTCCAGGACTGTGTGGCTGTAGTAGGCTGCACTATATCCCGCAGTCTCTATGACTGTGACACTGAACTTTTGCAATTTTCAGGCGATTTATCCCCACCTACAATTGGGCTTCAACCACCATTGTCTAATGGATGACTGGATTCTATTCTAATGAACTGTTTGTTTCTCAGTTTTACCGAATCTTAGCAAAAGGGGGAACAAAAACTTTCTGAAACTAAGTCCAATTGTCTGCTGGCCCTTGGCATGCTGACTTTCACTCTCAGGACTATTTTACTGTTAGGATCATGTGCTCTTCAGGATTGTCTCCATGCTTCATCTTTCTGGTTTGTTCTTAAAGGCTCAATTTTTGCTCCAGGGCTACATTTAGGCAACAAGTGGTATGTACTTAAAGGGCTTCATTGCCAATAATTAGAAGCAATGCTATTTAAGGATCTATGACATAAGGGCCCAAAATTGGCTTTGGCATATGCTGCAACATATGACAGGTTACTAACTGAGCTTTAACATTCAAGGTAAGCAGGGCTTTGCAGATTCTAGATCACTGAAAGCCTAAATCATAACATTAAAATGTCATGTTCACAGGAAAAATGGACCATTGTGTGAATGTAGATAAGCTGGATAAGTTTATGTGGTCATCATGGACATGGTTATGTACAAACCCACTCTCCTTCTCCCAAGCAGCCAACAAACTGTAAATCCTCTCTTTATCCATTTCTGCACTCCCTTTTTCACCAATGGGATCTCAGAGTAAGAACTGGAAAGAAACTTTTAGCTTTACACATTTATGGAATGAATCAACCAAATTCACCTGATCACTCAGTTTCCAAATATATGAGCATTGGGTCAATTTTGACTGATTTTTCTATTATTGAGTGATTGATGTTATTGTCACATGTACTAAAATACAGTGAAAATCTTTGTTTATGAGTGGTATAGGCAGATCACAGCAAGCAAAGGATGTACAGATCAAAAAGAGGCATATAGGTTACTTTATTTGAGGATACAGACCATTCAACAATTTGATAATGGCCAGAAAGAAGCTATTCCTGAACCTGCACATGTATGTGTCCTGATGGCAGATGTTGCAGGAGATCATTACCGGGGTGTGATGGGTCTTTGATGATGTTAGCTGCCTTTCTGTGCCAGCGAGCCCTGTTAATAGAGTCCATGGATGGACGGTTGGCTTCCATGATGGTCTAGGCTGTTCACAACACCTTCTGTAATTTCCTATGGTGCTGGGCAGAGCAGTTGCCATACCAGGCCATTATGCACCCGGACAGTATCCTTTCGATGGTGCATCTGTAGAAGTTGGTGAGGGCCCTTATGGACATGCCAAATTTCCTGAGCCATCTGAGGAAGAAGTGGCATTGTTGCGCCTTAAGAACAACTTAACCCTTTTTATCGAAATAGGTCTCATCTCCTCCATGTAGAGCTCTGTGGAGTGATGAGAGTTCAGATTTCAAGAAAAATGAGCATTTTCATAAAGATAACATCATCAATGATTCTATTGTCGTGTACAGGTATTTCTATCGCCCGACATAAAACACAATGGCTTGCTAAATAAAGTTAAAAATATACTTCTATGTTGCTAAAGAATCAAATCAGGCAGTTAAAAAATAGATCTATAGAAACTGAACAGAGTGCAAAAGGAATCATTCCCTGAATAGACAGAAAGTATTATTTTCTTTTAATGGCTCTGTAAATAACATATATTCCCTTTTTTCCCCACTTCTAAATGTAGTACCTATGTGAGCTGTGAAAATACAGGACTTCTTGATTTTCACAAACAATTTAATCCCTATATAATTAAATTCATTGTCATACTGAAAGGTATTTAGAGTATTTCATGATTTCTTCTAACTAAAACAGTGTCAAAGTATACTTGTACCAGAGTCTAAGCACAATTGTGATCATATTATCATACCACAACAGAAAAACATAGAAAATACAAACAGGAGTAGCCCATTTGGTCCTTCAAACTGTTTCAATGTTTAATATGATCATTGTTCATCATTCAATTCACTACCCTATGCAACTTTGTCTTCCTTAGTCCTAAGAACAATATGTGTCCTCTTCTTGAGAGTGTTTTGGCCTCAACCACTTTCTGTGTCGGGGAATTTCACAGGCTCACCCTTCTCTGGGTGAAGAAATTTCCCTCATCTCGACGGAAACTTGATTCGATTTGAGTTATTATTGTTACATGTGCTGAGATACAGTGAAAAGTATTGTATGTTAACCAGGCAAATCAAACCTGACATAAGTACATCAGGGTAGTAGAACAGAATGAAGAATATTGTGTTACAGCTTTGGAGAAGGACCAACGCTAATATCAGAAAATTCCAGTGTGGAAGCAGACCATCTGGCTCATCAATTCGACACTACCCTTCTGAAGAGCAACCCACCCAGACCCACTACTCTATCTTATAATTCTGCATTTCCCATGGCCAATCCACCTGACCTGCATATCTTTGGACTGTGTGAGGAAACTGGAGCAAACCCACGCAGACACAGGGAGAATGTGTGAACTCCACAAAGAAAATTGCCTGAGGCTGGAATTGAGCATGGGTCCTTGGCATTGTGAGGGAGTAGCACTAACCACTGAGCCACCATGCCGCCTCTAATATATAAGAGGGCCGTTCATAAGTCTGGTAACAACAGGGAAGAAGCTGTACTTAAACCTGCTCATACATGTTTTCAAAACTTTTATATCTTCTGCCAGATGGAGGAGAATGGAAGAGGGTATAACCAGGGTGGGAGGGGTCTTTGATTATGTTGGCTGCTTTCTCAAGGCAGCAGGAAGTATAGATGTAGTCAATGGATGGACGACTGGCTTTCGGGATTGACTTGGCTGCGTTCACAACTCTCTGTAATTTCTTGCAGTCTTGGGTAGAGCAGTCGCAATATCAAGCTGTGATACATCCAGATAGGATGCATTTTATGGTGCATCTATAAAAATTGGTAAGAGCCATTGTAGACATGCTGAATTTCCTTAGTCTTCTGAGGAAGTAGAGGTTTGGTGTGCTTTCTTGACTGTGGCATTAAGGTGGATGGGCCAGGGTAGATTGTTGATGACATTTACTCCTTGGAGGAGCTGCAAGCTGAAAAGGAGCTTTTCAAAAAATTCATTCACAGGATGAGGACATTGCTGGCTACATTGGCATTTATTGCCTAGATGACAGTTAAGAGTCAACTATATTGCTGTGAGTTTGGAGTCACATGCAGGCTGGACTTTTCATTCCCTAAAGAGCATTAGTGAGCCAAATGGGTTTTCTCCCCCTGATAACCAACTCATTAGAATCTTAATTCCGGAATTTATTGAATTCTAAATCCACTATCCGCTGAGGTGGGATTTGAACCCCAATCCCCAGAGCCTGAGCTGGATCTTTTGAATAACAGTCCAGCAATGATACCATTCGGTCATCACTTCTCCTGCATGCTTTCCCTTACACACTTCACTATCAACTTTCAAAAAACTAAGGAGATACCATGGAAGAAAAATGTTACATACAACTTTATCCAAATTTACATTGAATATCACTGACTACATTCTTTTGCCAGCTATGACACCGTATCCTGTAATCATATGCAGTTTATAAGGTTTTGCACTGAAGTTTTAAAAAGGAACATATTTCTCCACATATCATTAAGTCAGAATCTTACACCTGTAATAGTCATAGTGTTAATATCTTTGGAATTTTCCCTTATTTCCCTAGAGTCTACAGGATTTAGTTACCTAACAATGCCTGAGTCATGATGAGATAGTGTCTGCTGGCAGTGCCCCAGGCAATGATTATACACCTGGACAAAATTTCTTCTGTATTTACTGCCACAATGATAACATAATCTCTAATAAGGTCAAATATTTAGCTTCCTCTTCTGCAACCCTTTTAAATTTTCATCTTTCTTCTACCCCCAGCTCACATTGCAATTGCTCAGATCAGTTTTTGACGACACTTTTGCTTTCATTTCAAGTAATTTGGACCTAGTGGAAACCTCACTGTTGAGGGTGTGGTTTTAACAATGAGCTACCCGGCTGTACAGGTTTTGCACTGTTTCCTGGAATCTGCTCATCGTCCCTTTGTCCATTGTTGATTGAAGTGTTTTCACAGAAAGACAGCAATAATTTTCCACGATAATAAAATGTGAGGCTGGATGAACACAGCAGGCCCAGCAGCATCTCAGGAGCACAAAAGCTGACGTTTCGGGCCTAGACCCTTCATCAGCGGCCTCTGATGAAGGGTCTAGGCCCGAAACGTCAGCTTTTGTACTCCTGAGATGCTGCTGGGCCTGCTGTGTTCATTCAGCCTCACATTTTATTATCTTGGATCCTCCAGCATCTGCAGTTCCCATTATCACTGATACAATAATTTTCCACAATCTATTGAGCTTATTGCATAAGAATAACATCAATTGTTACAACATAATGGGATAAGCATTCTTAGGTGACTAGTTTTAGCCGCAAGAATGGGGATGTGACTGCAATATGGACTGTACTGGGAAAATTTGCTCAAAAGTTGGGCCTCCAGCCTTACGGGTAATTGGATGAGCACTCAGCTCTGTCATGCCTTCATGGTAAACCTCATCTATTGGATGAAATGAACATTGGCCCATTTGGCTTTCTCAAAACTGCCAGAGGATGGGTGGAAGACCTGGATTGTTGGCTAGAATATCGTGGTCAGGAAATACTCCTGCTCCTTCTAGCTTCATGAGCGCTTCCCCGCTATCGTTTTAAATCAACTTACCTCAGGCTGCAGTAATCGCTAATAAATCCCAAGGAGAGGAGATCTGGCTTCTGCTCCATTTTTCAATGCACTCCTTGACATCTCTTAGGATCCTAAAGCTTATTTTACACAGTGTTGAGTGCCTAAAAAAATGACCTGATCCAGTAAAGAGTATAATGAGGTTCAATTTTTATCTGTTTCTGCACTCTGTAGTAAGCCAACATTTTGTGGATCTCTAATGTACCAGTCCTACCTGCCAGAACAAAGGCTCAGTAATTATATTTCAGAGGTATTACATTTCTATTTTTATGTTAACACAGCCTGCTGAATTTCTCCAACTTTTCTGTGCACTATTACGCAATTGCTCAGATACATTGTCCATCTGATCCTCTCTTAAATTTTCTTTCCTTTTCTTCATACTGTCATCGGATTGAAGTGGACTTGTGAGATGAATGTCAGCAGTGAGAACTCCAGTGGGTAAAGGAACATGATCCTAAACAGCTTTTGGAGACTGCTGTTGGTGAGTAGCAGGTATGTTTTAAAAAATTGCTAATGGAGTAGAGAGGACCAGTGGCATTACTTTATGTTAAAAGCATTTGACATTGTAAGGATTAATTAAGTCAAAAGGATAAGACATGGTGGGAGAGCTCCAAATTGCAGTCTGCTCATCTTGTGAGAGGCCAGACACATTTCCAGTGACAAGACCTTCATGTGTGTGCAAGGAATGTCTCCAGTTGCAGCTCCTGGAAGCCTGAGGTTCAGAGTTGGAGTGGGGCACTGTGGAGCATTCACAAAGGGGAGAGTATCATGGATAGCATGTATAGAGAGATGGTCACACTGCAGACTCAGATTCCACAGGCAGGGAGGGAATGGGTGCCCACCAGGCAGACCAGGAGGGCTAGTCACCAACAGCAGTCTCCAGAAGCTGTTTAGGTTCACGCTCCTTTACCCATTGGAGCTGGCATCCCCTGTGGTTATTCCCCTGCAAAACAGATGTACTGTTTAGGATAATGTCCTCTCAGGGGATAACAGTAGCAGCCAAATTCATGGCGCCATGGTTTGCTCTGCTGCAGAGGGAGGGTGAAACAGGCGTAGAAATGCTACTGTTATAGGGGATTGAATCCTAAGAAGAATACATAGATATTTCTGTGTGGCCAGAAACAAAAGTCCAGGATGGTGTGTCGCCTCCCTGGTGCTAGGGTTCTAGATGCCTCAGAGCATTTGCAGGGCATTCTAGAGGGGGAGAGCGAACAGCCAGTGGTTGTGGTATATTTTGGTACAAAAGACATACGTAAAGAAAAGGATGATGTCCTAAAAACTGAATATAGTGAACTAGGAAGAAAGTTGAAATGGAGGATCTTAAAGTTATCTCAGGATTACTACTGGTGCCATGAGCAAGTCAGAGTCGAAACAGCAGGGCATACAGGATGAACGTAAGGCTGAAAAGTTAGTGTGAGGGGGAGGGTTTCAGATTTGTGGGAATTTGGACTGGTTCTGGGGGAGGTGGGACCTACACAATCTGGATGGGTTACATCGGGGGGCAGCCAGAACTTGATGTCCTTGACAGATATTTGATGGAGTGGCTGGGGATCACTTGGTGTAAGCTAGTGTGACAGGGAAATGGAAACCAGAGGAGTAGGGCAGTACTTGCAGAAATTGAGGGAGAGGTAGAAACGGAGGCAAACATTCCTAAGAAGAACAGGCTGGGAAATGCTGTCAAAAAGAACAGAGGAGGTGGTCTGAAATGCATGTGTGTTCAATGCGAGAAGTATAATAGGCAAGGTAGATGAACATAGAGCTTTGGTTAGTACTGGGAACAATGACATTATTGCGACTACAGGGACTTAGCTGAAAGAGGGACGGGATTGGCAACTGAATGTCAGAGGATCTAAATGATTCAGGTGAGATAGACAGTGAGGTAAAAGGACTGGTAGAGGAGTATCTCACAGCTGTATGAGGGAGGAAACATCAGAAGATTGATGCCGCGAAGCAATGTGGTAGAACTCAGGAATAGGAAAGGTGAAGTCACAATGCTGGAGCTGTACTACAGGCCTCCCAACAGCCAGCAGGAGATAAAGGAGAGAATATGTAGACAAATTTTAAAAAGATGTAAAAACAGCAGAGTTGTTGACGTGGGTGATTTTAACTTCCTGCTGTACTGAATGTCACTCACTTCATGCTAGGGGCTTGGATGGGGCAGAATTTGTAAGGACCATTGAGGAGGATTTCTTGACAGACTATGTAAACGTGCAACCAGGGAAGATGTTACACTGGACCAGCTTTTGGGAAATGAGCCCAGCCAGGTAAATGAGTGGGAGAATTTCAAAAAGCAGGTGATAAGAGTTCAAGGGTGGCACATTCCTGTGAGAATAAAGAATAGGTAGGGCAAGTTACGTCAACCTTGGATGTCCAGGGATGTAATGATCACCTTGGTCAAAAAGAAAAAGAAGCATATGTAAGGTCTAGAAGGATGGGAATTGACAAAGCCCTTGAAGTATATTAGGAAAGTAGGAAAGAACTTAGACAAGGAATTAGAAGGGCTATTTGGGGTCATGAAAAGTTGTTAGCAAACAAAATTAAGGAGAATCCCAAGGCTTTTTAAACATATATAAAATGCAAGAGGGTAGCCAGGGAAAGGGTTGGCCTATTCAAGGATAAAAGAGGGAATCCATGTGTGGAGCCAGAGGAGATAGGTGAGATCCTAAATGAATACTTTGTGTTGGTATTCACCAGAGAGAAGGAAATAGTGGAGGATGATCTCAGGGAAGGGAATGCTGACTTTCGAAGCCAAGTTGGTATTAAAAAGGGAGAGGCGTTGTACATCTTAAAATGTATTAAGCTAGATAAGTCCCCAGGTCGTGACGGAATCCATCTCAGAATGTTGAGGGAGGCAAGAGATCAAATTGCTGGAGCATTGGCAGACATCTTTGTAACCTTTTTGGCCACAGGTGAGGTCCCACAGGACTGAAGAATAAACAGTGTTGTCCCATTGTTTCAAAAGGGCAAAGGGATATTCCAGGAAATTATAGGTTTGTGAGACTCATGTTGGTGGTAGGGAAATTATTGGAAAAGATTCTCAGGGACATGATCTATATGCAATTAGAAGCAAATAGGCTTATCAGCGATGGACAGCATAGTTAAATGTAGGGCAAACTGTGACTCGCTAACTTGATTGAGTTTTTTGAGGAGGTGACGAAGATGAATAATGAGGGAAAAGTGGCTGATGTTGTTGACATGGACTTCAGTAAAACCATTGCGTGGTCCATCATGGCAGACTGGTACAAAAGGTGAAGTAACATGGTATCAGGCATGAGCTGGCAAGTTGGATCCAGAACTGGCTTAGTCATAGGAGACAAAGGGTAGAGATGGAAGGATGCTTTTTAGAATGGAGGGCTGTGACTAGTGGTGTTCCACAAGAATCAGTGCTTGGACCTCTGCTACTTGTGATCTACATAAATGATTTGGAGAAAAACATAACTGGTCTAATTAGTAAGTTTGTGAATGATACAAAGATTGGTGGAGTTGTGGATAGTAAGGAGGATTGTCAGAGGATACAGCAAGATATAGATCAGTTGGAGGCATGCACAGAAAAATGGCAGATGAAGTTTAATCTGGACAAATGTGAGATGATGCATTTTGGAAGGTCAAGTAGAGGTGACAGTATATGGCAGAACCCTTCAGAGTATGGATATGCAGAGGGATCTGTTGGTGCAGGTCCACAGATCACTGAAGGTGATGGTGCAGGTGGATAAGGTAGTAAAATGACGCTTATGGCATATTTGCCTTCATTGGAAGTGGCATTGAGTATAAGGATAGACAAGTTATGCTTCTGCTTCATAGAACTTTAGTTCAGTCACACTTGGAATATTTCTTACAGTTCACATTATACCACATCATTGGAAAGATATGGATGCTTTGGAGAAGGTACCGAAAATGTTATTAGATGTTGCCTGGTATGGGGTATTTTAGTTCTGAAGAAAGGATGGATAGACTGGATTTGTTTTCACTGGAATGCAGGAGGTTGAGGGGAGACCTGATACAAGTTTATAAGATTGTGAATGGCATGGATAGAGTGGAAAGATTGAAGCTTTTTCCCAGGGTGGTGGGATCAATTACTAGGGGACACAGGGTCAATGTGTTTGGGGAGGAAGTTTAAAAGAGATGTGCAAGGCACGTTTTTCATGCAAAGGATAGTGAGTGCCTGGGAAGCATTGGTAGGGGAAGTGGTGGAAGCCGACACAATAGCAGCATTCAAGAAGCCCCTGGATGAATACGTGAATAGGGAGAGAATAGAGGGACACAGATCGTGTAAATGAAGACAGTTTTATTATGGAAGGGCAAAATATGTAGGTGTAGGCTTAGAGGGCAAAAGGGCCTGCGCCTGTGCTATATTGTTCTTTGTTCTTTGATTTTATGTGCAGGGTTCCCTGATTTTTCATATTTTTAAATACACGATCTAGATTAGTTAACTCATGAGTTATTACACAAAACTTAAGACTGATGGAATTGGGTTAAAATGGATTAATGAAGCAAAAATAGACACAAGGAATAAATGGAACATTTTCAGATTGCCAGGACATAACTCGCAGAATAAAGCAAGACTTGCATTTATATATCTACTTTTATCGTCACCAGACATTTCAAAGCGCATTATAGTAAACAAAATACTTTTGAAGTGCAGCTGTTGCTGTCATATAGGAAGACTGCTTCAGCTATTTCAGTGCATATTAATCACTTAGCAAAAGGGACTGAGTGTGATGTATCCATTATTTTCTGAAGATGAATGGAAATAACAAGTGGCAGAGGATACAAAGAGGTTACAGAGGGAGTAGATAGGTTGGTGAGCGGGATAAACTTGGTAGATTGAATACAATGTGATGAAGTTAACCACTTTGGCAGGAAAAATAAGAATGTATGGTTTTTTGAATGGTGACGCACTTAGAAGTAGATATATGCAGAAGGAATTATGCATCCTTGTATACAAATCAGCTAAAATTAACATTAGATTACAATAAGCAACTCGGAAGCTTTGATAGTTTTTTGTGGCAAACGGATTGGAGTGCAAGACTGAAGAAGACTAATTACAATTCACAGCAGAAGGTTGACCACTGTTGAGGTCTGCTTAACTAAAAAAAATTAAATACAATTCCCAAAGTGGGTGCACAAAAAGTGTTCATGAGATTGATATCTGGGATGAGAGGAATGCCCTAAGAGGTAAAATCAAGTGGACTAGACCTCTATTCCCTAGATTTCAGAAAAAATAGAGGTGTTCAAGTTGAAAAATATACAATTTCTTAAGGAGCGCGACAAGTTAAATGCTGAAAAAATGTTTTAATGGTTGGTGAGTCTAGAACATGAGGGTACTGTCTTAGAATAAGTAGTTGTGTATTTAATACAGAGGGAGGAAGCAATTTATTTACTCAAGGAGTTGTGAATCTTGTGAATTTTGTAGCCTAGAAACCCAATCACTGAATATATTCAAGACTGAGATTGATGCATTTTTTGACTGCCAAGACAACCAAGGGATATTTCAATAATAAGGAAAGTGGAGTAAAGGTAGAAGGATCAGCCATG
The DNA here is from genome assembly GCF_030684315.1 of Stegostoma tigrinum. Taxonomy (NCBI): domain Eukaryota; kingdom Metazoa; phylum Chordata; class Chondrichthyes; order Orectolobiformes; family Stegostomatidae; genus Stegostoma; species Stegostoma tigrinum. The sequence continues at coordinate 42,324,459 of NC_081362.1, forward strand.
ATTTTATTGAATAGAAACAAATTTAAAGAACCTAATGGCCTACTCCATATCTTTTTTCTTGCATCCTTATGTTCTAATTGGGGGGGGGTACAATTTGGGGGCTGGGTAGGATGATTAACTAGCACAAATAAGTGTGCTTTTATTGGGCATTCTTTGGGAGATCTTGACTGCTCTGTCAGACATATTGCAACATGAAAGTAAGGTATTCTGCATAGTCTTAGCTTAGTACAGAGCAGGGTTAACAAGTGTAAAGGATAGCAAAGGGTGAAGGATGCCTCGTAAAATAGATAGGGAACAATGAATTTACAAAATAACATCCATACAACAGCTCTGTGTTAACCCACAAATTATCTTTAATAATCTGTTCGCAATATAGCAGAGCTGGAAAGAAAAATCAGGAGATAGACTGATGCTGTCTGTGTGATATTTGTCTGCAATATCATTTGACAAATCCATTGTATTCAAAGGGTTTCATTTATTTCCATTAAATGGCCTGTGCCGTTAGTATTTGACACCAGTCTTCCCTGCTTTACTGTTCGTTTTTACCAGTAGGCATTTGATATCATTTGCATGTTGCCATTGCTTAGCCAGATCACAATCACTTAGACCTTTGTGAACTGTTATTAATTTCCCTGAAAAAGATTTAACTTCTCTGAGGTTATCTAGGCACTAATTTTCTTTGTGAATTCTCAAATTCAACACAGTTTAATTTTTTTTTGAATATGGAAAACAAAGGAGTACAATATTTGAGTAATACCTTTGCAAACATCACCCTTTCCTCAGTCTTCTGTGCAAGCATTACCATTTTGCTTGAAATTTAGCCGTTGTATTTGGTGATACACTTTATGTGACTGCTACACTCTAAGCATTGATTTTTTTTCATGCTAGATTAAATCTACTCCAATATGTAAGTATATGCATTCAAGAGGCAGGTTCAGCTGGTGACTGCACTAAAATGTTTTGACACAAGAAAAGTAAAAAGTGCTGGAAAAATATCGGCTGATCCCAGCAGTTTCAGCATGCAGGAGAAAGTCAAATCAATCTCTTTTCATATTACCGAGCCTTTCTGCATTTGGAATACGGTTAATTAAAGATGAGCTTTGTACAGCGTATTTGGATCATTCCTAACCTGTTCATGTCTAATGGCAACAATTTAAGAACTATAGGGCCGCTCATTGCTACTGTCAACCAACACAACCTTAAAATTGTCAGGGGATTTTTTTGGCTTTGTCGTGCCCAGATTTTCAATGCAATGTTTTCAAATCAGCCTCTGTGCTATATACATACAATTCGAGTGCAGGCCACAGCAGATGCCATTTTGGAAAGGGCTAAAGCCGTCTACCCAGCTTAGATGCAGGCAACAAGCTGTTAGATATTTACTAATCAAAATGTTTGTAGATGTTATTACACACCTCTGAAACAGGCCGGATTTGAACCAGAGAACCATCAGTCCAGTAGCAGGGAAATAGGCTGTTTTCATGATCAAATAAAGCACACAACAACTACTTCTGCTGCTTCTTGCAACTTTCATTTGAGCTCAGCAGCCAACACTAGTGCTGATTGTTTCCTGAAAAGCTAACACTAAACAGGATAGCACTAAAAATTAAGTTAGCATTTGCCATTTCTCCTGATTTTAGTCGTTGCCCCTCTATTTTCCTGTTCATGTCCCTTTTCCAAATCCCTATTACTATCACTAACATTATATCACTCCATTCCTCATTCCTATCTCTGTCTCTAACTCCATCTCTATCCCTGTATGACTCTCTAACCCAAATTCATTCCCTAACCCTGTCTTTATCCCATTCACTATTTTTAACCCTGCTAATTCTATTTGTATCTATATCTGTAAATATGCATGGCACAAACAGGAATTAAAATAATTTTCTGGTTCATTGGCTGTCACAATTTGCTCAGTTGTTCTTTTCATTATAAATGGTTCCCAACTGTGAAGCTTTGGCATTGCTACCTTACTTTATCTGAGTAGGCAATACAACTTCATAAAAACTGGACAATTATGGCTAAAGGTTTTTTTTTGTAATTTCATGATTTTCAAATGCATTTGGAAATATGGAATAGAACAAATACATTGAAATATAATGGTAGAAATGTCTGGAGCTGGAATTGGAGCTGAGTGAAAAGAATCTTGAGACAACAGTGGAGTGAGTGGGAGGAGAATCGGCAACAGTTAATGACAGGGAAATGGGCTTCATGTAGAGTAGTGCATTTTCAAATTGTGCCTGAACCTTCTTTAAAAATTGGAAAATCTCCTGAAGGCACATCTCCGAGCCACTGGTTTATAGTGACTAAATAAGTTAAATTACATTTTATTAGAAGGAGTTTCCAGAATGTTGCTAGTGTTTTGAGGATTCCATTCTGTGATTCAGTCTGTTTATAATTAGGTCTGTGGGCTTGTAGAACTCATTATGGAAAATTATGTTTTCTTACACGGAACTCTGAGATTGTTAGTGTCGTTTCAGAGTGTGCTGTCTCTAAGTCTGCGCACTTTCCAACAGAAACCACAGATCAGTGGTTTTGAAGACCTCCCTGCTGCAATGTTTTGTTCCAAAGCCAGAGATCTTGATAATGAAATCAGCCATTGAAAACAGCAGATTGAGCAGTAGCGCAGATATCAAACTTGGTCACTGGTACTAGCTTTATCCCCCACCTCATTTGTTCAATCATTAGGCGGTGGCACTATGCTGCATTGCTCTGGATGACCCAAGCATGCTGCCAGAACAGGCCTTCACACAGGGAATTGACAACAAGAACATGAACATGGCTATAACACTGCTTGAGAACAGGAGCCAGAGCTTTTCCAAGTGCCAAGCGCTTTGGGGAGACTTAGATTCTCAAAGTGCCTTTGCTCAGACAACTGAAAAGGTGGTCTCACATAAAAATTCCATCGCCAATATCTTTTGATGACTGTGGAAATGGATGTTTTTGGGTGCAATCTGAAATGAAAAGGCCGTGGGCCCCCCATCTTGCCTCAGTTCTTTCAATGTGTTGGTGTAGGCCCATGTTCATTTATTGCAGGAGGTCCCAGAAATCCTAGAACGGCACAAATCTTCATCAATTTTCTGCTGATAACTTAGACACTGAGCATTCCCTGTGAAATATGGAGAGAAATAAAGGGGGCCATATTTGTCATTTCTGTGTTGCAACATGTCACTTTAATATGAGTTTTCAAATCCCTCTCATTGTTGCTTTTAAAACATTAAATGATATCAGTTTAGAAATATTTGGTACAGAGCCCTGGTTAATACCACCAGGTGACTTAGTATTTAGGACTGGTGCTGCATAGTGCCAGAGACCTGGGTTCAATTCCAGCCTTGGGTGACTATCTGTGTAGAGTTTGCACATTCTTCCCATGTCTCTGCGGGTTTCTACTGGGTGCACTGGTTTCCTCCCACCGTCCAAAGATGTGCAGGTGGTACTAAGTTGCCCTGTAGCATTAAGGAATGTGCATGCTAGGGGGGTTAGCCTTGGAAAATGTGAAGTTACATGAATAGGGTGGGCATTTAGTCATGTGTGAGATGCTCTTCTACGGGTCAGTGCAGACTCAATGCGCTGAATGGCCACTTTGTGCACTGTAGGGAATCTATGATTCTAGGTACTGACTGAATTACATGAGCAGAATTTCAGAGGGAATTTTGGATGTCCAGGTTTCCTTATGTGCTACATACCGTGCATCTTTTGGGCTTGACAATTCCCTTGTCTCAAATGCAGCTTTGAGGCAAGAAGCATTTGTCCTGGTTCATCCAATCTCATGTAGTAAGAGGTGTTCAATCCAGGAGATGGCTCTCACCCCTAATATGGGTTAAGGGCCAAACACCTAGCCCAGGACAGGCCTAAACACATGAAGCTTGATCCTGGGTGATCTGATTGCTGACCACAAGAGGGTATTTTTTGATGCAGACTCAGGAATGGGTTTGAGCTTCAATCTCACATTACAGGCCTTGACATAGGGGTTCAATGCCTGGATACAGGTAGGCCTGCCTGACCCTAAGGAGGTGGGGAATTGGTATAGAATGGAAGTGCTGGTCCATCATACTGCAATACTACATGGGGGTGGAGTGTCTTATTGAAAGATCTTAGGATTAGGGAAAACATACCTGTGCACCTGATCCATGAGCAGTGCCATAGAGACATTTATTTTCTCCACAAAGGTGTCTATGCATTATTCTTAGCTGTTGAAGTCTCACTGGGGTCTGTGCCAGACCCTCAACATAGGTAGGAGCAAATTACCGCAGATGTTGGAATCAGTACTGAAAACAACAAATGCTGGAGATCACAACAGGTCAGACAGCATCCATGGAGAGACAGCAAGCCAATATTTTGAGTTTTAGTGGCTCTTTATCAGAGCTGGGTCAGCTCTGATGAAGAGTCAGCAAGACTTGAAACACTAACTTGCTCCCTCAACATTTTATGATTGATATCAATAGCTTAGATGGGGCATTGAAGACATGGTGTCTAAATTTGCAAATAGCACAAAGATACGTAGGACAGTGTATGAAGATGATGTAACAATGATGAGTTACAGGCAGTGGTCAAAAATCTGGCAGATAGAGTGCAATGTCTGAAAATGTAAAATTGTTTACAGTGGCAGGAAAAATGAAAAAAAAGGCTCAGTTTGAATGGAGAATGGCTGCAGGAATCTGAGGTGCAGAGGGACCTTGGTTTTCTGGTGGATGACACACAAAATATTAGTGAGCAGGCATAAGAAGTCATTACGAAGGTTCATGGAATACTATTCCTTATTATGAGACGAATTGAACATAAAAGTAAGTTTGTTACAGTTTAGTTATACAGGCCATTGGTGAGCAACATCTCAAATATTCCATTTTGAATTCCTTAAGGAAGGATACAAATGGGTTGGAGATGATTCAGAGGCAGTTTACTCAACTGATGCGTAGAATATGCAGACTCTCTTAAGAGGAAAGATTGGACACGTTGAGTTTTTTTTGGTGGAGTTTAAAAGAGTGAAAGTTTGAATCTATTGAAATGTATAAGATCAAGAATCATCCTGATAAGGGGGACATGGAAAGGATGTTTCCTCTTGTGGGTCAGTTTAGAACTAGTCGGCCAAGAAGGGCAGAGATGAAGAGATTTTGAAACCCTTTCCCCTTATAGGGATCACTAAATATTTTTAAGGCAGAGGTAGATTCTGTTAGGCAATTGAATCAAAGGTTGTCAGGGGCAGTGTGGAATTTGCAATGTACAATGTTGTGATGGGAATGTGGAATTTGGAACACAGATAAATCGTGCTCGTATTGAAAGACAGGTAGACTTGAAAAACAGAGTTATCTACTTTTGCTTCAGATTTGTATGTATGTATGTTCATGTAGATTTCCTGTGGTTTGGGATCACTCTGTGTAAAACCTACAACATGGTTTAAACCAAAGACTCTCAGCCTCAGTAGTGTATTTAAAACATCAAACTCCTTCCTTAGAGAAGATTGACTGTCAGTATTGGCAGCATTGGGAGCAGATTTCCTGTGGTGCACAAAATTTTGCTGGATTTAATTGCAGCCCTCACCCAAATTTGTGGGTTGATGTATTTAAAATTCACTCCAATGTACAAAATAAATTGCTTGAGATTAAGTCATCTTGAAAACTATTGATTCTTCAATTGTCAACATTCTTACAAGGTGAAGTGGATTTGGGTAGTGGAATTACCTTCCAATGCTCTTGAGCTCTGCAATTGTTCTGGTTTCAAAATTATATCTCTAGTGCTTTATAAGCTAAAGATAAAGCAACCATAGTCCTAGAAGATGACAGGACTGGTGCCATGCTTTATGGTAAAGCCCTGAAATAACCAACAGAAAACAATTAGTTTCAAACATAGCAGTAGCTGATAAAACTACGTTACCTTTTCTCCAAGCATTAATTGTTTTAGAAAATTTCACTTCCCATTAAAGTATAGATAGCATAGATCACTCAATAGACTACTAATATCAGTTACATTATTTGGCCACTCAATCTTATCAGACAGCAAGACATCCAAAAAGGTGAACTTTATGAAGAAGTGCCATCAATGACTGAGGAAACGTTCCTCACTTTATATCCTTGGATTGGTAATCACTGGAAAAAGGAGATACATATCAATCAGCTAATGTTGTGTCTTTGGTTTGTTTGAGATAATGTCCAGCATGTGCTTCGGCATAGTGCAATAGCCAAAGACCAAGACAGGGCATCAGGAATACTGCTGAGGTGACTGGAGTCTTTGCAGTCGCACCTAGGATCAGTAGGAAATCCTGAGTCACCACTTTTAGGGTCAGCCTGCTGTGCTCCATTCAGACACTTTGCAGTGCTATCCTCTTGTCAATGGACCAAGAGGGCAGGCATCTCACCCGCTCCCACTGAGATCTGCTGGCTAATCGGGTGTCGGCATCTCATTGGAAGGTTAAGGCCACTAAGACTACTGTGTATTAACGGCTACTGTATGTACCACCACCTGAGGTCTCAGATTGTGACTAGAGCCCAACCTGTCCAGAGCTGAGTCATGATGAGAGGCAGCCATGGAGCTAGTGTGGCAGGAATAAGTGGTCAGAACCAAGGGCGAGGGAAAGACTTTCAATGGGGTCCCTTTCCCAATCAGGTCTCTCCCTGTGACCTCACCTCCCCTTTCCTGCCTGAGAGCACTGAAGCAACTCTGTATGGGCTTGCTCGTTGTCATCCCTGTATAGCCATCCCCCGTCATGCTATGAGGGAGGGGAAAAAATTCCATGCGGCATGTCCACTTGGAAGTTTCTCCTAATTGTGTAGTAGATGGTGTTCCTCATCCTCTTTTCTCTACTGGTCATGACATCTGTAGAATCGAGAAGGGGTCCCTGTTAGGACTTTGTTTTGTGTGAAGAAAATATACTTTACTTACAAACTTTGAAGAAATTTTTAAATCCAGTAATATGCAGTGGAACAGCTGGACATTCCTTACTACTGTGTTATTGTTCTATGGCCGGATCTACATTAGCTAACTTCTGTTTTTGTTGATAAAGGGTTAGAAATACTTCAAAGCATCGAATTGTCTAGGTTTTCTGCTAGACTACAAGGTCAGGCAATGCATGAAAATCTCTGACTCAATCTTTAGCATATTTATTCCCACTTATTTCCAGGATCTATTTCATTGATATTTTGTAGGCAAGCTTCCAAAATTGAAAATGCCTGTGATAAGGAGCTTCTGCATTAGTGGTTAGGGATCTGGCACTTATTTCAGGATGTAGTGGCCTGCAGCAGATTGCAGGGGCACATGGATGCTTATGATAACATTGTGTTTGTATATTTAATTTCTCTATTCACAAATACGGTATTAATTTGCATCACTTTCCCTGCGCTTTCACACAGAGTGTCAACTTGGGTTTTTAGTTACTTGATGATGAATGTGAAAGCATGAACTGACTGAGGCCAATTGATTTAGATGCAATTGGTGGATGATTGGCGACAGGACTGCTTTGTGACAGGGTCGCAATAGGGGAAGGGATAATTGTGATAATTACTTTTGATTCAATGTGAATGACTAACTAAATGAGTTTTGAGAAGATTTGTAGCTCAGGTTGAGTTTCTGGATGTGAGTTTGCTCGCTGACCTGAAAGGTTAGTTTTCAGACGTTTCGTCACCATTCTAGGTAACATCATCAGTGAGCCTCCGATGAAGCTTCATTAGAGGCTCACTGATGATGTTACCTAGAATGGTGACGAAACGTCTGAAAACTAACCTTCCAGGTCAGCGAGCAAACTCACATCCAGACTAACTAAATGTTTGGGATATTTGAGGAGTACTGCTATGATTGGCAATATGATCTGCAATCTGGAATTAGGAACACCACCTACCCCTCTATTCCTTTTACTTGCAGTTGAAACCCTCAGCAGATGAAGAAGCGTGAACGTTTGTACCTCCTGTATTTCTAGTTCTCATTGCTGTGTTGGGACTTATCATTGAGACATTGGGATACTGAAGGAAACCTCCAGGTCTATCCAGGTACCTTGAGTATGTTCAAAGGCACATCTGGTTGTCATATGTTTCACATTGTCATCTGCCTATTGCTCAATGGTGAGGCTCCTCTGAAGTGTAAAAAATTACATTTGAGAGGAGTATGCTCTGTTGTTCAACAGCCAGACATGAAAGCTGGTTCCAGTTTAAAACATTTGGGATGTTATGTCTCTGCTGTATGAAGGCATTATGCCTGTTCACGGAGAATCTGGCTTAGGCCTGTATGAATCTGATGTTTTGTTTGGGTTGACACATCAAGCCTCTTGGTTGCACATCAGCTGCTGTTTTTTTCTTGTGACCAGATGCCTGATGAGATTCCCCAATTAATGTCAATTCCAAAAGGGACATCCCATACAATTAAATTCCTAGGTATGAAGGGCTGATCTGACTCTCCTGCTGAGAAAGGTTCATTGGACCCAAAATGTTAACTCTGATTTCTCTCTCTACAGATGCTAACAGACTTGCTGAGCTTTTCCAACAATTTCTGGTCTTGTATATGATCTGATCCTCTATCTTTACTCACTTCACCCGTTAACTGGTTGCAATAAAGTTAATTTAAAAATAAATCCCATCCCTCATGGATAATTAGTAATGCAGCACATACAAATTAACAAAAAGTGTGAGTTTATTAATTCCTTAAACATGAGAAGAATTAGTAACACGGTTAATATATACGTAGATTAGAAATAATAAGTAAGTCCTAAATAGTAAAAGTTACAGAACACAGATAAATGGATCAGTCTTTAAATTGTTTGTGAAGTGAAAATAGTGAATGTTGTAGCTGTTGCAGTGGAGATCTTTAGCTGTCCAGTTAGTGTAGTTGAATCATCATTTTCATGATCCTTAGTTTTACAGATTGGTTGAGATTCTGTAGTTTTGATTCCGTTTGACTATGATCCAATTATAGCAATTAATATCAGAGGGAGTTTTATAGTTGTCCTGTTTTTTCTTGCCTGGCTGCTAGTACTCAGTTTGAAAGTGGATCTTTACCTGAAATGTGGGGTAAATAAAGGATAGTTATTCAACTGGGTCCTGCGCAGAATACTAACTTCATTTGTGGTACCTGATCTAAAAGAAGTGATTTGCTGTTGGGCAGGGGCTAGTTAGCCCCACACTGTCTTTGTAGTCACAAATGATCACAATCCATGCTGTTTCAACTTACCTCGTTGTCTGAAGATACCTTCATATCCACATATGTGGCATTCTGTGGGTTTCTATCTCACACATCTTGTCAATTTATATCCACAGCCAATTTTGTCTGCATCAACCCATTTTTTCAAAACTCCCTTTGGAATTACATGTTAAAAATATCCACTGTACTTCTAGATTCTGACCTATGGTCATAACACTTGATGCACAAAATTAATGAAATCAGAGTCATCCTTATTTCATCATGTAGGGTGACAAAGAATTGAAGATATAAAACAACAAAACCTTCTCTTTCACACACACATACATACAAACACACACGTTCATTCTCTTAGCATTGTTTACTGTCACCTTTTTAGTTCCACATTCTGGATAGGCTATATGAAATAATATTTGACTTCCCAGCAATGCCAATGATTTTCAGATGGTACAGTCGAACTAATAGATCCCAACAGAATGACCTGCTATTCTGGGTTTTCAACATTTCTAGATTCACACGTGGCAGTGGTGAGTTGCCAATTGATAGGGATTAAGACTTGTTAAGTTCCTTGTTGATGGATTGTCTTGCCCTATTAATATTCATGTGTTGATTTCACCAAAAATCACACGACAAACTAGACATCAGGAAAATCTGACATGGGAATTCCTGTGGATACCTGGTGGATTCAACTCGCTGTTTGCTCTGTATAAACCATCATATTGGGAGCCATCTACTAACATCTCATGGTTTAGTTCATGTGCATGAGTTTCATGCAACCCATGTACACAGACATTGGCATCTGTAATGTGCCAGCCTTTAAAAACACTCATGGCACAGTTCTGATTCACTTACAAAAAGTCTCTGCATTTCAATGCTGCACTGCCAGCTACCCTTGTATAAAAACAGAAGTTGCTGGAATAGTTCAACAGGTCTGGCAGCATCTGCAAAGAAAAAGTCAGAGTTAATGTTTCAGGTCCAGTAATCCTTCCTTAGAGCTACAGATTTAGTTAAAACGCTCTCTCCTTCCCTTACTCTTCCCTTTCTTTCACGTATCTCGCTCTCTGTTTCTCATTCCTTTGCCTTTTTCATCAAATTTTAATTTCTACTGCTCCAATTTTCATCTCTCTACTGTTACTCTATCCATTTCCTTTTCCTCAGTTTTGATGCGTAAAACATTTTACCCCGCTTTGAAAATTTGGGGTTTCTGGCTTTTGAACGAAATTCTTCCTAAGTGCCTTGCTGAATGTTTTGAGGGACGGAATATTAAAATCCTTAAAAGTAACCTTCCCTAATTCTAGGAGTGGGAATACATTGGCATCAAATACAAGCATTTCTGAACCGCAGCAGTGCAAACTCAGGAAAGTTTTTTCCTTTAAAATTGGTTTCAAAATAAATGTTTACTCACTCTCATTCTTTTATTTAATCTGTGGATCCAAATTGTGGCAAGAATCCCAAGTTGTTTGGAGAGAGGTTTAGGGGAGAACTGCGAGGAAACTTTTGCACACACAGTGCCTGGAACACACTGCCAATGGAGGTGGTAGAAGCAGCACATCAGCAATCTTTAAGGCATATCTTGATAGACACATGAACGGAAGGTGAACAGAGAGATAGAAATTGTGTCTAGGGATTAAGTAGCAGGTATAAATAAGGACTAGAAGTTGGTGCAGGCTTGGTGGACTGATGAGCCTGTTCCTGTGCCGTATTGTATTGTACTACATTGTTGTATTGTATTTTTATGACCAGAGCCTAGGCTTTGTTTCCCAATTCATTATGGTTCCATCCAGGATACTGTTAACTTTCATGGTCCCAAGTGCAGAGGGATGTATTAGTTTGATACAGCAAGGTCAACTTAAAAATGGATTCCTGCCCTTTCTCCTAGACCCAAAATTGCTTATGATTTAGTAGGAACCAATTTAAACCAGACTATCCTGAATTGACAGTAAATGTAAGTTTATTTATTACTGCACACAGGAAACCATACTAAGGCCACTCACACACCAATCAATTAGAAATAAAAGGCGAGTCCAAAAAGATAAAAGCTAAAAAAAGGTACACAGATCAGTCTCTGAATTGTGCACAAAGAGCAGCTAGTTAAATGCTACAGCAGTTGCAGTGGAAATTATTGATGACATTGACAATAACAGCTGAATAGTAGGTTTCATGACTCTTAGTTTTGCAAATTGGTTGAGATTCAATAGTTCTGATTCTTTTTGACTGTAATTGAATTCCAGCATTCACGGAGAGGATCCTTTTCTTGTTCTGTACCCATTTTGACTAACTGGATGACTTCCAACAAATGGGGCAAGAGAGAGTTTTAGCCTGCAACAATGGAGTGACTAGGAGATAGTTCTTCTCCAGTTTCATCCCTCTTCCCATCATCTATTCCACGGCCTTGTAAGTTATAGTGCATAAGGTTCAGTGGCATATTCTTTTTAAATGTCTTGAGGGTTTTGTTAAACAGGACAGTGAATTCCAGATATCCATCCATTCTGAGTGAAAATAGTTTTCTTTATATCCCCTTTAATCCTTCTACCAGTTCTTTTAAGTCTATACCTACTGGTAATTAACATCTCTGTAAGGAAAGATCTTTCCTTACCACTCTAACTCAAAGCTCTTTGTTTTTGTAGGCCTCAATTAAGCCACCCAGCAGCCTTGTCTGTTTTAAGGATAGCAGTAAGACACTATTCAATCTTTCCTCCAAGATGTAACAATCAAAACCTGCAAACACTCTTGCTAATTTCCTCTGCAATGTCTCTAGAGCAATCATATCTTTCCTTTAATATGGTGACCAGAACTACACACACAACCCCAGCTATTGTCTAACCAGTGTCTTATACAGTTCCAGCATTACCCAACCCCCCATGAAGGGAAGATTCTCATATGCCTTCTTTACCACTTTACCCACTTGTCCTGCCACCTTTGGGAGCCTGTGGGCATGATCTTCAAACTTTCTCACTTCCTCTATCCCTCTCAGCCCTTGTTTATTGTATATTGCATTGTTTTGGTTGCCTCCCCCAAAATCACAACCTCAAATTTCTCCAGATTGAATTCCTTATGTTACTTTATTGCCAACTCAAAAAACTCTTCCTGTGAGAAACCTCTTCATGTCAACTAGATTTCTTCCGATAGTTGACTGTCATTTCTTTGCTATCAACTACCTAACCAATGTTTGCATTGATGCAAATTTCTCAATCATGCCACCCATATCTACACAGTTACCAATCCCAGCAAGCCATTATCTATGAGAGATAATGGGAACTGCAGATGCTGGAGAATCCGCGATAACAAAGTGTGGAGCTGGATGAACACAACAGGCCAAGCAGCATCTCAGGAGCACAAAAGCTTTATACGTTTTGGGCCTAGATCCTTCATCAGAAAAGGGGGAGGGGAGAGGGTCTGAAATAAATGGGGAGAGAGGGGGAAGCAAATTGAAGATGGATAGAGGAGAAGATAGGCGGAGAGGAAACAGACAAGTTAAAGGGGCGGGGATGGAGTCAATAGAAGCGAGAGTAGGTGGGGAGGTAGGGAGGGGGTAAGTCAGCCCGGGGAGGATGGACAGGTCAAGGGAGCAGGATGAGGTTAGGACGTAGGAAATGGAGGTGTGGCTTGAGGTGGGAGGAGGGGATAGGTGAGAGGAAGAACAGGTTAGGGAGGTGGGGACAAGTGGGGCTGGTTTTGGGACACAGTGGGGGGAGGGGAGATTTTGAAACTTGTGAAATCCACATTGATACTATTGGGCTGCAGGGTTCCCAAGCGGAATATGAGTTGCTATTCCTGAAGCCTTTGGGTGGCATCGTTGTGGCACTACAGGAGGCCCAGGATGGACATGCCATCTGAGGAAAGGATGGGGGAGTTGAAATGGTTCGCAACTGGGAGGTGCAATTGTTTATTGCAAATTGATATGACCTGCTTTATACATGCGTATATGTTTATACACATGTATATGTGCATATATCTGTAAGGCACTTGATATGTCCTCAGCAGCATTGTGAAGGCCAAAACACAAAAGGAGGTGGGATTGCAAGGCTTTCAAATCCAGCACGCTCTAGATAAATGAAGTAATAGCCATAATCTTCAGGAACATCCTCTTTCACGAGGCCATGGAAATCACCTCACTGTTAATTCACTGTGTGTTCTGGGTAGTGCCTAAGTGAACTCAGCCAATTTGTCACTCCTCTCACTGTTGTTCAATTGCAGTTCCCTCTTCAGTTACTCTTGTTGCTGCTGCTGATAACTCTTTGCCTTTTTCATCTAATGGAAAGCAGCCAGGGTGTCCTCTGCACATTGTAATGGGTCTAAAGTATCCCCCAAGGTGGAAGAAATTGCTGTTTTTGAGAGACAGTCTCCTGGAGTGACTGCTCCAAACGACAATTAAAGATACATCACTGCCATAGTCAATAAAAAGTTAGGCTGAAACATATAGAAGTATAAATTGCATAAAATTTCAAACCGAAGAGACGGAAACAACCAGCAATTTTGCAAAGCAAAAGGCTTGCATTTGTATAACACCTCTTTATATGTTTCACATACATTCCAAAGCACTTCCCATGTGTTACCTTCTCTTTGATGTAAACGTACCAGTCATGCATAAGGACTAGTGAAATAATAAAACATAGTTTCTTTAGTTGAATACAATACTTCATGGAGAGATAATGTGTGGTACATTAGAATTCTACCACTGCTTGTAAGTCATGGGGCTAATACATCATATCCTGTTGTGTTGGACAGTATTTGAAAGTAGTTTGAGGTACATTCTCTAAAAGTACATGCATATCATATCACAACACCATGCACTACTTTGAAATGTCTTTGATGAAACACACATGAACAACAATTTGATGCAACAATATCACATTAGTTGCGGCAGCATGAATGATTTCCTTGAAGTCATCAAATTTGTATCACAAGTTTTATCAGATGCAAAATTGATGCTACAGTTCCCTGCGCAGCTGCCAATGTCCTTCAGTAAAGGTGATTTACTTTTTACCAAAATCATGAGGATTAGAAAGAGAAGAGGAAAATGAAGGGAACTCAACCTTACTCTGTAATGGGATCTTGCTGCGTCAGGTTGTAAAGCCGACAGAAAGGTTGGAGTGTGGCAGAGAAAATATTATAAAATATCATCATAGACTGGCGAGTCTCACATCGGTGGTTGGGAACCTGTTGTAGTGAACTCTTAGGGATACAATTTATGCGTATTTGAAAAAGCTTGGCCTAATTAGGGATAATCAACATGGCTTTGTGCTGGGTAGGTCATGTCTTACTAACTTGATTGAATTTTTTGAGGCAGTGACAAAGGTGATCAATGAAGTCGGTGTTGTCTACATGGATTTTAGTAAGGCTTTTGACAAGGTCCCTCATGGTAGGTTTATTCAGAAGATTAAGATGCATGGGATCCATGGTGACTTCCACAGTGGCTGTGGAATTGGCTTGCCAGTAGAAGTCAGAGGGTAGTGATGGAAGTGTGCCTTTCTGGTTGGATGTCCATGACTAATAGCCTTCCGCTGGGATCCACACTGGGACCTCTGCTGTTTGTGATATATATAAATGAATTGGATGAAAATGTAGTTTGTAAGTTTGCATTGTGTAAGATCAGTGGAATTGTGAATAATGTAGAAGGTTGTCAAAGGATACAGCAGGATAATAGATCAATTGCAGATACGAGCGGAGAAATGGCAGGTGGAGTTTAATCCAGACAAGTGTGAGGTGCAGCACTTTGGGAGATCAAATGTTAAGAAAAGGTATATAGTTAATCGTAAGACAGCATCGAGGTATGGGAGGATCTTGGGGGTTCAAGTCCCTAGCTCCCTGGAAGTGGCCACACAAGTATATAGGGTGATAAAGAAAGTCTATGGCTTGCCTTTATTTGTTGGGGCATTGGGTACAAGAGTTAGGATGTCATGTTGCTGTTTTATAAGACTTTGGGTAGTACTATGTTAAATTCTGGTTGCCACATTACAGGAAGGATCTGGAGGTTTTGTAGAGAGTGCAGAAGTGATTTACCAGGGTGCTGCCTGGATTAGAGGGCTTGAGCTATATCGAAAGGCTAGAAAAACTCGGATTGTGTCCTGTGGAGCCGGGAAGGCTGAGCAGAGACTTGGTTGAAATCTATAAAATTAAGAAATACATAGAAAGGGCTAGCAGTCAGAATCTTTTTCCCAGAGTTGAAATGTCAAATACTAGGGGGTATCCATTTAAGGCGAGAGGGGCAAAGTTCAAAGCAGATCTGAAGAGCAAATTTTCTTTCACACAGGAAGTGGCAGGTATCTGGAACACGCTGCAGGGGTGGTGGAGGAGGCAGATACGATGAGGGATTTTAAGGGTCTTTTAGGTAAGTACATGAATAAGCAGGTTATAGAGGGATATGGACCAAGGGCAGGTAGAAGGGATTAGTTGAATTTGGCATCATGTTCAGCACAACATCGTGGGCCAAAGTGCCCATTCCTGTGCTGTACATTTCTATGTTCTAAGTTCTATCTTAAGTCAAGCAAGATGACTTAGTTATGCAGGGGCATACGTCTGTTCTTGATTAGTACTATTACGTGAAGATAAGTTTTGTTGTTTGAATGAAGTGATACCGTTCTGGTGTAACGCTTATGTGTGAAGATGTAGCTTGAGATGACAGAATGGTCAGAGCACTAAAACAGGTGATTCAGTGTGTTGTGTCTGAACTGGTATTCTGAAGTAGCAATTTACATAGTGCTGCATCTGCCTCTTCTCCCATAACCCTGCGCATTCCTCCTTTTCAGATAGTAACTGATTTCCTCTTAAATACCTTGGTTGAATCTGCCTCCACCACTCACTCAGATCTGAACCATAATAAATGAATATGTAACCAGGTGGCCCAGTTTAGGAAGGTGTATTATTTTTAGGCCCATAATGACCACATTATGTTATGCAAATGGCTGAAAGTCTCGATGGTTCTACATGACAGTAAGATATTTATATAAAGAGTGCAGTAAACATCAGACCTGAATTTGTAACTGAATTCTCTGGTGATCCCTCCCATTCTAGTAAATAAAACCTAACAAACTAACCACTAGTTTTTTTTTCCCAAAGGGATAGAATTGAAAAGTAAGAAAGCTACTCCAAACCTTATATTGAAAATTGGTTAGACCATAATTCAGAGTACTATGCACAGTTCTTTTCACTATTATAAACTAGCACTGAAGACAGTACAGATAATATTTAAAAGAACAATATACCTAGATAGGCATGGGTATATGCATATTGACAGAGTTGAAAAACTGCTAAGAGGTGACTTCATAGAGGTTTTTAAAATTTTGGAAGATTTTGATAGGGTGGCTACAGCAGAATATTTCCTCATTTGGATGAGAGCAGAACTAAAGGTCTAGATAGTCCTGAAGAATTCTGAAGAAACGTCTTTACCTAAAGAGCAACAAGAATGTAGAACTTTCTACCACAAGGAGTGGTTGAAGCAAATAATGTGCATACAGCTAAACAGAAACTAAGAGAGGTTTATGAGGGAGTTGGGAATAGATGACAGATTTAGATGAGAAAAAATGGAAGAAGGTTTGAGCGGGCCACTAATACAGGAATGGACTAGGTGTGGCAAATGGCCTGTTTCTCTGAGATTTATCCAATTGAAATCTAACCTGAACATTCTGCAAAACCTTGAAATCATTTTAAAAGCTGAGTGTTCAAGTCGGACATGCTATTTCAGCTAAAGACTGACCAGTTAATCTGAAAGATTTAGCATAAATTCTTTATGCACTCACATTTGTTCTTATAAAGTCTAAGATCTCAAAAACTGTTTATCCAGCCATACTAATTGATGCAGTTATTTTCAAACATATGAACTCCGGGTCTCTCTTTGTTCAAACCCCTTTAAAGTTGTGCCATTACATGGGTATTGCCTCTCTTCATTCTTCCTTTCAAAATGTATTGTTCCACGCTTCACTGCATTACATTTCTTTTGCCATAAATGAGCTAATTTCACTAGTCTGCCTTTGTCCTCATGAAGTCTCTTAATCTCCTTGTCCAACATTTCTGAGTTTTGTGCCGCCATATGTCTTATGTATCCCAATTACAGGTCATTGAAAAATGTCAAGACAACAGAATTCCTAATATTGATCTCAAGTGACATCACTATTTACTTCAGTCTGAAAACAGCCATTCACCACTGATCCCCACTTCCTTTCTCTAAGCCAGCTTTGCATCCATGTTGTCATTACTCCTTAATCCTGTGAGTTTTAATTTTCCTGGTGATTTTTAAAGAAAAATTACCACTTTGGATTATATTAATGCTTTCCAACAAAATTAGCAAAGAAATGTTCATTTTGACATCTTCAGTAATGCTCATATAATGCAATCGCTATGCATTAAACTCAAAATCTCAAACTGCCCATCATTACAACTGAAATGTTCATAACTTCTGTCATGAGTTTGTTTTTCTTCCACTTTTTGCTTCTGTGTGACTTCAGTGGTAAATTGATGCCAAATAGAGAATAAACAAAATATATTTTTCCTATCTGAAGTTCTTTGGCAGCACATTTGACTCAAAAGCTGAGTTTGTGTGTAAATATTACTTTGGCATGCCCAGCATTATAAAGCTTCAGATTCCAGTGACATCAAATAAGGTAGCTCAGAAACAGTCTCAGCTGAGATCTCATCCACAGAGTATTTTGCTTTGGTTCCTCCAGTAACAGCACATCTGTAATCTCTTCTCCAATTGCTCCTAATTAGAATAATTAAGACCTATCATTTTGACAGTGATCTTATACTCCAAAAGTAGTGATAACTTTGCAGTGGTTCTGCTGGAAATTACCTTCTGCAATTTGACATGATTGATTGCAATGCTATTCTCAAGAAATACCCCAATTATTATTACTTTCGTGAGAAAATTGATGTGGCTAACATGTTGCATCATGGGTAGTACGAACAGAGAGAATGAGGGGTTCTGGTACATAATTCTTTGAAGTTTGATTCACAAGTTGACAGAGTGGTTAAGAAGGCATTTAGCATGCTTGTTTTCATTGCTCAGAACTTTGAGTATATGAATTGGGACGTCATGTTGATATTGTACAGGATGTTGGCGAGGCCACTTTTGGAGTACAGTGTTCAGTTCTAGTCCCCTTGTGATAGGAAGGATATTATTAAACCACAGTTCAGAAAAAAATTACCAGGCTTTTGTCAGGACTGGAATGTTTTAGTTATAAGGAGACGCTGGATAGACTGGGACTTTTTCACTGGAGCGTAGGGGTTGAGGGGTGAACTTGTAGAGGCTGATAAAATCATGAGGGATATAGCTAAGGTGAAAGGCAGATACATAAGCTGGGGGATTTCAAGACTAGGGAGCATATTTTTAAGGTGGGAGGAGAAAGATTTAAAAATAACACATGGGGGAACTTCTTTACACAGAGAGTGTATTGTGTAAAGAATAAACTTCTAGAGGAATTGGTGAATGTGGGTACAGTTAAAATGTTTAAAAGACATTTGGGTAAGTACATGAATAAGAAATGTTTGGAGTGATATGGGCTAAGTTCAGACAGGTGGGATTGATTTAGTTTGGGATTATGGTTAGCATGGACTGGTTGGACCAAAGGGTCTTTTTCTGTGTTGTATGACTCTGTGGTTAAGCACTGAAGGTAGTTGAAATTATTGCTTTCAGGCTTTTTCCTATTCAATTCAGTGAATACATCAAGAGGTACTTGAGGATTCTTTGAGATATGTAGACAACTTGTTCCAGATATTTTCACAGTATTTAGCTGCATTTATCTGAGCTCAGCCTGAGGTAGAATCTGTGCCTACATTTCTTTCCTCTTCACTTGGCTAGTTGTCTTGAGGGCAATTGTATCACCAATACCATTGGCTCAGATTGGCTAACTCCAATAGTTACAGGGATTTGTCCCATCAACTTCATGTCCTTTACAGCTTCATAGCACAGCAGTTAGTTTGTTTTTCTCACTGTTCCATTGTGAAGCCCTAACAATGAAAAATAACCATTTGGGTTCAGTATTATGAATGATTCAAGCTGCACTCTCACAGACATAATGGGAACTGCAGATGTTGGAGAATGCAAGATAATAAAGTGTGGAGCTCGAGGAACACAGCAGGCCAAGCAACATCTTAGGAGCACAAAAGCTGACATTTCGGGCCTGGATCCTTCATCAGAAAAGGGGGATGGGGAGAGGGTTCTGAAATAAATAGGGAGAGAGGGGGAGGTGGACCGAAGATGACTAGAGGAGAAGATAGGTGGAGAGGAGAGTATAGGTGGGGAATTAGGGACTGGAAAGATCAGTCCTGGGAGGATGGACAGGTCAAGGGGGCGGGATGAGGTTAGTAGGTAGGAAATGGAGATGCGGCTTGAGGTGGGAGGAGGGGATAGGTGAGAAGAAGAACAAGTTAGCGAGGTGGGGACGAGCTGGGCTGTTTTTGGGATGTGGGGGGGAGGGGAGATTTTGAAGTTTGTGAAATCTACATTGATACAATTGGGCTGCAGGGTTCCCAAGCGGAATATGAGTTGCTGTTCCTGCAACCTTTCTGTGGCATCAATATGGCACTGTAGGAGGCCCAGGATGGACATGCCATCTAAGCAGCGGGAGGGGGAGTTAAAATGGTTTGCGACTGGGAGGTGCAGGTGTTTGTTGCAAAATGAGCGTAGGTGTTTTGCAAAGCAGTCCCCAAGCCTCCGCTTGGTTTCCCCAATGTAGAGGAAGCCACAACAGGTACAGCGGATGCAGTATACCACATTGGCAGATGTGCAGGTGAACATCTGCTTGATGTTGAAAGTCATCTTGGGGCCTGGGATGGGGGTGTGAGGGCAGGGGCCTCCTGCAGTGCCACAATGATGCCACCCGAAGGTTGCAGGAACAGCAACTCATATTCCGCTTGGGAACCCTGCAGCCCAATTGTATCAATGTGGATTTCACAAGCTTCAAAATCTCCCCTCCCCGCACTGCATCCCAAAACCAGCCCAGCTCGTCCCCACCTCCCTATCCTGTTCTTCCTCTCACCTAGCCCCTCCTTCCACCTAAAGCCACACCTCCATTTCCTACCTGCTAACTTTATCCCACTCCCTTGACCTGTCCATCCTCCCTAGACTGATCTATCCCCTCCCTACCTCCCCACCTTTACTCTCCTCTCCACCTATCTTCTCCACTATCCATCTTTGGTCCGTCTTCCCCTCTCTCTTTATTTATTTCAGAACCCTCTCCCCAACCCCCTTTTCTGATGAAAGGCGTAGGCCCGAAACGTCAGCGTTTGTGTTCCTAAGATGCTGCTTGGCCTGCTGTGTTCATCTAGCTCCACACTTTGTTATCTTGCACTCTCATAGGCATTTTCTTAGCAGTTGGCTGATATCTGGTTTTTGTAGTTGTAGGCATATTCATTTCTTTTCATTTGTTACAGATCTTATTTATATGGAGCTACAACCTCCAGACAAAACAAACCTTTCATGGTGTTGGACTTAAGCTGCTGTCCACACCAAAGTAACTAAATTTTGACACAGCAGACATGGTAGAAATATTTACAAAAAATAACTCACATCAATTCTCCTCCAGAACTGTAGAATAATTGCTATTCAATGTCTGACTACATCAAAAAATGTTGAAGTGTTCCTTGGCACAAATATTCAATCTGCGCTATGTTAATCATGTTAAATTTCATGCCAATTCTCCTGAAGCAGAGAACTGAAACCCTTGCAAAGACAAAACCATAACAACACACTGTGTAATCAACAAGTATCAAGTAATCGTACTTCCACATATATTACTCACCTCTGAAGTATTGCTTCACCAGGACCTCACTGTCAATCACTTTTATCAGGATCAATATATTTTGTTATTGTATTGTAAAAAATCTTGCATTCTTTCATGATGAACATAATTCAGGTTTGTAATCTATAATCTTGCAAACAGCGTAATGCTTGTAAGACAGAGAAAAAATTATTCAGCGATTTGGTTCTTCATACTTCGATGAGTTTATAAATCGATATGGCCAAGGTTAGTGCTGAGGAGGTGACTCAGATTGGAAGGCAAAAACAAAGGAACACAATGGACAATAAAGGAGATTTGACATACCGTGGGAGATGTGGTAATTTGCAGGTGGTCGATTATGCAGAAAGAACAAATGACGAAAGAAGAAATTTCATTTCTCCACAAAATTCTCTTTGATTGAAAGGCCTTACGGAAGGTTGTTAACTCTTTATGTTGGCAAATACTTTACTCGACCTCTTTTGTCATGAAGTTAACCTCATCCAGCAGTGGAGATGGTCACACATTTCCTTCAAGTTCTTTAGCTTCAGGAGGTATTTATGCTTTCAACATTGTATCAAGATGCAGCAAGCTAGAATAATTCTGAAGACTTCTGCTTCACTTTTTCCCACAGCTTTAAGGAAATTAACATCAGCAAAGAAAAAACTATTGGAGAAGCTTCAGGAAATTAAATCCAGCAAAACCTCAAGATCTGATGGTCTGCCTTCTTGGATTCAAGTTGTTATGTTGGTTATGACTTTCCAAAATTTCCGAGATTCATGGCAGATGGTGGAACTTGAATCCAATAAAAATTTGGAATTAAAAGCCTAATGATGATCATGAATTAATTGTTGGGAAGAACTCATCTGGTTCACCAATACCCTTTAGAAAAAGAAACTGCTGGCCTTACCTGGTCTTGCCTATATGTGACTCCAGACACAAAGCAAAGTAATTGATTCTCATCTGCCTTTGGGCAATTAGAGATGGGTATTAAATGCTGGCCAGCCAGTGACACCCACATCCAGTGAGTGAATGAAACAAAACCTTACCAGCCTCACTGCATTCTCGTGGCACATGTCCGAAACACTTATGTTATGATTCTACACTTCAATGTTGTACTTCAGAGCACACTAGCACCTTTCATTGCAATGCTGCAACAAGGAAACTTAGCTTGCAGAGGCAGGCATCCAGCCCATGGTTTGGACCAGGCTGCTTGCTTGCATCTCACAGTTCACTCACTTTGGACTTCAATGGTCACAGCATCTCTGCCTTGTTTTTTGGCACTTTGCGCCCTCAACCTTACCCTAAATCTCACAGTATATTCCATCATATCACATGATCATTGTTGATGGGGTCTGCACACACCTCCCACAAGTGATTTCATGCCTTTATTCCTTCTCACCTCCCTCCCACTTCTATGTCCTTGCTTCCTGAACTAAAGTCACCACTTTCTGTACCATCATTAATGAACAGAGCAACTCATCCACCTTTTCTTAGATTTCCGTCTTTCCACATGTCATTTACCCTTCATGCCTCAAATCTCAATCTGTGTCATCTTTGGCATGTCACTGTAATGCTATAGAATTGCACATATTTATGTCTGTTCTATCAGCTCCGCTGTTTTATTTCAAATACTACATGCATCCAAATACAAAATCCTTCGGTCTGCTTTTTTGTTATTATTATAACATTTGTAATGTTTTGTAATACCTATTGATTTACTCTTAGGTTTGTTCTCTTTATGCCTTCCCATCATGGCCTGTTTAATATTTCCAATATTAGTGCCTTTCTTGCTTGCCTTTTCTCTATTCTTTGATTCGTCGCATCTACCCAAATTTGATAGCAAGCAAGCTTTGTTATTTTAAACTTTATCTACTTCCGTCATTGTGTAGATCACTAAAACACTGGTCTGAAATAATTCAGGTTCAGACTATCCCAATGGTACAGTCCTTACTTTCCCAGGGCTGTTGGCAGAACCCATGAACTAGACATCAGTTCTACTGCGTCAGTCCATGCATTCATTTCTCTAATCTTAGTTGTTATTTCTCAATTTACAAATAGTTCAGATAGTAACCCAGAAACTATTAACCTTTGAGGTTTTATTTCTTAATTTGATGCATATCTTCTCGTACTACTAACTCTTTCCTTGTACTGCTCTAGTGGTACCTATAAGGACCACAATGACAGAATCCATTCCCTCCCACTGTATGTTCCTTTCCTGATAGATGTCCCAAACCCTGGCACTGGGCAGGTGGCTGTTGCCCTTTGCCTCAAGGCACAGCATCAATCTCACCTATAATGGTGATCCCTGCCACCTATCCCGGGGAACCCCATTTGCCAGCTTCTCACAGAAGTTGTTAAAGTGAATGAGTTCATCTTCAAATGGCTCAACATGCTTTTCCTTACCCACATGCACACATTTAACACTGTAGCCAGCCTCGCGCCTAAAGCTCACATTTCACTTACACAAACAGCATTTCAAAAGTGAGAAATGGAACAATCAAAACACCAATACACGCCACACCCCCCAACCCTTTCTTGCAGTAGAAGTTGAAGCATGAAAGCAGGTAGCAGTATAGAATTGTAAATTCTGCGAAGGAGGTAGTGATGACAGTTATGGGAAAGGGCATGACTGAGGCCTTGGCCATACGTGAAGCTGAACTTAGGGATTATGATGAAGTCATCTGCTTCTGTATCCTTCCCTCACACACACTTCTCCATCCCACTCTCTTTTCTGAGCCAGAAAAGCTGTACAATTGTACTCCTTTCTTCTTTCTCCTCACCACAACTCAAACTTCTTTCCTTTCACATTTCAGATAGCCAGGAACTGACCGGGCAGTGGCGGAAGAGAAGATTCAAGAGAAGATGAATGCATGTCATCACTTGATCTTACAGCTGTGGCCACCAGCTCAGATACTAAGTTGATATCTGGAGTATTCTGACCTCCTGTCTGACAGGTTTGGGGGCAGGAAGTAGGGTGCATTGGATGAGGTAGGAGGGTGGCAGGTGGGACTTGCCACTTTTTGCATTCTTCCTGTTTAATCTGTAGCAGAATAGCCCATGGATAGCTTTCCCACCTCACCACAAATAAAGGTCTTTAAGTTGTCAATTAAAGTCAATTAAGGCCCCAGTGTCTATAGTCACTGAAGTAGAACCCTGATCACCAGTTGCTTCTGTTTTACTAGGACTTCTTGGCGCTGTAAAGAGTAGGATTTTGCCTTGAGTTTCATCTGTAACTCCTTCTTTACCTTAAATTGAGATTCTGAGTTTGTGTTTGTAATGGGCTCTGAAGATAATTGGTTTTAGTCAAACACAAAATTGAACATCATGAAGTAGGTTATTGGCACATAAGTGCTGCTTTATAGTGCTGTTTGTAACTGTAAAGTCTTTGAGAAAATTTGTTGCTTGGGTTGTGGATAAGGGGGTAGACATGCTTGCCAAACTGGCGGGTTTGGGTGCAAACATTTTGTCACCCTGCTAGGTAACATCGTCAGTGCACCTCTGATGATGCATTGGTGTTCTGTCCCTCTTGTAATTTATATGCCTCGGTTTGCTGTGATGGCTGGTATTACTTCTGGTTTTGTTTCTCAGTAGTTTCTCAGTAGTAAACAGGGTCTAATTCAACGTGTTTGTTGATGGAGTTCTGGTTGGAACACCAGGCCTCCAGGAATTCTCTGGTGTGTTTCTGTTTGGCTTGTGCAATTATAGATGTGTTGTCCCAGTTAAATTTGTGTCCCTTATTGGCCGTGTGTAGTGAGGCAAGTGAGAATTGGTCGTGTCTCCTGGTGGCTAACTGGCGTTCATGCATCCGTAGAGTCAATTTTCTTCCTGTTTGGCGTATGTAGTGTTTGTCACAGTCCTCGCATAGTGTTTTGTATATTACCCCAGTTTTGCCAGCTTTGGGTATGGGATCCTTTACATTGATCAGTAGCTGTCATAGGTGTGCAGGCTACTCCAGTATCTCGGGGTCTGAGTAGCCTTGTGGTCATCTCTGATACGTCCCTGATGTACAGTAGGGTGATAAGTGATTCTGATCATGTTGCACCTTCCTGTAGTGGTCTGCCTCGGAGATAATGGCGGATTGTGCTTTCCGGCTATCCATTCCTTTTGAAGATTCCATAATAGTAGTCCTGTTCGGCTTTATGTAGTTCTGGGTTACTGCAATGTGTTGTGGATTGGTTAAATTGTGTTTAAATCCACAAACATCGATCTAGCCAAAGAAACATTTGCCATGCTGCTAGACAAATCAAGTATGCAGACAACCCAGGACACCAACAGCATCAATAAGGACACCACCCATGAAACTACTCGACCTATTCCTCACAACTCACTTCACGTTCAACGACAGCATATACAAACAAATCAACGGAACACTAATGGGATCCTCAATATCATGACTGATTGCAGAATCAGTAATGCAAAGGTTAGAATGGACAGCACTCCTCATAATACAGCCCAAACTTTGGGTCCGTTATGTAGATGACTCCTTTGTGATTAGTAATTAAATGGGAAGAAACTCGCCAACACATAAACAACATCCTTACCTGGATAAAATTCATGAAAGAAGAAGAGAACAACAACTGGCTACCCTTCTTGGTATGGCAGAACACAAAAACAACAGGGAATTCTAGATTAACGTATATAGAAAGAACACACATTAGGACCAAATTCTCAATTACACTCGCCACCACCCCAAGGCCCACAAATGGAGCTGCACCGGGACACTATTTAAATGAGCCACAACATATTGCAGCAACCTGGAACTACACAAAGCAGAACAGGAACACTTATATGGAGTCTTCAAAAGAAATGGATACCCAGAAAGCACAGTCCTCCGAGACAGACCACAACAGGAAGACACAACACGACCA
The DNA here is from genome assembly GCF_030684315.1 of Stegostoma tigrinum. Lineage (NCBI taxonomy): Eukaryota > Metazoa > Chordata > Chondrichthyes > Orectolobiformes > Stegostomatidae > Stegostoma > Stegostoma tigrinum. The sequence goes on from NC_081362.1 coordinate 42,350,158, forward strand.
GATTCACCAATCACTTTACCTTACTTCGGAGACATATCAGAGATGATCACAAGACAACTCAGACCCCTAGGTATCAGAGCAACTCACAAACTGACAACCACCCTACAATAGCTACTGATGAACATAAAGGATCCCATACCCACAACCAGCAAAGCCAGTGTAAAATACAAAATACCATGCAAGGGCTGTGAGAAACATTACATAGGTAAAACCAGAAGAAAATTAACTGTGTGGATTCATGAAAGCTAACTTGCCACCGAGTGATACAACCAATTCTCACTAGTTTCACTACATACGGAAAACGAGGGACACAAATTTGACTGGGATAACACATAGATAATTGCACAAGCCAAACAACAACATGCCAGGGAACTCCTGAAGGCCTGGTATTCCAACTGGAACTCTATCAACAAACACATTGAATTAGACCCTGTGTACAAACCACTGAAACACTAAACCAGAAGTAACCACTCCAGCAATCCGAGACACATAAATAACAAGAGGGACAGAATGATAATGCTTCACCGGAGGTGCACTGACGATGTTACCCAATAGGGTGATAAAATGTTTGCAACCAAACCCACCAACTTGGTGAGCATGTCTACAACTTCAACAGTTTATAACTCCTTCCATCACTTTGTTGTGGACTGAGAATGAACTCATAGATCATAAAGTACAACTTGTGATACCTAATATCTTCCCAGCTGATGCCTCTGAAACTCATCCTTTCTAAAAAGCATCCATTCAGTCGCAGTTGAGCGGGCTAACCATGGAGCATGAAAAGCAAACCAGTATAGGGAAACCAGAGTAATGGTGGTGTTGAAGTGTTTTATATAGGTTTGGAACAATCTTGTTTCCTTTTTGTACTTCATGCCTTTATTCATAAAGCTCATCTAAAGTTTAGTTTTCCATTTGATACACTTTACCACCATGGCACTATCAGACAATTACATACAACTTGGTCATTCATACTGTGCAAGTTCTTTGAGTCTGTTCGAATGCAATATCTGAACTGTAACATCTAACAGATTTTGACTTTGTTTACTGAAAAATTACGCTTTGCATTGAATGATAAATGTTTACTTGTTTTAAATTGTGACTAACCACACTTATAAATTCCCGCAGGGAGCATACTGTTGGAAAGCAAATTACTGCAGAAAGTGGAAATCCAGAAACAAAAACAGAACAAGCTGGAAATACTCACCCATTGAGACAGAGACAGAGTTAATCCTCCAGGTCTAAAATGTGCATTAGTTCTGATGAAGGATCAGTGTTTTTCTCGTAAATCTTCTGACCATTTCCAATGTTTTCCATTTCAGTTGGAGTAAAAAGAACCCGTCTTAATGAGGGTAATTCTGAGCTTTTCATGCCTGTCCATCAAGAAACCTGACAGCTACTGTTCTGATGAAGGATCTAGGCCCGAAACCTCAGCTATTGTGCTCCTGAGATGCTGCTTGGCTTGCTATGTTTATCCAGCTCCACACTTTGTTATCTCGGAGGCTGTCTGAGATCTGCTTCCACACAACATTAAATGAGAGTTTAAAAATATTAAAGGAAACATAAACAAATTATTTATCAAAAAATATGAATATCAGAGCAATAAATTGATAATTTAAAAATATGTGTAATGGAGTTAGAAAGTGATTAAAAAAAAATTAAAATAAGATTTAAGAATCTAAGAATTTAAGACAAATGACTGGTGACATGTTGTAAACTGGCCCCTGCAGAATTTGTTCAAAAGTGGGGCTTGGAATGGGATTGCCTTTCTGCCCTAGATTTCCTCCTCTTCTGGCCCAGTGTGTGGATAGATTTTGGGTACGGAGGACTGGGAACCTGTGAAGATGTATGTGTGCCCCTACAGCAAGCAGCCCCTGTGTGTGACGCTATCTGTTTGTGTGCCTGTTCACTGCCAGTCTCAAGGTTCGCTGTCACACATGCTGTCTCACACACACAATCCCTCAATACTTACCCCCCACATGCTCTCTCTCTGAAGCTCTTCCTGACATGTTGTCTCACACACACTCCCTCAAACATCTTCCCTCCTAGGCACTCTTTCAAATGATCTCTGTCACTCACTCTCTCCTACACTATCTCACTGACTCACACTGTCTCTCACACTCCCTCTCACAAAGAGTTTGGTAGTTTTGGATGCTGACCAACCCTTGATTGACAGGTACTCAATCAATGAGCCCAGGTTCCTCTCCACCCCAAGGTACAAAACCCCAGCATCAATTGCATTCCTCTCCTGGGCCTTGCCATTCAGAGTCATGGGCCAAACAATGAGTGAATAACCCTCACTGCTACATAACATGCCTTTATCTTGTTATGTGGTTCAAATTCAGCTGGCAAAGAGCACTGTCAGCTTGCAAAAAGCAAGTCAGAATGAGTTCAGCTATATTGAGTGTCAGGACAGTAAGGCAAAGCTTAATGATCTTTACTTTAATGCTTGGATTGTAATAGGTAAGACTGATGAGTTAAAGGCATGCATTGACACATGGAGTTGTGATGTTCTTGCATACGCAGAAACATGGTTGAAGGAAGGGCTGGACTGGCAACTTAACATTCCAGGCTATCAGATCTGAAGGTGAGACAAAGGAGGGTGTAAAAAGAGTGGTGGTTTAGGGCTATTAATTACGGAGTCATTTGCTGCAATAAGGAGAGATGATATCTTGGAAGGGCCCTCAACCATGGCTTTGGGGGTAGGAATGTTAAGGGACATTCACTTGACTGGGAGCATATCATAGCCCCCCAAACAGTCAGCAAGAAATAGAGGAGCAAACATGTGGACACTTCACAGAGGTGTGTAAGGGTAATAACCAGATAATTATATTAGGGGATTTTAACTTTCCCAGCATAAATTGAAATAGTCATAGCGTTAAGAGTTTAGAGGGGGCAGATTTCTTGAAGTTTATTCAGGGAAACTTTTTGTAACAATACATCGAAGACCCAACAAATGATCTAATACTGGATCTGGTTCTGGGGGAAGAAGTGGGCAAGTGTTTGGACTGGCAGGAGGGTAATATTTTAACAAAAGCAACCCCAACACAGTAAGGTTCAAATTTGTTATGGGCAAGGAAAAAGTCGGCCTGCGAAAGATGACTGTTTTGGGGCAAGGCAGATTTTGTTAAAATAAAGCAGGATCTGGCCAAAGTTGACTAGAAACAGAACTCTGCAGGTAGATCTACAGCAGAGCAATGGGGGTATTCCAAAAGGAGCTGGGGAGATTAAATGTCCGATATGTATCATTTAGGGGGAAATGTGGCAGCAATAAGTTCAGCGAACCCTGAATGTCTAGGATAATTTCTTTTTTCAAGGGAGTGTAGGAGATTGAGAGTTAACCTTGCAGAGGTTTATAAAATCATGAGGGTATAGATAGAGTAGGGTATTTGAAGACTGGGGGCAGATTTTTAAGGTGAGAGGAGAAAGGTTTAACAAAAGGGTAATTTTTTTTACACAGAGAGGAGTTCCTGTGTGGCATGAACTTCTGAAGGAAGTGATGGATACAGGTACAGTTACAACTCTTAAAAGACATTTAGATAAGTACACGAATAAGAAATGTTTGGAGGGATTTGTGCCAAGTGCAGGGAGGTGGGAATGGTTTAATTTGGAATTATGGTTGGCATGGACTGGTCGGACTGCAGGGACTGTTTCCATGCTGTGTGACTCTATGATTCTATAACAATTCATGAATGGATGAGGAACAAGAGAAAGGCCCATCAGGTAGAAGATACAGAAACCTGAACATGCATTAGCATGTTCAGGAACAGCTTCTTTCCAGCTACATTGAATGGACTCTTGCCTCAAATAACGTAACTTGCAATGTAAGCTGCCTCTAAGTCGTTTTGATCTGTACATTCCTTGATTGCTGTGTTCTGACTGTACCAGTTTTAAACAAAGCTTTTCACTGTATTTTGGTACTCGTGACAATAAATCAATCAATCAATAAATCAAAGGCTTTTAGCACGTCCAAAAGAAGCAATTCAGCTGCAGCCGTAGAGGAATGTTGGAAGTGCGAGAGGGAATTTAAGAAAGCAATTTGAAGAACAAAAATGGAGCATGAAAAAGAACTTGTGAATAGGGTTAGGAAGAACCGTAAGATATTTTATAAACACATTAAAGGGACTGTGAGGGACTTGCACAGTTTGCCATAGGAAATGAGGAGGTACTAGAGGTTCTGTCAGGCTTAAATACAGAAAAATCCCCTGGCCTGGATAAATTATATCCCAGGTTGCTGTAGGAAATGAGGCAGGAAATTACAAACGCTGTGACACAAATTTTTAATTCCTCTCTGGCAACGGCAGAAGTGCCAGAGTACTGGAGGATGTCTAATGTGGTTCAGATTTTCAAGAAGGGTGTTAGAGATGAACCAGGAACTTATAGACCAGTGGTACGGAAATTATTGGAGAATATTCTGAAGTAGAGAATTAATATGCACTTGGATAGACATGGATTAATCATGGATATTCAGCATGGCTTTGTCAGAGGGAGGTCATGCCGAACAAATTTGCTGGAGCCTTTTCAAAAATGTGAACAAGCACGTGAATGAGGAAAGTTCAGTTGATGTAGGTTATATGGATTTTAGTAAAACTTTTGACAAGGTGACTCGAAACGGCACAGTGGTTAAGTGGGTAGCACTGTTGCCTCACATTGTCAGGGACATGGGTTCAATTCCACCCTTGGACGACTGTCTGTGTGGAGTTTGTGTATTTCCCCTGTGTCTGTGTGGGTTTCCTCTGGATGCTCTGGTTTCCTGTCACAGTTCAGGGATTTGTAGGTTTAAGTGGATTAGTCATGGGATACGCACAATTAGAGGGAGAGGTTAGTGTGCTGCGTCTGGGCGGGATGCCCTCAGAAGGATGTGTGAACTTGATGAGCCAAATTACCTGCTTCCATACTGTAGGGATTCGATGATTCTAGGAAGGTCACTTTTGGGAGACTGATCCAGGAGGCTCAAGCACTTGGAGTTGAGGGGAAAGTATGCAAAATGGATCAGGAATCTGGCTTAGTAATTGGACATGAAGGGTGACAGTAGAAGGCTATTTGAGTTATTGAAGACCGGTGTCTAGTGGTGTATCAGAAGGATCAGTACTGGGACCCTTAGTGTTGGTTATATTTTTGATGAAAATATGGGGACAAGTTAAGATTGATTATAGTGTTTAACAGTGAAGCAGATGGTTGTAGGTTGCAGGAAGATATAGGTGGATGATCAGATGGCATTTAACCCTGATAAGTGCAGAGTGATGCGCTTTGGAAGAAACAAGATGAGGGAGTATTTGATGAATGGCAGGGCATAGTCTAGCTTAGAGGAACAGAGGGATCTTGGAGTAATTATTCACAGATCCTTGAAGTTGGAAGAGCACATGACTAGAATAGTTCAGAAGGCATGTGGGAACTTGCTTTCATCAGTCATGGCATTGAGTATAAGAGCAAGGAGGTAACATTGGAGTTGTACAGAGCATTGGTCAGGCCATAACTGGTGTACTCTGTGTATTTCTGATCACCTTACTACTGGAAGAATGTGATAGCACTAGCGGGGCTACAGAGGAGGTCCACCAGGATGGATAAATTGAGCTATAAGGAAAGAGGAGATAGGCTTGGATTGTTTTCTTTAGAGCTGGGAAGACTAAGAGTGACATGATTGAGGTGTACAGGATTATGAGAGGTATGGATAGGGTGAATAGAGAGCAGTTGCTCCCCTTGGTTGAGGGGCCAATCGTGAGAGGGCATAGTTTTAGGGTAAGAGGTATGAGATTCAGCGGGGATATAAGAAAAAACCTTTTCACTTAGCAGGTGATGAGAATATGGAAAGTACTGCCTGGGAAGGTAGCAAAGACCAGAAACCTTACAACTTTTGAAAAATATTTGGATGAGCACTTGAAATATTATAATATTCAAGGATATGGGACAAGTGCAGGAAATTGGGATTAGTGCACTTTTAGTGGTAGTTATGTTGGTGCATATTCAATGGGTCAGTGGCCTTTTCTACTCTGTGTGACAGCATGACTCTATGATTCTATGAAGCTGCAATAAAATGAAGGAATTGTAATGACTTCTAGGGTTGTGGATATTCAATTCCATATGATTATAGAACTGCAGAATATTCAGGGGATGGGACCCATTTCCATTCAATGGAATAGCAACATGCAGGTAAAGCAAAGCGCATGGAGACAATGATATCCTGCATCAAGGGAAGGCTGTAATTTTAGCAAATCCTTGTGCTTGCTCCAACAACTTGTCTCTGGCGAGATAAGTAGATAAAGCAGTCTCTCTGCGTGTGACAGAACATAGCAAACTGCAACATGCTGGTCATATCTCAAGCGGCGGTCTGGTAAGAGCCAGATGAATAAAGGTTAAGAACAACGGTCACCTTGACACCTTGCCTGTAGTTGTGGGTGCAACAGTTGGTGGACTTCAGTCAAAACATTGCTTGAACTAACACTGTCTGAGACATTAGTCCTGCATGTAGATGAAATAAGAGGGTTGTACCCTCAAGACTTCATACTGAGGATCTTTTTTCTCCTCTTCCCTGCCTCAGCAGCTTGCCCTGCACCATGTCTCCTCTTCATTCGCCAGTCATCCTCAATCTCAAGATGAAGGTCTATTAGGCCGCCCATGTCTAGAAACATGTTATTTCAACACACACTTTTAACTCATCAATAAAGTGTTTTGACATTCAGCAGACCTTCCCAGCAGACTATTGAAATTTATAACAAGTGTAGAAATATACCAAAATGCAGAATTGCACTAACAACCAAAAGAAATAATTCAGATACTAAGCAGCAATTCCATTAGACAGCACTGCTTTTTAACATCATGTTCAACTTAGGTTAATACAAGATTTTGGCTAGCTGACATATACCTTTCATAAAAAGTGGCACTGCCATCAAATTGGCATTGCCTGCTGGCTGACATCTTACTCTGTTTGCTGCTGGTTACTGTTAAATTTTCACATGCATATCTTTCATCACCATGGTCTCCACCATATTTCTCTTTGGAAGTATAAATGTGAATCTGAGATCCCATTAAGAGACTAAAATTAGGCATTAGAGAACTAAACAGTCCAAGTAAAGAATGCAAATGAAGTAATGTCTGCTCTGCTTCAGCCATTTGCCTTACTTCTTAAATTCCAAAAGAGATTTCCAGTTACACTAATTTAACTTCCCAATTTCCACATCTGTATTTTCAGAGTTAAGTTATCCAATAATGAGTAAATGTGTTTCATACAATCTGTGGTTTTTGCTTCCATGAGGGGCTGCATTGAGCTGTCCAAACATTTCTCATCGGACACTAATTAGCCATGAGGGTGGTGCAACTTTCATTTCAGCTGGATTGAAAGCCATGTTGTTGAAGTGTTGGACCTGCAATGCACTGGCCTGGTGTGCCAGCAAATCCCCAAAGTATTCTAAAATACAAAGACAAAAAAAGCCGCTGGGAATCTGAAACAAAAATAGAAACTGCCGAAGTACGTAGCTCTGCCAGTATCTGTAAAGAGGAAATATGGGTTAACAATTGGGTGTGAAACCATTCTTCACATCGGAAAACTATGAAATAATCAACAATGTTACCAAGTTCCATTTATATTGCATCTTTAATATAATAAACAGTCTCAAGGTATTTCACAGGAATGTTATTGCAAAAGGTCTGGCCCCCTGTCACATGAAGGTGAACAAAACCTTTGTCCAAGGAGTTTTAAAGGGGTAGAGAGAGATAGACTGGCAGAGAGGTTTAGGGAGGGAATTCTAGATTTTCAAGTCTGGGCAACTAAATGCATGGCCAACATTGGCCAAACAATGAAGATCACGGTTATAAAGCACACTAGAGTAAGAGAGTGCAGCTTTTTCAGAGGATTGTACAGGTGGACTAGGTTAGATTTATGGAAAGGTGAGCCCATCGTGGAATTTGAAATGAAGAATAAGAATTTTAAGTCAAGCCATTGCTGTACACAATGTAGGTCAGCAAATATTGATTTGATTTCTGTTCGATTTTGATTCATTGGTGGATGAATGTGATTTAGTATGAGCCGGGATGAGGCCAGCGGAGTTATAGGTACACTCAAGTTTACAAAGGAGGTGTAGAAGGAAACTGGCTAGGAGAATGTTGAAAGTTAAATGGGTGATGGTCTCAGCAGCAGATTGTGTGAGGTGTGGAGAAGGTGGTGCTGTTACAGGGATCATGGTTATTGGTAGTGATGACAATAAGGATATGGAATCAGAAACTTATTTCAGGCTCAGATAGAGCACTAAGGTTTCAAATGGTGCTGGTTCAGTCTCAGACAATGGCCATATAGATGGATGGGGCTGACTGCCAGCAACTAAAACTGTGGCGGGTTTGGAAGACAATGGCTTCAGAGTTGCCAACATTTAGGGGATATTTCTGCTCCTCTAACAATGAATATTGGTCAAACAGTGTGACAAGTTAGAGCTCCTCAGAATGGTGGAAGGGGAAAGGAAGATAATAGAAATGGTGAATGAAACCTAATAGATTCTCCAATCATAGACAGGAAGTTAATGAGTTGAATGACTTGCATAAAAGAAAAATCAAAATCTGTTAAATATATAAAAGATTATGATTATGAAACATCACATTTGAAGTATGTTTAGGTTTCCAATGTAGATACTACCATATTTTGAGAGGGAAATCAGAAAATATGCAAGTTGATATCTTGCATCCTAGAAATATTCGCATGACTGGCTGGAACAGGAGAACACATGAGCATATACTTGTTAGATATCTGTTTATTGGGCGTTTTTGAATATATATCTTAGAAAAAAAGGTATTTATTTTAGTTGTTTTAAAACAGATAAAATTAAAGGTAACATTTTAATGGCAATCAGAAGGCAAATATGATTTTTGGTAATATTAACTTTCAATATAATGTGTGGAAATGTATGTGAGTATCTGGACTCTTAACAATCAGAATGCAGATCACAAGGAAGAATTTTGATTTTAGAAAAATAGACGCAATGCTTGGAGTTCAAATTCAGGCATTATAATTTGGAAAGTTAGGTTGTAAATTGGAAAGTAAACAACCAAATTAATTAGGATGCGTTTTCTTTGGCAGATTTAATAGAAGATGAAAGGTAGCATCATAAAAAGTATTATCTTCAAGTTATATTCATCAATCAATACGTGACTACGTCAACATACAGAGCCATTGACTTAATATTTTCTGATTAACCTGTTCAAAGATTTATTATATACCATCAGAGCAGGTGGGACTTGAACCCATACCTCACAGTACTGAGGTTGGGGCATTACCAAAAGGCCATAAGACCTGAGCTTAGAAGCTGAACAATGGACTATGAATTTCTTAATGGATTAGATCTCCATTTAATTCAGCTAAAATAACTGCCACACTGACTATTGCAAATGGAAAGCTTGGTTCATAGATCCCTTGCATGGGGTACGTTCATTACGGGCATTGAGTATTAACAATGGAGAAACACTTGATTTCTGAGTATTCTTCAATTCATAAGTAAATCAAACATTCATCAACTTTTGAAATAAACATAGAAAATCGGAAGAAAAATGAAGTAACTTACAATTGATTGCATTGCGGGTTAGCAAATAGCAAGTTATAAGCTCAGCAGGGAACCCTGAGGAGAAGTTGTACTACTTACTAAAGTGTAGCAGAGAGCATACCAAGGTGGGTTGATCTGGATCATTCCATCACACAGCTTTTATCAGCCCTGGGCAGAGGCCCCAGACAAGGTAATATCTCAGCAAAGGTATGATGTGGAGTTGGAGGCACATTAATTTTCTTTCACAGTTCTTATGTGTTAATTTATGATATACAAGAGGCTTAGTGTTACTAAAATATAACTTAGCTTATAGCATGTTTTTCCACAATCATCTTGAATTTTTTTTGGAAAACATGCTCCACGTTTGAAATGTTATTGTTTATCTCACATCACAAAAGCAGAAAACCCAACAGAATGATGCGTTCTGGTTCCAAGTAATAAAGACACTTGGGTCTGCCTGAGATTTCAATGATTTTCTTTTATTTAATCACTGTTTTCACATCGAAGAGAAACTATTACAAACTTATCTCTATGCAAAGTGCTTCATTGCACAATACATTTAGTAAACAATGCATTGTCACGTATTTTCCGAATAAGAATATTACACCACCATCTTGCAACAATAGCCTAGCAAATAAACATTGAGGGAATAAAAGGCCTAACATTTTCATTCTCATTAACCACAGCATGGTCTAACATGATTCGTCTGTCTGCTGGTTAAACTGCTGTGTAGCATTTACTAGCAGCTGTTTGATGTGTTTTATGGCAGGTGATATATGGAGTGGGAGTTTCAGGAGTCATAAACAGCAACACTGTATCACTGTGTGGTTTAGGCATATAATGGCTAGTCTGGTAAAAAGGATGGTAATACTTGCTTGAGGGTAACTGCACTGACAATTCAGAATTTAAACAGTTTTTCCATCTTAAAAAGAAATGTAATAGACAAACCACAAAGCAGTAGATGTTTTAAATTAGAGCTAGATCGTGCAGCAGCACAGTCTCATAAGGTTCACTTATGCAGCAATTGTTTTACAATGAAAGAGCCACTTTGAAGGATATCAATAAAAACAAAAATGCATACAAATAGACATATATATGAACACGAGTTTGACTAAGGAATTGATTGGTGTGATTCAGACAACTGTTGGAAACATTTAAAAAATTCTGTCAAATTCCATGGTGAGCAAATTACCTTTTGTAATGTGGTAAGTATATTCTGGACAAAGCTATGGCACAATGTTTGTTGAGCTTGAGAAATGTTGGCTATACATTCTCTCAATTTTCATTTTTGTTTGATTTTATGTAAAGGCTGTCTAATGCAGTGTTTTGGAAAAACAAAATTAACCCATCCTCCCTCTGGGTTTAATTTTCATGATCTGCAATGAAAATGAAGTTGGAAAAGACGTAAATGGACTGCTGGTGATTATTTTACATGACTGTCCAAGACAAAGTTACAATTCCTACTTGCTGAGGTTTAATGGAGTTATTCCCATTCTTGTTGATGTGAAACAATAGCTATATGAGTATCTGGCTGACACTGTCAGTTTTACCAAGCTACTCACCACTTTACCCCCTTCAGTTCTCAGCTGCAATGGAAGATTTGCTGCTAACTCTAGTTGCCGAAAAGACACTGTTCAATTTATCTGTTTATAACCAGATCTTAGTCGATCCCCAAATTAATTACATGCAAATTCTGGGTGAGGTTCCCCAAAGTTGATAATTCCAGATGGGAAATCACAAATTTCTAACTTGGCGAGGAGTGATGAACAGCCTCGGCTTTTTTTATTCACCTGCCCCTTCTGCTGTTTTCATCAAGGTTCATTTACAAAGGGATGGCTGGCTTGTGATGAAGAGGCTGCCAACAGTCCCTGTATATGCAGAGGTCCCCATGGAGGTTCCAACTTCTCAATCACACCCTTTGCCTGAGGTGTGGTCCCCCTTAAGTTAAATCACTACCACTTGCCTCACTCTAATGAGGGAGCAGTCCTAAGGTCCTCTGACACTATGGCGACTTTAGCTTAATTTACAAAGGAGTATATTTCTCCCAGACCAAATGCATTTGTGTATTAACAAGAGACAATTTAACCACACTTTCTTGAGTTAACAAAAGAGTGAGTTTATTAATCAAATGCATGAAGAACTTATAATGAAACAACACAGAAGCAGGTTAAAAATAAGAAGGAAATAAAAAAAACTAAAAGATAGGTTGGTCAATTTATAAGGATTATTTGTAAAGAGTAGATGGTGTCACATTGATTGTTGAACAGTTGACTTCAGTTTTCTTGGCTTTGCAGGTTAGTTGAAATTCAGTTGTGTTTCCTTATGAAAGTAGCTGGCTTCTCACACTCTGAATGAAAGGATACTTTATGTGGAATGGAGAGTGATTCATTGTTGCATCTTAAATTGTGATCTTCACAGCACATTAAGATAAAATGATGGAAATCAGAAACAAAAACAGGAGTTGCTGAAGAAACACAGCAAGTCTGGTAATATCTTTGGAGAGAAAAACAGAGTTAATGTTTTGAGTCCAGCGACTCTTTTTCATAAATTATAGTTGCTGTGAACAGATGGTATATACTCATACAGTACAGCACACTAGCACTTGAGTTCAGGCCACTACACAATTACTGCAGGCCAATGGCACACATGAGCACTTCAACTTACCAGTGCATGCTCCATGAGTACACATAGTCGACAGTTGAAATAACTTCTAACCACCGTTCTTGTTATTCATGCAAGGGGAAGAAATAAAACTGTCATCTATTCTCTCACTATTTTCACAGTCTGGTGTTAAGTCTCAGTAGATTACAGTTGAGTTTATACTGCACATTTTTTTTGTAAGTCAATCCCTTTGAAGATTCCTGGACGTTCTTCAGGTGTGGCATTCCAGAATCTCCCTCTAGGCCACCACTGAATTAACAAGTATTTTGGGTTTCTCTGTCATCGTGAAAAAATACAGCGACTCTCAGCCAATCACAGTGTTATGTTGATAAAACATTTGCAAAGAATTAGAAACAAATGGATATTAGAACAGCCATTTGGAGTGCCACATTTCTCTGTACCTTTGCAATCATGTGTTGAGTAAAAACATGTCTCAGTCTAAAAGCCACTTTAACAGCCTCAAGAAATATACTCAGTGAAACTCTAGCACTCTGTGCTATTTCAATGGGAACTGGAATATAATGTGTGAAATGAAATTGACAGCAGTCACAGAATAACATGGGACCTGGATAGGCAAATCTCCTTTCTTTATGCCTACTCCTTTCCACATGGACTATAGGCTACAAACCTGCTGAAGAGAGAATGGAAAAAAGAGAAATGTTATGTAAGTCAGTGTTCTTCTGCTGAAAATTTGCAGACCTCATTTTAACTTTGCTTATTTTATATATCTGCCAACATATCAAATTGCCTAATAAATCTTTGCCCTTTCTAATTTTCTGCCTTTCCAACTTTAGATATTTCATATCAATGTCTTCCCTGAATTGCTGCTAGGAACAAAATTGAGAGCACACTAGATATTATCACTGTGATACCAAAGTTCCAAACATTGTTTTGGTTTAGATTTCTTCTGATTGTTGATTATTCAATTGAAATGTTACACTGTGGACACTCCTTACATGTTTTCTTTCCCTATACATGATAGAGTTAGGGTATTGGTTGCCTTTTCACTGTCAACTTGAAATACAAATGCTGGTATGTCTCGGACTCCAATTCCATGTGTTTTGGATAAGTAAGTGCGAGTCTGTCAAATTAATTCTAATATTGAGTTTTGGAGTTGCATGAGCTTTTTACTGGGCGCTCATCAAAACAGAGATTGCTTTAAGCATGAACTTCATCAAGTAAGCCTACTGCTCCAGACTTTCTATTCATTTAGTAATTGCCTTTTAGCCCTACCCTGAAGAATAAAACAGCAGCCTTACTCTGGTACATTGGTAAAGCAATTTATATATCCAAATCTAAGTTTTACCGAGAATGTCAATAAATGTTGTTGGATAGCTGTTTGCTTGAATATCTTGATCGGAGTTTGCGATGGGTAAATAATTTGTGAGTCTTACCTCTCATACTGAAGTAATTTCTTGATAGAATTCTGGAAAGAACACCTATGAAGGCCAGCATGGTCACAATCACCAATTACAGCTGTCATTATTTTGCTCTTCATGGGTGTCAACAACTCCCTGTGATGTCAAAAATTGCACAGTTAACCAATCAGATAAGTCAAAGGGATAAAGCATTGTGCTGGTGCTGCAGTAAAATCTTGTCTTATTTAAACTCATGGGGTTCAGCGTGTGATCAATGCTGAACTCAGCAAGTTCTTCTTCACAATCGATCATGTACTGGGTCCCACTCATTGAAAACAAACCACTTCTTATCACAATGTCAGCATAATGCTATGGGACCTAACTCTCCTCTCCGGTAGTTGCAGATACACATTAAAGGATATAAGCACACACTAAAATCTTGAGTTGTCTTCATACCTATTGTGCAATGTTACTGCAGAGATTTATATATTTAAATTCTTTTTGTACATTGTTTGATCACAGTCAGATATTTTCATAGTCTCAGGTGTTTAGGGGAGATACACATGATGAAAGATATTACGTTCCTCCCAACTGATCATTTCACAAAATGTTAATTTCAAAGTTTCTTTCAGAAGATAACCTCCTGAATCACTGCCACTTGGCACTTTACAAATTAAAATATATTGCTAAGGATACTAAAGTTTAAATTTATTTACATGCAGTTTAGAAATGTGTTCCTCCAAAACTCCATATACTTATTTGCCTTTTATCTTTGAAGAGTAAACACAGATAAAGGTATTCACAATAAGTACCAAAATAAATACAAATTGACAACATGAGTGAGCACTGATTAGAAGTTTGGACAGTGTGTGCAGCTACTTGTGCACAATTTACACGAAAGATCTGGTCAATAACGTTGGAGCATACCGTACAGGATCTAATGTAAAGTTTGGAACAGCTTAAGGAGTTGAATGGACTACTCTTGTTCTCATATTCATGCAGACTATCCAACTTGATAATTTATGGCAAGGCAAACCAGGTCCTTACATCAAAAATCAAAAGTAGTAAATCTGTGAGAGATTTTTTCTAATGATCATATAAAACTTGACTAATGCCACAAATACTAAAAATAAAGTGAAAACCTGAAATTAAATGTGGCAAATGTTAGAGCAATATGCAACAAGCACGTCAGCTTCCAAAAAAAAATGAAGATAAATTTTAGCCTTCCGGTGAAGACTCTTCCATGTGAAAATTCTAGTGGAGGGTGTTTCTGGAAAGCATTAATCAATCTTTTTGATTTACAATTGTTGATGGATATGTTAAGCTTTTGCAGCATACCTTTGCTTTCTCTTTTTGTTACAGATAGCACTATTAGAATCCCATTTTAGTTTTATCGTGTGAGAAAGGTGTATCATTTATCATAAACATCACAGTGTTGTGCCATTTCAAGAGATTACTGCACCTCATTACATTTTGGGACAGACAATTGAATAAATGTTAAGCTCAACATAAAGTGTTGTATCACTGCAATTAGAACATACTAAGATCATTAAATTCCTTTTCTCCTTCAATTTCAGAGCTAAGATGTTTTTCATTCTCAGTGATTACAACTTTCACCTCAATTCATCTTGTCAAGAATGCATAACGAGAGTCCAGCAATCCTTTAGACTGTTAAAACATCTGAGCCCTGAGGAATTAATTGTTCTAGTTCTCTGATCTGTTCTATTAATTGGACATTTTTTTATACAATGTTGAGAGATATCAAGTGCTTGCAGTTTCTGATAATTGTACTTTAAAAGCTCTGCATGATTGACTTATATTAGCTTATAGTAAATGGAAATTTGTGGTCAAATGACCACCTGTAAAGTTAACTGGGAAACACCTATCATATGGCCATTCATGAGAGGACTCTTGGCTTATACATTGAAAAGTTGCTTGCATCTATATGTGACTTTTGAAATTTCAATTAATGCTGTAGAGATTGTAACAAGGTCAACCAGGTGGACCTCATAGAATACCAGTTCCCTGATTGGGGCTGTTAACCTCATCCATCAGGAAGCCCTGGCTGACAGATATAAACAGCAGTGTCAAAGGTTCTGCTCACTCTAAGAGTTGGCTCTGCGGAAGCTAGATCATTGCCAAGGACTGCCCATGTATGAATAAAGGGTGATGTAATGATAGGATACTGGCCTTTGGTGAGTTATTTCAGTGGTGATGAGGGAAAAGCACACTCCTAAAGAAATCCACATGCAACAGTCATCTTTGAGTTGGCATAAGCATTTCTGGCATTATGCCGTTATTTGGAAGTCTTGACTTGTTTGATCTTGCCATCAAAGACTGGTCTAGGCATGTGGAAAAAATGATTTATTTTTTCCTGGCAAATCACATTGGGTCAGATGAAAAGCAATGAGTAATTCTGCTGACAGCTTGTGGACCTGCAGCTTTCTTAGCTATTAGGAGTCTATCTTTCTCTGAGGTACCAAATACTAAAACCTTTCAAGAGTTTCCAGATTTAGTTAAGGAACATTATGATGTCAAGCATCCTCCAATTCTAAGATGCTATTGGATTTACTTGACAATTCGAGAACCAGGAGAATCCATTTTGGGGTCTTTGACCAGGTTAAGATGGCTGGCAGAGGCATGTGAATTTGATTCAATCCTTAATGAGTTGCTGAGAGACCATTTGGTATATGGGATTATTGATGCAACTATGCAAAAGTACCTACTAGCTAAAATCCAACTGGACTTCAAACAGGCACTATAACAGGCTTAGTCATTAGAAAATGTGGCAAGTGGAGTTTGAGTTACAGGGTATTCTGATGGAAGTGGATACCCTCACCAGTCCAAACGAGCTTGGGGAACACCACTTGACTGAAGGCAAATACATAACCTCACTCAGGACCTCTGATGAAGGCTCTAGGCCTGAAAGGTCAGTTTTTGTGCTCCTGAGATGCTGCTTGGCCTGCTGTATTTATCCAGCTTCACACTTTGTTATACTGTACAGATAGACTCCAGGTCAGCCTACAGCAAAACTCCAAAACTAAGTCGAGCTTTGGCCAAATAGTTAGAATTTTCTTCAAGATCTGGGCTGACAAGCCATTGCAGTTGTTTTGCAGACCCAAGACAGCAAAAGAGTCCCACTAGGTCTAAACTGAGTAAGAAAATTCATAGCTGGTCCAGGAGAGTGCACAGCCTGGAAAGCATACCTATACCTGGTTTGGAATAGTTAAATTGCCGAGCAGCATCTAACTCAGAACCAATCAAAACAAACTTCTGGTCACCTGGTTCTAATAGAGTTTCAACTGGCATGACTGGTTCAGTGATTGTAGAACCAGTCTTTAATGAAATTCACTCTTGACTTCAGCCCTTGAGTTTGTGCAAGACCTTAAGTTTGGCTAGAATTGATACAGGAAACCTTTACAAATTGAGGGAGCAATTTTGATTCTCTTTTCTTGTGAGAAGTAACTGGTTCAGTTACCACTGATTGTAGTATAATGCTTGGGTCCTAGCTTGATGTGGTGAAATTAGTTGAGAAAGATTCACCTAGATTGACTCCATATTTTTCAATAAGAAAATGGCTGCCTGAGTTAAGTCCTAATTAAATACCTGGGAGGTTTTCAGAAAGGCCTATGGACTAAAACTAACGTGTCGACCAGGAAGCAATTCCACAATTCTGCAAGGCTTGCCCAGTGTCACTTGCCTAATGGATAAAAGTAGAGGCAGAAATGAGAAGGTTGGAAAGCAAAGGAATCGTCAAACTAGTTCAGTTTGCGAAATAGGTAGCACTAGTCATTTCAATTGTGAACTCGACAGGTCAGTTCATTTTTATGGGGATTTCAAACAGCAGTAAACTGCTTTTCGCCGCTGGATAAATACCCAACCCTTCACTTTGAGGGTTTATACTCATAGCTGGCAGGGGTCTTTCACAAAGCTGTACATGAGACAAGTGTGCCTGCAATTGTGGTTAGTCAAGGATTCCCAGAAGTATGCTATGATTAGCACCAACAAGTGTTTACATCAATGTATGAGACTGCCATTTGAGGTATCATCAGCCTGTGCAATTTTTCAGTGGATGATGGAAAACATTTTGCCAGGTGTACCCGCAGTTCACCATATATCCAGATGAAATGCTAATAACAGTGAAGACCAGTAAGGAGCACTTGGGGAACTTGTACATAGTCCTTAGATGTTTCTCCCAAGTGTGCATATTCCTTATAAGGGGAAAATGTGTGTTCCAGGCAACCCAAGTGGCCTACGTGGACTACAGAGCCAACACGACCAGGTTGTACTCATTGGAAGATAAAGTGATGGAGTCAGAGCCCAAGCTCTGACATCTGCACTGGAGCTTAGGGCTTTCCTTGGGCTGCTGAATTATTATGGGAGGTCCATAAATAACCTGACCACCATCTTGGCACCTTTGCATCAACTCTTAAAAAGGGTCAGCCTTGGAAATGGTCACACACTAAGCCATGGCTTTCAGGAAAGTGAAGAAACAGCTATCATCCTCTAAGGAGTTGGCACTATGTGAGATCTGATATTGACATGTGATGCCTCTCCATATGGCATCGGGGTTGTATTGGGCTCATAGGTGGATCAATGGAGAGGAGTACGCAATACCAAATAATTTGGCTAATACAGAGGGAGATTACGTCCAGATAGAAAAGGATGGTTTGACAATCATATTTGGAGTCAAGAAATTCAGCCAATAACTTTATGGATGTAAATTTATGATAGTAACAGACTACAAACCCTTGTTAGGTCTGCTTGAAGAGGGCAAGGTAGTGCTGCCCATAGCTTCAGACCAAATTCAGTGGTGGGTTCTAATACTAGGGGCAAGTTGGAAACCATCTGCGATGCCCAGTAGTAAATGCAGGTGCATTGAACTGTCTCCCACAGGCAGATACACCACTTGCGGTACTGCTACTGGAAGAGTCTGTAATGGGTTTCAAATTTTCTGGTCACACCACCTGTCACAGCTAATAATATCAGACTATGGGCACAGAATGATCAGGTCTTGGTGAAATTCAAACAGCTGGTGGTGATGGGGGAAACCAAAGGGCCATCGTAACCAAATTTGAAACCATTTTAGACCCAGAGAGACATCATAGGAGAAGCTAGCCCAATATTACAGGGAGAAAAGTGACTGTTGCAAGCAAAGGTCACCACCAGAAATTGGCTGAACTCCAGCAGGGTCATCCAGGGATTTCCAAAATTTCCAAATCCCTACCCATGTACATCCATGATTCCTCTGATGCCTTACGCCAGTTTCTTCCAGGTTACTGGCTCCAACCACTTCCTTCTTACCATCTACGTGCAATCCCTGTACACATCCATTCCCCACCAGAAGGGTCTTAAGGCTCCCCACTTGTTCCTGGAGCAAAGTCCCGAACCATCCCCACCCCCAACACCCTCCTCTGTTTGGCTGAGCTTGTCTTCACCCTCAACAACTTCTCTTTCAACTCCTCTCATTTTTTTCAGGTAAGAGGGGTTGCTATGGGTACCCGTATGGGCCCGAGTTATGTCTGTCTTTTCGTGGGGTCTGTGGAGCATTCCTTGTTCCAGTCCTATACCGACCACCCACAACTCTTTCTCCGATACATTGATGATATCATCGGTGCTGCTTCCCTCTCTCGTCTGGAAATGAAAAACTTCATCAATTTTGCCTCCAATTTCCACCCTGCCCTCACTTTCACCTGGTCCATCTCTGACTCCTCCCCTCCCTTCCTCGACATTTCCGTTTCCATTTATGGGGATAGACTGGCCACTAATACCCTTTACAATACACTGACTCCCACAGCTACCTGGACTATACATCCTCACACCCCACTTCTTGTAAAGACTCCATCCCATTCTCTCAATTCCTCCTTCTCCATTGCGTATGTTCACATGAAGCCAACTTTGGCAAGAGAGCCTCCAAAATGCCTACCTTCTTCCTCAACCGAGGATTCCCCAGCTCCGTTGTTGACAGGGCCCTCAACCAGGTCCAACCCATCTCCCACACTTCCGCCCTCCTCCCTTCTCTTCCCTCCTGCAACAGTGATAGGGTTCCCCTTATCCTTACCTACCATCCCACCAGCATCCACATTCAGGAGATCATCAGAGGCCATTTCTGCCACCTCCAGCAAGATGCCACCACCAGAAACATATTCCCCTCCCCTCCCTTGTCCGCCTTCTGCAGGAACCGTTCCCTCCAGGACACCCTGGCCCACACTTCCTTCACCCCCAACACCTCCCCACAGCCCTACGGCACCTTCCCCTGTAACCAGCAATGGCGTATCAACTATCTATTTACCTCTTCCGTCCCCAG
The DNA here is from genome assembly GCF_030684315.1 of Stegostoma tigrinum. NCBI lineage: Eukaryota > Metazoa > Chordata > Chondrichthyes > Orectolobiformes > Stegostomatidae > Stegostoma > Stegostoma tigrinum. The sequence goes on from NC_081362.1 coordinate 42,370,005, forward strand.
TATCCAAGGGCCCGAACATACCTTCCAGGTGAAGAAACACTTCAACTGCATTTCTCAGAATCTAGTCTATTGCATTCGCTACTCACAATGCAGTCTCCTCTACATGGGGGAAACGAAGCATAGACTTCGCGACCGCTTTGTAGAACATCTACGTTCTACTCACAAAAAAGACCCTGAACTACCCATTGCCTACCACTTTAATGCACCGTCCTGCTCCCTGGCCAATATCTCTGTCTCTGGCTTACTACAGTGTTCCAGTGAAGCCCAGCGCAAGCTGGAGGAACAACACCTCATTTTCTGCTTGGGGATCCTACAGCCCTCCGGACTCAATATTGAGTTCAATAATTTTAGGGCTTAAATGCTCCCATGTCCCAGCTCCCCCACCCCATACACCAGGCCTTGTTACCACATTGTCTGCCATTACGCACCCCCCGTTGTTAGTCACTAACAGTGCCCATTAACAACTAATCACCCTCCCAGCCTGATCGTTAGCAACTCCTTTGTCTGTCCAACTGTCTTCCTCTCTCTTTGGGCTCTATCCTATTGTTTACTCCCTACCCCACCCACCTCCCTATTTTCTGCATATAAACTGACATTTTCCCAGACACCATCAGTTCTGAGGAAGGGTCACCGGACCAAAATGTTAACTCTGTTTTCTCCTTTTCAGATGCTGCCGGACCTGCTGAGCTTTTCCAGCAACTTTGCTTTTACTTCCAAAATGAAGATGTTAGCGAGAGATGGATTTATCCTTGTTACATCAATTCCATCTTATAGTTATTAGGGAGTTGACCTTCTGATGATGCATTTATGGGTTATATTTATCTGCTTCTCTGATGGCCAGGATCGGATGCAAACTTGGTTGCATTGGTGAGGCAATGCCTAGACTGTCAACATGGACAAAAATTACTGCCAGCAGCTCCACACATTCATATGGCAAACCCTAGACTCGGTTACAGGTCGACTTTCCAGGTCCTTCCATGGGCTCAATGTTCTTATTCGTTGTGGACACCCACTCCAAATGGTCAGATGTGCATAGACTTGATTTGTCAGACATAGAAACCATGATAGAAAAACTACACATCTTTTGCAATACATAGACTCCTGGAATTATTGGTCACAAATTGTCAACCAGCAGGGAATTTGAGTATTCCCTTAAGTCAAATGGCATTTGTCATCTTAGGACATCTCCATAACATCTATCATCCACTAATCTGGCAGAAAGAGCACCTAAAGTTTAAAAGCAGACTTAAAAAAAACAGCTTCACCAAACTGTCCCAGTTCCTATTTAATTATTGGATCACCTCATGCAACTTCTGGGATATCTCCAGCAGAGTTGCTAATGGAGAGAAGATTCTGCACCAGATTAAATATGATCTTCATGGACCTGGTGAAAGGTTGAAATGGCATCAGGAATGCCAATGCTGGACAAAAGACTCCACGAAGCGAGATAGGCAGTTTACTTCGGGGGATGAAGTTGGGTGTAGGGACCATGGGAATGATCCTGATTGGGTAAGAGATATGGTCAATGTGAAGTCAGGTCCAGTGACATTTACGTTTGGGTAGGTGCGACAATCCTGAACAAGTATGTGGACCAGATGAAAGCTGCAAACTTGCAAAGGGTGTAGGACCTGAACTTGCCCGGCACCTCAACTGTCTTCTGACATTTCTGGAACTGATAGGTTCTCCCTCTCCAAGTGCTGAAGGTACCTTGGAATCTTAGATGGACACAAGGTCACCAGCTTGATGCCTTTGCTATTGCCACCTGCAGCAGAGAATGAACTTCTTCCAAGATGCTCCAGACACAAGAAGCGAGTTACTGTACGGTACATGCCACCTGTATCAGAAGCAGAATTGGAGGAACCTGACGCAGTGCTAAAATGCTCCAGGAGGAGCGCCAAAAAAAAAGAACCAGCCTTTGTCCTTGGATGTGGGGGGAAGGAATATAATGATTGCAATGAGGCCAAACAGGTGGGCTTCATAAAATGAGTTCCCTGGTTGTACTAGATTAATGGCCCCAATCAGGGAGCCCTGGCTGACAGATATAAATAGGAGTATCAGAGGTTCTGTTCACTCCGAGACCATGCTCTGAGGAAGCCAGACGAGTATCAAAGACTTTCCACAGGTAAGTAAAGGATGATGAGATACCAACCTGTTGGAATTAATTCAAACATTCTGAAGCAAAATTTGGCCAGTTTCTGAAAATTGTCCATTTAAAAAATGTCCTGTTTGCAGTATCTTCTTTTGTATTGTTAAACATTGGCTTTTTATAAATTGAATTTGTTTTTGCTGAATGAATAGCTGAACTAGAATGATAGGGTTTGATAACATAAATGGGCTTCTGAGGTAGGCAATGATGTTTCTGCAGTCTCAGTAGTCATGTGTCAGAAATCCAGTAAGAGACCAGATTCTGTCCAGTGTGATGCCTATTGCTCTGCATCCTTACCATGTATGGTGTAACTATGGCTATACATTAATAGTTGCTAAAATGTCTGGCCTAAGATTGTAGTAATACTGAAAGAACCCATTAAAGAACATACTTAAACATAACACCCTTCCCCAACCTCTGGATCTGCTCCGGCTCACCACCCTTATCTGCCTTTTGGAGGGACTGCTCTCTCTGCCACTCCCTCATGCACTCCACACTCCCCACTAGCCCCACCACCCCTGGCACCTTTCCCTGTAACCACAGGAGGTGCTGCATCTGCTCCTACACCTCACCCCTTACCCCCATCCCAGGTGCCAAAGAAAGCCTTTGACATTAAACAGAGGTTCACCTGCACATCCACTAATGTGGTCTATTGCATCCGTTGCTCCCGCTGTGGCCTCCTCTACGCTGGGGAGACCAAGCGGAGGTTTGGAGACCAATTTGTGGTGCACCTATGCTTGGTTCGCAACAAATGACAACACTTTCCAGTCGCGATCCACTTCAACTCCCTGTCCCACTCCCTGGATGTCATGTCAATCCTGGGCCTCCTCCAGTGTCACAATGATGTCACTGGAAATTGGAGGAACAACCCAATGGTCTCAATGTGGACTTCACTAGCTTCAAAATCTCCCCACCCCTGAACTCATCTCAAGATCAGCCCCCCTTCTCATCCCCACCTCCTTGATCTATCTGTCTTCCCTCCTACCTATCCACCCCTCCTTCCTCACTGACGAACCCCATCCTAACTTCCTACCTACACTCATCTTTACTAGCTTCAATCCCCACCTCCTTGACCTGTCCGACATTCTCTCCCACCTATCTACTCCACTATCCACCTTCTATCACTGTTCCTCCTCTACTTATTTCACAGTCCCCTTCCTCTCCACCATTTTTGAAGAAGAGTCCAGACCTGAAATGTTAGCTTTCCTGCTATGCTATTACTGCCTGGCCTGCTGTGTTCCTCCAGCTCCACACCTTGTTATATGGGGACATATGAACTGGTGCAGTTGGAGATTACTCAGTGCCTTGTGCATGCTCCATCATTCACAAACATCACAAGTAATCTGATTCCTCCACGTTCCCACCTGCCTGTTATAACCTTTCAAACCATTGTTTATTAAGAATAGGTTTACCATCCCTGAATGACTGAAGCATAAACTTCCTGTTTTTGTGTTCAGTTCTCCTTGCAATAAATAATAACGTTCTATTAGCATTCTTGTTTTACATCAATGCTTCCAACTTACCAACTCACTAGTCTTAGATTCCTGCCCCCTGAAAGAGTAGGCACTCAGAAAGAGAATGAGATTAATGAGAATATAATCAAGCTCTGTTAAAATCTTGAGGGGAGAGGTGGATTTATCTTTGTAACGTGAATTCCATCTTACAGTTAATAGGGAGTTGACCTTGTGATGATGCATTTAAGGGTTATATAACTGCATCAGTTGTTCTTACTCACTGCATAATATATATCAAGAGCAATTCCTTCTATAGTACAGAATATGTATCGGTATCAGGATACTTTGGAACCTAGAATCAGATAGGACTTACTTTAGATGCAGGATAAAGCTCTCTACTCTTCAACAATGTGCCTTAACCACAATACTGAATGAAACCACCCATTGCACATCTTTGTGGCTTCATTGAGTGAGATTATGTATTTAGGTCCAATTAGAGCAAAAATAGTAGAAACGTCATGCTGTGGGCACATGCCTAGCAAAAAATGGCCTTTGCCTGTCCAAACTGATTGCACATAGAACTCTGGGAGCCAGCAGAGAAAAGAGATTTTTATCCTATCTAACAAAAATGGATTGAAATGCAGACTGCAGCGATGCAAGGATAGTTTGTTAGCCTACTGTGTCTCACTGCTTGTAATTTCCGTTTAATATATCTAATCCACTGTTGAAACAAATGATGAGTGTTCAAATTTTGCCCTGGCACTGACACTGTCATGTGCATTTTGCTTTATCATAAGAACAGAAGAATTAACATCAGGAGAAGGAAATTCAGCTCTTCAAGCCTGCTCAGCCATTTAACACAGTTGTGGCTAATCTCAGCTTGACCCCAACACCAGTTATCACATCAATTTTGGTTTGTTGCACAGTGTAACTAAATTGCTTTCAAATAATCCCAATATATTTGTTCTTTCTCCACACTGTGAACACATTGAATATATTAGAACACTAAACTTTACTTTGAAGATGCTTATTTTCTTTCAGAACTTGGTGACTGAAAATGGGACCAAAAAGAGATTGAAGAAAATTGTTTGAAAAGGATTGCAAGTTATTTTTGGAAGAAATTCTGCCGAAAGGTCACAGACCTATATGTTAACTTTATTTCAGTTGCTACAACCGGCCCTGCTGTGAATTTTCAGCGTTTTCTGTTCTTATTTTGTGTTTCCAGCAAGTGGAGTATTTTGCCTTTGCAGAAAAGAAAAATTGCCTTGCTTTAACTGGAATTTTATTTGATGGCAAGTTTCTAATATACAAATGTGGTTTACAGTTTTACCTTTTGAATTCTGCACACTTTAATCAAGCCTGTAGGAAGGTAATCTCTTTTATCACACAGTATCAGTCTGTCAAACCATTCCAACAAAGGCGTGCCATACCTTCAACGCAATGACCTGCTAAGGCTGGAGGCACCATTTAATTTTCACCTTCATTTACAATTTTTTAGAAACCTGACAGCCAGTATGACCTGAAAATAGATTGCCTGTTCACTTAGCAGTCGTTAAAAACACGATTGCTAATGATGTTGATTTAACTCCTTCCCATTAAATTGGGTTGAGTCAATGGGGGATTTCGGGATAATCATCCAGGTTCCTGACAGTGTGAATGTTAAGCTATTTGTGAGATCGCTGTAACATCAACAAATTACCCACTGTCTTCTCCTATTCCTACAGATCAGGCTTTTTGTGAACTTTTACCTCTGTTTCCTCATTTTACCTGATGTCCTAAACACATAGGAAGAGAATTTTGTAAGAGTGTGCTAAGGTTTATTGGATTGACTGAGTACAGCAGATATCAGAAAGGTAGCTTAAAGCCTATCTGTAGAAGTATATGTTGGAATATTCACCATTTAATTAATGAAAGATTATCAGACATGATGCATTACAGGTTTGTGCTCCAAGCCGTGTGACTTTGTGCTATTTGCAGCATCTTCGTTTGGGGAATATTGTGATCAAGACCACAAATGTGTTACAACCAGATGAGAAAAGATTATTTGATTGCCTTCTTTTTAAACCCCTCTCACTCAGTCACAACAAATACCTCCTTTTTTCTTTACATGTGGCTAAATGACAGGTAACTAAATATCTAGTTAACTAGATAAAAATGAAGAAACCATTTACAGGGTTTCCTTTAATGAACAAAGAATTACCCGTCGGCCCTGAGAAACACAAGGACAGGACAACAAATGCACTCAAATAGAAGATGTTAAAGGGAAAAGTATCTGATACAGACAAGTAGAATAAAGGATACAGTCTTTAGAGTCCTTGAGGCGTTAGCTTTTTAACCCGAGACCACAATTGTTTAATTCCTAGCTGGCAGTTTTCAGACTGGTGAGGTTTGTGGAAATATTTGAGTTCTCAGTTAATGGTTGCTTCCCCAATTTGCTTTTTTTTAACCAGGTGCTATATTCCAAGATATGTTCCTTCTGTCAGCTGTTGCTCATATAGGCTTCATGTGAGAACTCTCAAGTATGGCTCTACTATCTCTCCAAGTTCAGTACGCTACAGGCAATATTTCTCTTGCAATGTATGAAATTATCATACAAGTGTGAATTAAAATAAGTGTTGTGAATTTGTTGATGCTGACTCCGTTGTCTGGATTCAATGTCAATATAGATGATTTTACTCAATTCACAAGTCTCCTGGACTTGCTTCAATCTGTAATCAAGTGACCTTGGCAACCAATTAGCCCATGAAAGATCTTAGGCATAAGACACAGATGATGGAAGTTAAAATCTGTTCATATATATTTACCATTGTCAGATAAACAAGAAACGTAAAGTTGATTTATTTTATTTATCTATTCATTCACATGATGTTGGTGTCCCTTGCCAGCTAGCATCTATAAATTGCCTGTTGAGAAGGTGGGTTGAGCTGGTTTCTTGAGCCACTGCTGTTGGTGTGGTGTAATTGCACCCACTGTGCTGTTAGGGAGTTCCAGGATTATGACAATGAAGTAACAGTGATATATTTCCATGTCAAAATGGTGTGTGGCTTGCAGGGTAACTTGCATGTGATGGTGTTCTCATATCTTCTGTCCTTGTCCTGTGAATATTCAAGATGGGAGTGAATATTCAAGATGGTTGATGTGGTACCAATCAAGTGGGTTGCTTTAAATTAGATTAACTCAAGCCTCTTGAATATTGTTGGAACTGTATCCAGACAAGTATCGTACCCCCTCACACTCTTGACTTGTCCCTTGTAGATGGAGCACAGGTTTTGGAGAAATAGGATGTAAGTTAGCTTCTGCATAATCCCTAGTCTCAGACTTGTTTTTGTAGCCTCAGTATCTACATAGTTGTTCCTGCTCCATTTCTGCAGTAGTAATCCTCAGAACATAGGAAGTCATTCCATCTGTGTGTATTTCACCTAGGCTGAAGTAATTATTCTTTTTATCAAAACAAAAACCAAAAGAACTGTGGATGCTGTAAATCAGGAACAAAAACAAAGTTTTTGGAAAAGCTCAGCAGGTCTGGCAGCATCTGTGAAGGAGAAAACAGAGTTAACATTTCGGGTCTGGTGACCCTTCCTCACTTCTGAGGAAAGGTCACTGGACAAGAAAACGTTAACCCTGTCTTTTCCGTCACAGATGCTTCCAGACCTGCTGAGTTTTGCCAACAACTTTGTTTTTGTTGACCTTGGTTTGAACCACTTTCAAACACATCAACTGTTAAGTTGAATCAAATGCAGATTTTCATTTCATCTATGTCAAACAAAATGCAGTTTTCAAAATAACTTCCCCTCGCAGCAAAATTACCTGCTGTAACTTTCCGTGAAGTGGAAGTGCAATATTACAAAGAAGGCGGTATATGTTTAGTACAAGCTGCTGGAGGAAGTGCTGGAGGAAGAGGCTGGCACAATTACAACATTTAGAAGGCATCTGGATGGGTATATGAAAAAAAGGTTTAAGAGGGATATGACCCAAATGCTGGCAAACAGGACGAAGTCAGGTTGGGATGTATGGTAGGCGCATGAGTTGGATTGAAAGGTTTGTTTCCATGCCATACGGCTCTATGATTCAATATAGCATCAATGACCATGGATATTGAACATAAAGGTCACCTACGATTCCTGCTCCTGATTACTACTTTGTAACTTCTGCTAAAAATTCAAATTCTATTTGGCAATGGTGGACCTGCATGCAGGGCAACCTGTGAGTGAGCCAACAAACACTTCATTCATAAATGACGGGCATTTGGGCAAGGTACAGGCGGATTTTGTGGAACTTTCCCAGTGAGGAGTTAATGTTTTCTAGAGAGAAAAATAACTACAAATAATTAACGCAATAATTTTCCTGTTTTACATACCATGATGATGAGATAGTTTCTATAATAGCCAGTTAATCTATGACAGTTTTCCAAAAAGGTACAAACTCAATCTAATCCAACACTTCTGATGATGCTCCTTCTTTGAGTTGAAATATAGCACGCAGCCAAACACATTAAAATGATTACTAAAAGGCACCTGGTGTAGGAAAGCCCAGAGAAGAATCATGAATGAAATAATGTAAGAAACATCTCCTTCAAGAAATTCACTGAAACATTAGGCCATTGAGGAAACAAGGGTTGCGCAAGTGCCCATTTTGTTAAAAAAAAAGTTTTTCAGTCTGAGAGTGTATTGTATATCAGCAATATATTCGTGGACTAGAAGAAGACTGATTGCAACAATTATCTACAAACAATCAGACCATGGGCAGTGACGTCTGAAGTAAACTGAAAGCAGAACAGTCCAGTATTCAGTCATTACAGTCATTAGGTGATACAGTTGTTGATATTCAGTTTCAGTGCTTCAGTTTGGAACACAATTTAAGCTTTCCTAGAGTAATTATTCATTAGAAGTACCTCTTTAATTTTGCTAAAATGCACTCATTTAATTGACTGGACAGACAGAATTGATAGGAAAGAACCATTCCTACTTGTAGAATGATTGAGGATGAAATGGCCAGGTTTAATACAATTGACAAAAGAAGCAATGTCACCAGAAAAAAGAAATCACACAGCGAGTCACACAGCAAATCACACAGCCGTATCACACATCTGAGATGCTGCTTGGCCTGCTGTGTTCATCCAGCCTCACATTTTATTATCTTGGAATTCTCCAGCATCTGCAGTTCCCATTATCTCTCACACAGCGAGTAGTTTGGTTCTAGAAAGTGCTGCTTGACATAATGGTGGAGGCAGACTAAATCAAAGCATTCAAGACGGAATTGGATCATAATTTGAAAAGGACGTAAGTGGAGGGGTATGGCGAGAAGGTGCGGGAATTGAGTGACGTGCATTGCTCATTCTGTGCTGAATAGAAAATCCAGGGCTGGATCCATATTTGTGGAAATAGGCACTGCATTTATGGTCTGTGGGAGAAGAGGGAGCATGATAAAAAGTGTAAGGGTGAAGAGGCTGGAGTGCCTTGTATTGATTTTACTTGTATTGAGTTAGATAAACCTCTTGTGGCTAAAGGGATCAAAGGGTATGTGGAGAAAGCAGGAACAGGGTACTGAGTCGAATGATTAGTCCTGATATTGAAAGGCATAGAAGACTTGAAAGGCCAAATGGTTACTCTTCCACCTATGTTCTAAGTTTCTATGTGTTTGCAAGGTGTTGTGTAATGCTTCCAGTTGATACAGAATATTTGTGGTTGGGGAGCACAGCAATATGATGCATCAGTAATAAATGCTTATAGTTCAGCTAAGTTTAATGGGTCTATTCATTGTTCTTGAAGATGAAAGCGGAAACATTTTGGACCATCACTATTGTGAATAAAATTAACAATATCTAATTACTCTCATTAAACTGCTGGTGTCGAAATTGATTTTATATCTGAATAAACATGCCCACTAAATAAAATTCTTAATTTCAGTGTTTCTTAACTGATTTGTGCACCATATAGGGCTCTATAAGATAATAGATGTGATAACCCTACATTGACCCAGTTAGTTTAATCTTTCCACCAAGGTGGGTAAACTAGTTCCACTTATGTGCCAGCTGCAGACTGGTATGGGCTACCAGAATATTAGAATGGAAAGCAGCTAGGAATTTACATGATGGAGTGTCCAAACCTCAGGGAAAAAGGAATCTTGGTGATTGCCTAATTTTATGAGGTTACAACTGACAAATATTATGGTTTACTAAAGCCTAACACCCACTTGGCTGCTAACCACAAATATTCAATGCTGGGTGAACAAACACAGTCCTCAGTGTATCACTGTAATGATTCAGGGTTTTGGTGTGAGGTTCACTTGCTGTGGTAAATCTCCTGGGGAAAACAGATTATTTTTAAAGTGTGTCTTAAAGTATCATAAATCTCAGACCATAAATACCATCCCTGCAGAATCATGTTGAAAATCCCAATGTTGATTTCAAGTTTTGAGCATGTGACTACAAAAGAATTGGTGCCCTCATCCCACTACCATACCTAACAGCTTATAAACAATCATTTAATATTTTTTTCCATATTTATTGTATGTTCCAATATGCTCCTAGATTGCTTCCAACGGTGGAAAGATAAAACAGGTTAGATTGATCAATCTCTCTGTTCTTCCTTTAGAGCCATTGACCTTAGAATGTATAATGCATTCTTTATGGCTCCCTTTCTTGTAGAGACTGTACAAAGCACTCGTTAGGTATAGTGCACTTCCAAAAAGAAAAAATATCATTTGAACAAAATTTTTATAGACTTCATGACCTCAAACAAACCCTAAATCTGTTCAGACAAGTGAAAGGCTGTTTTCCTCAATACACTGCCGCTACAATTTTTCTGTGGATTATTTGACTCAAAATATTGACTCCTGCATTAGTCAACAGTTACACGACTCAACAATAATGGGACTCAAATACTGAAAGGCAAACTTGTTAGACCTTGGTCCTTTGTTTCCTCTCAAATCCTTTGGGCATAAAGTTCAAATTTATAATGTTTTGTGTGCTTCCATCCATATCTTCTAAGTGTGTGGGTTCTTTTGGGGCTTAAGTGCTCTATGTGCAAGGATAGCCACCTGTTGGCCTTGTAAAGTAAACAATATGTCATTTGTTGCATCGCTGCAACTATTTGCAGATTCTAAGAACATGATCTGCATTATGTCAAAACCTATTGGGAAGACCTATCCTTAGGTCTGTCTCCCATGGGATTTACTTTTCTTTCCCACCAAGTCTGCTGACATGTTCACAGTAGATGGAACTTTTTGTCGACCAAGGCTGACAATATTGGGACACTTTCTTCTGTTTATAGTGTGAAATTCATGAGATACTCATTGTTGTATATATCTGCAGGCCAAAATGTTTGCTTAAGGTCATTGATGTCCTCCAAGAAAACTTTGGGATTCTTTTCTTCTTGTGCTGATCCTACCTCATTCATGTCTAATGAGAAGAGCCTTGTAGAGTAAACAATATGCAGAACATTGTATCTCTGCAACTATTTGTAGGTTATAATAGGCATTATGTTACTCAAAAATTGTTGGAAGTTCTTAGCCTTGGATTTGTCTCCAATGAAGTCCTACTTTACTCATTCCCCAGTTCCTTGTGACAACATCACAGTCGGTCGTGCTTATTGCAACATCAATCAAATATTAGTCCAGTCAGGCCCTTCCAGATCCATAAATAACATGTGGCATTCCTGGAAATTGTGTTACAGAATACAGAGGCCTCTTCAGTTACATCCAAAGTGACCAATGTGGCACCTTATGCTGGGAAGGGCACATCTTTGTGGCAATGTCATGTGTCTCCAGCTGCTGATTTTACTATGTCAGCAGTCATATTTGATTTGATGTGCAATTTGCAAACTTGGATCAAAACATTGACTTATCATTCAAGAGATCGCCAACAGTAGCTTTATTCATTTCAATGTTCAGACTTCCAAATTGTAGGCAAGATCATTTAGAGTAATGTTCACCACTGCACAATCTCTGTAAGTATTGTGCGGTTTTGTTGTGGTGCGTGGTTTCGCAAGGAAGGGTTGGACCTTCAGCCACAGTTATTCTGAGCAACAAAGCACAGACATGAAACTGAGACCACAGAGGGCCAAATACACACCATGCCTTCAGTCAACCTGGGCACATCCAGGATCCTTCTGAAGACTACAGACTGAAGTTGGGCCAACCAGTGCAACCAGCTTCTCTGTGTATCCTCAGTAACATTCTACTATGTTTTGCCCATCAAGGCCCTCATCAGACTTCCATGTAACAAAACCTATCTTTGACCTTGCTGTCTGCTGAGCATGTATATGCACTCTCCTTTTCCTCTCCTAGTTGCAACACACTAGTGCTCATTGACTCACGACGGGCTGATCCCAATTTCATGGCAGCTTCCAAGGTACATGCAGTGCCAGTGTCTGAACTCTTGGCTGTAACTGTCAGATCATGTGGTGGCTCTTTTCATCAGGTCAGTGCTCTTTCAAGGTTACATCCAGTGCACTTGGCCACTCGAGTGAAGTAACCAGAGTTTGTGCAGCCTTGCTGACCATTCATCAGGTTCTAGGAATTGAACACCCACCGCCTTTCCTTCTGAGGGTAGTTCTTAAGGATTTTCTATTACAATGCCCCCGCTAGGCAATACCTACCCAACCTCCATGGAAATATAGTCTTTCTCCTCAGGTCGGCCTCTAGCACTATAAGACCTTCAACAATGCTTCCGTGAATGTGTGAGTTTCCTTCCTAGTGCTCTACTATGCAGCTCCTCCTGAAGTCAGTGGGAACTCCTTTCCCCAATGAATGTAAAACCATACTGCGAAGTCTCTAACGATGCCCATCTTGAAAAAAATTCCCTCCTCTCTCCAAAGAGAGCTCATTGAGTCTCTCTCCCACTGCAACCCCTGGTCGTCTCCTCTGAAGCTCTTCGAACACATTCTGAAGCAATCCCACTATTACAACCACGTCTCCTTCCTCAGTGCCTGTTTATGTGACTGGCTTATCCCCCATAGACTCCAAATAATGCTCAAGTCATTGCAATTGGGACCCAATCATGACAGCTCTTATCTACAGCACTTCCAGAAATGGTGTTCCCTGTGGATTCTCAGCTCCACACTCTCAGCCATGCATTGACACCTTCTCTCCCTGCAGTCGGCCCTTCCCAACTCAGAGCTTCTCTTTCCCAGACCTGCAGGGGACTTGTCCTCAGGAGGATCCACAATCTCAAAAAACATTTTTCCTCCGCCCTATCAGATATCAAAAACTGTAAGTATGCCAAACCCTCTCATTTTTTACCTCCAGACACAGACCTCCTCGACCATTTGGGATCCTAGCCATATCTCCGACCATCTCTGGGATCTGCCCGACACCATTAGCCATGCAGTCGCTTCAACCACCCCTCATAGATCACGGTATGGCCACATCCACCAATGATCATTGTTTTATGAGACCGACTTATCCCCCATAGACTCCATAGCTGAGAATCCACAGGGAACACAATTTCTGGAAGTGCTGTATATAAAAGCTGTCATGATTGGGTCCCAATTATGATGAGTTGAGCATTATTTGGAGTCTATGGGGGATAAGCCAGTCATATCCGCCAATGATAGTAAAGTCTTTTCCACTGCTCGGCAATCTCACCGATTTTTTTGAACTAAAATCCAACCCACCATCTGACAACCCCTTTTCCTGCCTCCAGCAAACTCCATCCTCCTGGATATCCCCTCCAAGCCTCCTACTCTCCATTGACCACTGCATCTCCAACTGCCACCATAACATCAATCGCATGGATTTCTCCACCATTTCACTTACTCCAATCTTTCCCCATCGGAACGTGTAGCCCTCCGCTTCCTTTGCTCCAACCCCAACCTCACTATTAAACTCACCAACAAGGTGGGGGTGCAGTGTGGCGAACTGATGCCTGCATCACTGAGGCCAGACACCAACTTTCTGACATTTCCTCTTCCTGTCCCCTGGATCATGACCCCAACTCTGATCACCAAGCCATCATCACCAAGTCATCAATATAACAGAGAAAGAGTTTGGGGTATGTGCCGGTATAGTTGTTGAACATGGACAGTTCCACAAATCCTACAAAAGATGCAGGCACAGCTCGGGTCTGTGTGGGTGCCTGCGGCCACCCCTTTGGTTTGTATGACGTGGGAGGAATCAAGGGAAAAATTGTTGAGGCTGAGGACCAGTTCCACCTCGCGCAGACCATCAACAAACTTATCACCTTGGGAAATCTCCCGTCCACTGTCTCCAACCTGATCGTTCCCCAACCCAGCACTACCTGTTTCTATCTCCTACCCAAGATCCAGAAACCTGACTCCCCCAGTCGATCCATAGTTAGCTTCTGCCTGCTCCTGTCCCATCGAGTGCATCTCCTGCTACCTTAACTCCCACATTTCCCCTTTGGTCCTGGAACTCCCTGCCACATTTTGGACACAACCCGTGCCCTCCATCTTTTCCAAAACCTTCAATTCACTGGACCCCAACACCTCATCTTCATCATGGACATTCAGTCCCTGTACACCTGCTTCCCTCACGAGGTTGGCCTTAAAGCCCACGGCTTCTTCCTGTCCTGTAGGCCCACCCAATCCCCCTCCACAGGCACTCTCATTTGCTTGGTGGAACTGGTCCTCAGCCTCAACAATTTTTCCCTGATTCCTCCCACTTCATACAAACCAAAGGGGTGGCTGTGGGCACCCACATGGAACTGAGCTGTGCCTGCATCTTTTGTAGGATTTGTGGAACTGTCCCTCTTCAACAACTATACCAGCACATCCGCCGACCTCTTTCTCCATTATATTGATGACTGTATCAGTGCTGCCCGGTGTTCTGGGAGGAGCTTGATCTGTTCATCAACTTCAACGACACCTTCCACTGCACCTTCAAATTCACCTGGACCATTTCTGACACCTACATCCCATTCCTGGACTTCTCTGTCTCCATCTCAGGTAACCGACTCACCACTGACATCCGTTTCAAACATACTGACTCCCACAATTACCTCGACTACACGTCCATTCACTCACCATCCTGCAAAATTTCTATCCTATACTCACAATTCCTCTGCTTCCGCCACATCTGCTCCCAGGATGAGTCATTCCACGCTAGGATTTCCCAGATAGTCCTCTCCCTCTATTTTACTTTAGAGACCGTAGTTTCTCCTCCTGCTACTAAGGGTACCCTCAACTGTAACTCCCCCCTTTTCTGTGCTTGTGAACTCAAACAATCTTCGTCCAACAATAAAAAGTGTAGAATTCCCTTGATCCTCATATACCACACCACCAACCTCCGAACATAATGCATCATCCTCCAAAACCTCCGCCACCTACAATCAGACCCCACCACTAAAATGATATTTTCATTCCCACCCCTGTCCACTTTCCACAGAGACTGTTCACTCTGCGACTCTCTTGTCAGCTCAACACTCCCCATCAACTCCTTCACAACATCCAGTACCTTTCCCTATAACTGCAAGAAGTGCTACACCTGCCCTCTCACCGTCATCCAAGGCCCCAAACCATCCTTCCAAATCTGGCAGAGATTCACCTGCACTTCATCTAACCTGATCTACTGTATCTGTTGCTCCCAATGTGGTCTCCTTTATATCACGCAGACCAAACGCAGACTGAGGGACCAGTTTGCAGAGCATCTCTGCTCTGCACGCAACAACCAGCCCAACCTTCTGGTTGCCATCAATTTTAACTCTCCCTCCCAGTCCCCTGGTGACATGTCCATCCATGGCCTTCTCTACTGTTACCTGAGAAGGGTCCTCCTCAGAGCGAGGCCAAACATAAACTGGAGGAACAACACCTGATATTTCGCTTTGGGTGCTTACAGTCCAATGGCCTGAATATTGACTTCACCAGATTCAAAATCCTTCTTCCCCCCCACCTGTCCATCTTCTGATTGACCTACTCACTCCACCCTTCCCACTGACCAACCACAATAAAACCCAGTCTGTATCCACCTATCTCCATCTTACCTACCCTCCCTGCAGGCCCAGTCCTCTCCCTCTATTTGTTTCTGGGCTCCGCCCCAACCCCAAGAACCCATCCCCCCTCCCAGTCCTGACGCAGGGGTTCGGTCTGAAACATCCACTTTCCTGTTCCTCAGATGCTGTCTGACCAGCTGAGCATTTCCAGCTCCACATTTATTGGCTCCCCCACCCCGACTTTAAGAGTGGCTGGTTACACTGCACACTATCAACAAACACTGCACACTGCTCCATGTTCTGTGCTAATGTGGTTAGGCAGTGCAAAGCTCACTCAGGCCAATGTTACAATGAAACAAAAATTGAGCCAAATTTGTGTGCAATCTTCCTGCATAGCACAATTCATAAGACCTACTCTGCAAATAATCTCAAAAGTTCGACATCATAAAGCAGAATTAATGGACAATAATGATTAAGAAGGTATTCTTAAATTAACCATAACCAGAAAATCATCAGTTTGAAGTCTCATTCATTGAGATATTACCATGAGTCATAATCAAAAATTACTTACACAGTCACCTGTCAACCAAT
Organism: Stegostoma tigrinum; assembly: GCF_030684315.1. NCBI lineage: Eukaryota > Metazoa > Chordata > Chondrichthyes > Orectolobiformes > Stegostomatidae > Stegostoma > Stegostoma tigrinum. The sequence goes on from NC_081362.1 coordinate 42,386,083, forward strand.
CAATCAACTGAGAGGTTGTAGACTGCAGATAACACGAGCCAAATCTCTGAAATAATCACACCTCACTGCACGTTGATTGACAGAAGCCAAAGAGAGCAAAACTTTTGTCCTGTTTGCGTTTGTTTAAAGTCTGTCATGTTAATTGAATAGCCCTTCTCCTACACAGTAGAGAAAATACTAATCAATGATAATTCCCCAATGGAGCATCCAGCATTTTTAAAGTTGCCAATTAAGTAACTAATTTCTTCCATGATTTACATCATGTGTATCATGTATACAGGACAACATATATTAGTTATAAACATAAGTGATGGAGTTCTGTGTGTACCATGGGACTGTCCCCATCTCATTACTTGATACAACTTGACAAGTGCTAAAGCATTCGACTTGACCAAAATTCTGACAGCTGGGCCTAATCCTTTATGTCGTCTCTGAGCTAGGCAGACGTGTAAGGCTTACATCAGTACAGAAAATTTTACAGCAAAGAAAAAACTTTTGTAAGCTAGATATATTTAGGGGTTTACATTTTCTTAATTTGATATTGATTAGGGGTAAATGCAATTTTCATTTCCCAATTGGTTCTTGTCTGTTCAAATATATTTCTTGCTTTTATCAATTTCTATGGAAACAAAATTCGAGTTCCATTGCATTTTATATTGAAGGTGTCTTCAATGTATTGTCATTTAATAAATTAGTTCATTCATCTTCTCAATAAATGCAGCCCTCGTGTGCTGACGTGAAGAATTAACCCAAGAGTGCCCCAGAGAATTTGGCATTCATTCATCCAGTGCAGTTTACCCAAGTTTGGCAAACAGAATTGTACCAGATATTCTGCGATGTGAACTTATCAATTTTCAACTAGCTTTTCAACTCACCTTTTGAAAGTTGCTTTTAACTCAGGATTCTGAAGCGAGGAAACACTACCTCTCTTTCTTATTCTCCTGATGCTGTCTGATCTGCTGGGTAATTTCAGCAACTTCTGTGGTTTTATTTCAGAATTCCAACATTGGCTTTGTCTATGTCTTTGGGGATGCTATGGTGGAGTGGTATTATTGCTGGACTGTTAATACAGAGACATAGATAACATTCTAGTGACCTGGGTTCAAATCCTGCCATGGCGGATGGTCGAAATTGAATCCAATAAAAATAGTAACTGAAATTAAGAATCTAATGATGACTGTAAATTTGTTGCCGATTGCCAGAAAAATCCATCTGGTTCACTAATGCACTTTAGGGAAGGAAACTGCCATTCCTAACTGGCCTGGTCTACATGTGACTCCAGACCCACAGCAACGTGGTTGACTCTTAACTGTCCTCTCGGTAATTAGGGATGGGCAATAAATGCTGCCTAGCCAGCCATGCCCTCATCCCCATTAATGATACAAAAAACCTTACAATTTGACAGGTCAGCGGGAGCAATGATAAAGGAATTCACGATAAAATGGTTTCCAGGTAAGGTTGTATGTGGTACATTTCCAATTTCCCCATCCTGAGAACTAATCTGGTAGAGTGGCAATTTGTGAATCAAATTATAGGATGATATATAAGAAAATCAGCTGATGTAAACCAACAGGGACTGACCAGCCAGTTCAAGCTCCTTGCTGAAATTACAAAATGGCTCACAGGAATGTTATGTGGATAAAGGCCCAGCCCCATCACACACAATAGCACAATAGAAATTCTGAAGAAGGGTCCAGGCCTGAAATGTCAGCCTTCTTCCTCCTCTGATGCTGCTTGGCCTGCTGTGTTCATCCAGCTCTACATCTTGTTATCTCAGATGCTCCATCATTAAAGCAACTCTTTCTGGTTTTAAACAACTTGCTAAGGTTGTCACATTCTCTGGAAGGACATTTTCAGTACTTGTCGTGTTTGAAGGTTCTATAGCATTCATAAGAATAGTAGCTGTAAGAGATGCAAAGAGTTAGAGTGGAGGAAACTTTCATTCAGAGCCGTCAGAATCTGGAATGCTTGATATATTTTTAAATTTAAAGGGAGGCAGACGCTGACTTGATAATGAGGAATTTAAAGAGTTAAAGACAAAAATCAGGAATGTAAGTCTAAGTATAATATGTTATTCCAAGTCTTGGTCTGAAGTTGGAGCCTGTTAACATAGTACTTAGTTGTCCAGTGCAAGAAGATCTTGGATTCCATCACTATGCCTGTGCTCGGTTTGCTTGATCGTGAAGGCAATGCAAAGGTCCCCAGTGGACCTCATTGTTCAATAAGCTATGCTTCTGAATTGCAGCCTGGTGATTGCTACCAGTAAGTGCATATAGCTATGGGATTAAGTGTGACCATATTTGAATGTGTGAGTTCCGATACTGGTTAAAAACTGGATTGTACCTGTTTCTGTTGCCCTCATAGTTGATCACCTAAATGAAGGGCTACACGGTTGGAATTCTAGTTGAAATACAATCCCAACGACTGAAGGAATGGAGCTGGGAAAAAAAGGAATTGGATAAATACTTGAAATGAAAGAATTAAGTAGCCATGGGAAAAGACCCAGGTGCTATAACTAATTTGGCATCTGCCATAGAAATAGCATAGATGCAATGGGTCAAATGGTCACTTTCTGTGCGGTATTGTTCCATGTAAAAGCGTGGAGTGGCAAATACACCAATAGCATTTGATGGGAAAGATGGGATTTTTTTGATAGATTTTGCTAATCATCTCTGACCTGTTAGGGTTTAAATAAACAGCAAGTGAGATCTTTAAAGCAACTTCATTTTCTGCAGAAGGGTCCCGATCTGAAACGTCAAGCTTTCCTGCTCCTCCGATGCTGCTTGGCCTGCTGTGTTCATCCAGCTTCATACTGTGTCATCTTTATAACAACTGTCAATTTATGTTTGTTTACAGTAAGAAACAACATACCAACTCATAAGTTTTGTTCCAGGCTGACCAATAGGAAGGTAAATCAGTCTTGAGCAAAAGGCAGCAGCCAGAGACTGTAGGGGACAGTTCTCAAAAATTCACAGAATGCCATGTGTCAGGGGCATGGGCGGCACTCAGTGCAGTCGAAAAATTACAGGAGCAGGTACATCAGAAATGACAGATTGTTGGTGGAGGAGATTACTAAGGGAGAGTTCATTGGAGAGCAAGAACTCAAAAAGGAAGAACTGGCAGTAGAAAGAGTTGGTGGGGAGAGAACCGAAAAGGGAGAGACAGCAGGCAGAGGGAGAGAGCTGGCATGGGACAGAGCTGGCAGCAGAGAGATCTGGCATGAGGAGAGAACAGGTACGGGGAAAGAGACAGCTGGGGATTAAGAGTTGGAAGGGGAGAATGCTGGCATGGGAGAGAGAGCTGGCAGGGGGACAGTTGCAGGATGGGAGTGATTATGGTGACAAAATCACAAGGGGAGAGATTGAGGGAGGAGAGATTACAGGGGAGCAATTGTGAGAGGAGAGTTTGCAGTCAGAGATTGCAGGAGGAATGATAGCAAGGAGAGGGGCAGTGAGCAGAGCGATTACAGGTCGAGTTAGTAAGGAGAGAGAGTGAAGTTTAGCAATCACAGGATGGAGATATTAGGGGGAGAGAAGCCATGAGTGGAGAGCATGAGAGTGAGAATATGGAGTGGAGAGATTATGAAGGGAAGAGAATAGATGTGAGGTTTCAGGAACAATGGTGCTGAGAGAGAGACTGTGGGGGAAAGATGATCAATGAGGGAAGAGAGATCATTGGTATAACACGGTGTGAAGCTAGATGAACACAGCAGGCCAAGCAGCATCAGAGGAGCAGGAAAGTTTGACCTTTCGTGTCGAGACCCTTCTTCAGAGATCATTGGCATAGCGGTTTCAGAGGAGAGATCGCTGGCCAGGGGAGAGATCGCAGTAAAGGTCCACAGGGAAGGACTTTGAGGCTAAGAAGGCTTTGCTTTTATAAAGTTCCTGTGACCATCTGTCACCTTCTCATGTTCTCTGATTAGCATCTCATTGGAAGGACTACATTTCATACAACACAGCATGGTCTGAGTTCTACACTAGGTTATGTTCCACAGTTAATGTCTCTTTCAGATACATGAAATGATTTCTCACCCAACATTTGGGGCAGCTTGTCAGTGGGTACACAGTCAAGAACCAGCTTGCTGTGAAACCTCGGATTAAGTGTTTCAGAAAAATTGAAAAAGACTGACAATATTTATCATCTAATGTGGAAGTTATATCTCAGCTCAACATGTTCCAGTTGTGAAATTACTAACAGGATTTTCTGACAGTCCGTTCCAGAGTGGTTATAGGAATTTGCATAAAATTAAATGTGTTTGACAACAACCTGGGTCTAGTTGCACACACAATGTCGGCCTGGTTCCTTTCCGTAAAAATGCATCAACACATCTTCAGTTTGTCGGAGACTACTGCTCCACATTAAAAAAAAACATATTGTTAGATTAGGCAAGACAGTATGGAGCTGGAGGAGCACAGCAGGCCAGGCAGCATCAGAGGAGCAGGAGAGCTGGCATTTTGGATGAGGACACTTCTTCAGAAATGGGGAGGGGAAAGGGAGCTGGGAAATTAACAGAGAGTAGGGGTGGGGTTGGTAAAGGTAGGTGGGATGGTGATAGGTGAGTGCAGGTAGGCAGTGACAAAGATTTGTGAGAGGGGAGGGTAGGGCGGATAGGTGGGAGGCTGTGTCAAGGAGGTGGGAATGAGAGGAAGGCTTGGACATGGGATGAGGCTGGGGATGGGAGATTTTAAAACTGGTGAATTCCATATTTAGGCCATTGGGCTGTAGGCTACCGAGGCAGAATATGAGGTGCCGCTCCTCCAGTTTGTGGGTGGTGTCATTGTGACACTGGAGGTAGTGGGTGGGGTGTGGGCGGCTATTAAAATGGTTAGCGGCCAGACGGTGCTGTTCTTTACTGAGTACAAGGAAGAGATGCTCTATAAAATGGTCTCCAAGTCCAAGCTTGGTCTTACCAGTTAAGAGACAGCCACAGCGGGAGCAGGGCTGCAGTAGATCAAGTTGGTGGATACCTGCTTTGAGAGGTTTGTTTTGTGCCTTGAATGGAGGTGAGGGGTGAGGTATACAGGCAGATGTGGCATTTCCTGCGGTTGTAGGGAAAGGTGCTGGGGGTGGTGGGGCTAGTGGGGAGTGTAGAGCAGATGAGGGAGTTGCACAGACAGTAGTCCCTACGGAAGGCAGATGAGGGTGGGGAAGGAAATATGTCTTTGGTTGCGGGGTCAGATTGTAGGCGGCAGAAGTGACAGAGAAAGATACATTGGATGTGAAAACTGGTGTGGTGATAAGTGAGGACAAGGACGATTCTATCTTTATTTTCATTGGGAGAGGAGATGTGAGGGCAGAAGTGTTGGAAGTGCAAGCGATGTGGTTGGGGGCATTTTTGACCACTGAAGTGGGGGTGGGGGGATGAAGATATGGTCCTTGAAATAGGAAGACATCTGGGATGTTTGGGAGTGGAACGCCCCAACTTGGGAGCAAACGCAGTGGAGGCGGAGAAATTGGGAGTAGGGGATTGTATTCTCGATGGAGCGTGGGTGAGTGTAGGTGTAGTCTAGGTAGCTGTGGGAGTTACCAGCGCAAATACAGTCATTAATGTAGCGGAGTGAGAGGTGGGGGAGTAGTGTCAGTGCAACAGCAGAAAAGGGACTGTTCCCCCTTTCCTACGAAGAGGCAGACGTAGCTCTGACCCATGAGCGTGCCCATGGCCACCCCCTTAGTCTGTAGGGAGTGGGAGGAGTTAAAGGAGAAGTTGTTCAGGGTAAGGACAAGTTCTGTTAAGCGAATGAGGGTGTTGGTGGAAGGGGACTGGTTGGGCCTGTGAAAGAGGAATAAGCGGAGGGCTTTTGGACCATCTGTGTGGGGAATACAAGTGTATAGGGATTGGATTCCATTGTGAAGATGAGGTGTTGGGGGCCCGGGAATCGAAAGTCTTGGAGAAGGTGGAGGGTGTGCGTGGTGTCCTGGACGTTGGTGGGGAGTTCCTGGACTGAGGGGATAAGACAGATTCAAGGTTAGTGGAGATAAGTTCAGTTTATCTACCAGCTGCTTTCCCCCTCCCCATTTCTGAAGATGGATCTCAACCCAAAACGTTAACTTTCCTGCTCCTCTGATGCTGCCTGGCCTGCTGTCTTCCTTCAGTTCCATACTGTGTTGTCTCTGACTCCAAGCATCTGCAGTTCTTGATATCTCATATTGTTACAGACCCTAAGTTGCAAAGTCTGAGGTCAATAAATCCATAACAAACATATCCAGTTTTAGTGCAGTGTGGGCCACCAAATCAAGACTTCTTATCTTCTCAATGAAAAGAAAAATAAAAAAAAACTAACAGAAACCTAAAAATCTCAGAACTCTTAAATCAAATTTCGATAACTTAATTGCAATGGGCTTTTAGCACTGACAAGACAGTTGATATTTAAAAGAACAGTGCAACTGATAATGCCAGTTTGGGAACCCTTTTGAATGAACTGCTCTCTTGTGTTTAGATTGGGATTAGCATAGCCCGCTGAAAGCAACCAATGTGCATTACGTGCTAGATGCTTTAGGGCCACAAGAATACTTAGTGTCAAATATCTCCTTGCACCTTGACTGAAATACTTGAAGAGTTTGCTTCCCCTTCAACAGCAAGAATTGCCACCAGCTTTTCACTGGCTACTGGCGCTTGACGTTCCTACCATTGCCCTCTTGGCACTGCTGATTTGTCTTTCGCTATGTACCACAAGTGCTGACAAAATATTTAAGTGAGACAGTGTTGTCACATTCGCAAATTCAGGCCATTCTGAATGGCAGGCCTTAGTAATTTACATCTAGAAAGTTGGTAGTTCTGAATGGGTGTCCTATTAAAGCTTGCAGTCAGTCCAATAATTGTTGGCAAGGAAGTCAATGTCACCTGTATTTCCTGTCCCTGCAAAATTTCAACACTTACCTTCCTGCTCCATTTACTTTTGCTGGAAGGTTTTACTGATTGGAATGTTCATGGTTGACACTGATTTGCTTGGATTCTTTGATGTTTGCATTTGATTCAAGGAATTGTTTGGCCACCTAGCAATAAGCCCCAGGAAGTATGTTGACATGAGGAGAATTGAGCATAAGGTATACAACTCAATTTTCACTCAGCTACTTGCTAATTTTTACAGGCAGAGGGAGTCAGAACTGAATGTTTAATGTTCTGCCAAAGCAACAAAAATGTACTAAGTAGATAAATTAAGTGCTGTGCAGGAGGGCCAGTTCATTTAATGACATCACCCATTCAAAACGATATGACATTTTGAATTCTCAGAAGCCACTCCTAAACAATTTAGAGAGTATTTTCAGTGCCAATGGTGAAATCATAGGCTGGAAATAGCTTTGGAAGTTGCTCCCGTTGGCTTTCTGCCTTTGTTGCGCTACTTCCTGGATATTATCTGTTATTTGAGATAGGACACATAGAAAACTTGCCTCCCTATATACACAGATGTACACAAAGGGCATGTGGCAATGATAATACACCATCCATTGGATTCCTTGGTATTTGTGCCGCCACAACTTAAGGTATACGAAATATTGATGAAACCTTGGTGTCCATCAGTGCAAAGTCTTGTGGACGTGGAGATTGAAGGTTTTAATAAGTTTGCCCCATGATGATCCAAAAGGTTGGGAGGATATTGTGCTCAACAGTAAGAAGGGAAACCAAGGCCAGGGAGACTCCTGGTTTCTTTCTGAAGGAGCACTTGCAGACAGAGGAAACTCTTTTGTAAACCATGTGGAACTCTACTACCTGAGATCAACTAGCCACAAGCATGGTTCAGTAAGGAAAATGCAATGGCCTTGTTAAAATTGCATTTTAGCCCAAGTGATGTTATTGAAGTGATTTCTGCATATTAAAAGCAATGGCTCACTCTCTTCAGGCAAATATCTCTTTTACCTCCTCAAATCAGTTGATTAAAATGAGATCCTGCAGGAGGGCAGAGGATTTTAGCTGCTCAATACCTTGGTCACTGACCAGTTGATCAGGGTTAAAATCAAATCATAAATGTCTATAACAGGGGCTTTTGTGGTGAAATGGTAATGCTCCAACATCTGGACCAGGGTAACATTTCTGAACAGGTTGATTAGAAAATGAAAATAAAGGTTAAAGTAGTCATCACTGCTGTTTTATTATAAAAAAATCTGCGGCTGTGTTCTCAAATTCTGGCTCCATATGTGTATACTCTTGGACTTGAGCCTTGGTGCAGACTGGAGGTCATAATGATCACAGTTTTAATGGAAGTGAACATACTTGAGCAATTACACAAAAGTCCAACCACAGTCCATTTCTTCCCTACTCCCACGATCTGGACTTGTTCCCTACAAATTCAATTCCAATTAGCTGAAAACTGAAGGAATTCAAACATATTCCAGAACAAAAGTATGTTTTTTCACAAGAAATATTTTCCCCTTTCCAAACTCTGCTAATGACATTGACTTCCACTAGATTCAGACAGCAGCTCCTATCTAACCCCTTGCTGGACAGCCAATATGCCATGCTTGCGCCTCACTTAGTTAGTACGTGCAGTCTATTGTTGTGTAACATAATGGTTCTGAATGGGTTAATGTTATGTTACATTGTGACATCAATAGAATGAGCGTAGACAATCTGTCAGTGAAGGTAAAATGTTCTCCGCTAGCTTTTGGAGGGACCAGATGTAACTGTAAACCAGCTGTTTAAAGTTTGTATCAACTATCCCTGACCAAAAGTCGTTCCGCTTATTGCCATCATGAAATAAACTGTCTCGCTATCTAAGAACAGTGCTGTTGTGCAGTGGTTGTGTCCCAATTCCAGGCCATAAGTTGTGGCTTCAAATCCCACCACAGGATATGCTGGTCACAGAGGTGGTATGGTAGAACAGTGGCTAGCACTGCTGCCTCACAGCTCCAGGGACTGGGGGTCTGATTCTGTCCTTGGGTGACTGTCTGTGTGGAGTTTGCATGTTCTCTCTGTGTCTGTGTGGGTTTTCCCCTACTGCCCAAAGATGCCCAGGTTAGGTGCTTTGGCTGTGCTAAATTGCCCATAGTGTGCAGGCTAGATGGGTTAGTCATAGGAAATGCTGGGTTGCAGGGAATAAGGCTAGTGGAGGATGGGTTTGGGTGGAATGCTGTTTGGAGGGTTACTGTGTACTGAACAGTATGCTCCTGCATTGTAAGGATTCTATGATTAAATTTAATTTAAAAAAAACAAATAGCGCCTCTTTTGTTGATACTCTATAGTGCTGAATCTTTGAGACAAGACAAGGCAAAAGAAGATTGTTGGTGTAAACTACTACAAACAACTTTTAGCAATATCATGTACTAGTGCAGGGGACAAAACTACAAGGAACCAGGAAAGTGATAATCTAGGAAAATACTGCAACTATTTGATTATGATTTTGATCCTGCCCTCTTGCGATGTCTATGTGTAAGCAGTTTTGCAATTTCCATTGTAATCAGGAGGGAGAATACGAACTGGCTTATTACCCTCCTTGGTCAGTAAGGCTAAGCTAACTGACTGGCACCCTGGTCCAGATTAGTTACTACAGCTGGAATCGAGAATTGTAGCTGACATCTCCCCAGGGTTAAGTTCATATGATCGGAATTTACCAGCTGGGTGATCAGATTGCCCTCTGAAGAATCGTTTAAGTAAAATTTTAGCATGTTTGTAAATGAGGATTTTAAAAACGTGCTCACAAACTAGCCTTGATTCAGAGTTCAATATCCCTCACCTGTTACAGAGACATTCAATAGATAACTGCACTCTGACCCCTCCCATACTATGGGACAGTATATTATGGGACTGACAACAAGCACAACCCTCTTTTATTTGTAATCCAATGAACTTAAATACAACCACCTAATTTTAAAGCAGGATGAGATTTAAGCACATGACTGCAATAAAACTGATATAAAGGCTAAAATTTCAGCATTGGGTAGTGCATACTTATCTCAAAATTGATTCCAGTGCAGGCAGTCAATAGCAAAAAATAAAGCACCAGGAAGGACTTAGAGTGCTGAAGTAAATTGTCATACTAGCAATCTGTTTCTTCAAATTTACCAGTAGTTTTTTAGATTCCCTACAGTGTGGAAACAGGCCCTTTGGCCCAACAAGTCCACACTGCCTCTTGGAGCATCCCACCCAGACCCATCCCCCTATAACCTATACACCCCTGAACACTATGGGCAATTTAGCATGGCCAATCCACCTAGCCTGCACATCTTTGACTGTGGGAGGAAACCGGAACACCCGGAGAAAACCCACGCAGACACGGGGAGAATGTGCAAACTCCACACAGACAGGTGCCCGAGGCTGGAATCGAACCTGGGTCCCTGGCGCTGTGAGGCTGCAGTGCTAACCACTGAGCCACCGTGCCGCCCCTTGCAAGGATAGAAGAAGGAGAAATGAAAGTCTGAGTCAGTGAGTGAAACTCAAACTCCAGGCCACACAATTGTAGCTTTAAGGTGAACGTCGGGTTCAGTCAGAGGCCTTTGAATTAACAGGAAAAAAGATCAAGGAGAGGTTATGGTTATCTGTGTCTGCTTATTTTTCCTTCATGGAAAATCTTTAAGCTGCTGTGAAAAGACGTCTCTGTCTGTGCTGTTAACAGGTCCTGCTTGCAGATGTCTGGGTCTTCTGCCAGTCACGGCCAGCTCAAAAGGTCAGTTCAAATCCTTGTAATCTGAGGCCCGATGCTTCCTGTTGGTTTTAATGAAAGCTTCATGCTTGTTTGAGTCCCTTTGGCAAGATCCTCTATGCCTGACTGCGTTGGTTGGCCATGAACAGAATCTGCCCCCATCTGCTTAAGAACTTTTCAGTGACCTGCTCACAAAATTATTCTGTTTCTATATTTAATTTTGACAAGTGCGTTGAATAGAGGCAAACTTTAAGAAAAGTAAATTTTGATTTAGTATTAAAATTTGGTTGGGGCTTCTTGGAAGTAAATGGGATACACCTCCCCTCCTCCATTGCAGAAAATAAAAACAGGACATCAAATTGCTTTTATAAGGGGAAAGGGCAACCAACATAACAGATCACAATATGGTACATGAGGGTAAATCACTGTAAAAGGAAATTGTGAATAATGTGTTCTTGGATAGACTAACCTGCATTTTTAAAGTTTCCACAATGTCACTGTTTATTCCTATCAATAAATCCATTTGATATACTATTTCACTGAAGTGCTACCTTGGTACTCACTAAGTACTGAAAACTGCCACAACTCTCCTGAATCCTTTTAAACTTTAAACCATGTATGATAGCTACTGTAAAATAAACAGAGGAATTGCATTGTATACTCTGTCTTAGTCTTGAGTTTAAAGAAGGGATCATGGCAGCTTGATGGACCTGATTGCTGTGAGTCAGTTGCTGGAGGATAAGGGATCTGAATTTTCCTCTTCTTAACCACTCATTTAATGGCAGTCTTAGGGTTTCAAAGCTGGTGAAATTGGTCAGCTAAGGGTTATCATCAACACTTTCCTTCTTGGAACAAGCTCATCTACACCTTTTCCAGGGAGGGACTGTGGCTGTAGCCTAGCCCTTGGCTCAATCCCCTCAAGTTTCCGTCCCAAACACAACTCTGCCAAAACAAAACAAAGAACCGTGGATGCTGAAGATCTGAAACAAAGGCCAAAATTGCTGGAGAAGCTCAGCATGTCCAGCAGCATCTGTGGAGTGAAAGCAGAGTTAACATTTCGAGTCCTGTGGCTCTTCTTCAGAACAGAGCTCTATTAAGACTGTTGCTGCACAAGTGGCTATATGAGCAATACTATGGTAACACTAAAGTGGATATCATTTGGAAAAACATATTTTGAATTCCCCAGCTGAACATTGGTGAAACTTTGCCCACATCACAATTTCTTTTTGATTCTAGCTCTGAAATTTGACAACATGATGGCACAAATATAAACAATAGTGTATGATATGACAGCCAATACAAAGACATGGTTGTAAGATGACTAAGGCTGGGAACTGATCTAATGCAGAACAAAAGACAGGTGGGAAAAGGAGCTGGAGTAATTCTATGAATAAAGGATGAGCTTAGAACAGTAGTAAGAAATGATCTTAGCTCTTAAATGTAGAGTCAATATGAATGAGATATGAAATAATCAGGAAAAGAAGTAACCTATGGGCCCCCTAACTGTAATGATATAATACCACAAAGTATGAAACAAGTAAAAGGTTGGGCTTAGTAGGAAAGTGCTGTTATAATTGTGGGTGACTTTAATCTTTATACATCCATTGCTTCTTGGGGGAAAGTTGAATATTGCAGAATTTAGTGCCATGAGGTGCTGTTCTGGTAGTTTAGAAAAAAAAGACTGGATATGGAGGTGAACAGATCGTTTGTAACCACATCGGCAGCTCATTGCCTGTCTGAAGGTTCCAAACTGTCTCCAAACCATTTTTCGTCAGTGGATTAGAAAGCAGCAGGCTTGCCAACCACATTCAACAAATGATCAATGAAAGCCTAATAAGAAATTGTTAAGGCATGATAATGAAGGTCAGTCGTGATTTTTCCATTAACCCCTAGGCTTATGGAGGCAAGAGTCCAAAGTAACACCCTGGAGACTGCACTCTGGTGATAGACCAGGAAACCAGCACTGCAGGCAACTTTAAATCACCTTCCTGACTACCTGAGTGCAACTGAAGCATCAGACCACCAGTTTAGAGCAGTTTCCCATGTTTCATCTCTAATGGCAATAACTCAACTGGGAATGCATTTTTTTAAATGTAAACTTTAATAAACTGCTGCAGGTGTCTCCATGCTGAAGTGTCCTTTCTCTCAATTTCCTCTAACTGGCTCTCCAACTCCGTGAGTCACTCTCCCCATCATTATTCTTTGTTGGAGTTCAGCTGTCTCCAGGAAAATTATAAAGAATGAGTGTCACTCATAAAGCTCTGGCTTCCGACTTACATTGAGCCTGACGACAGAATACAGAATCCTCCAGAGAAAATACTTTACAAAAAGTGGGAGACAATGAGCAAAGTTAAGATCTAGAGATAAAACTGACGAGCTGAATGCAAATAGACATAAATTAGTGATCTGACAGCCTTAACAGAGACAGAGTGGACAACATAGATTTGGATCTGAAAATTGAATGGAACATGACACTCAGGAAGTCCAGGAAGCTAGAAAAAGGTGGAGACGTTGCTTTATTATTTACTTGGAGACAGTAAATTCTGCAGATGTTGAAAGCAAGAGTAAATAAATGTGAAGCTGGAAAAGCACAGCAAGTCAGACAGCATCTGAGGAGCAGGAAATGTTTTGGGCCAAAACCAGTCTTGGTGATGGATTTTGGCCTGAAATATTGACTTCCCTGGTCCTTGGGTGTTGTTTGTCTGGTTGTGCTTTTCCAGGCCCATATTTATTGAGGCTTAATTATTTAATTATGGAATTAGTACAACAGAGAGGGATGACCTGAGTTTAGGAAGCCAGAATGTAGAAGTGGTTTGTGCGGAGATGAGAAATGATAAAAGCAAGAAGGTTTGAGCAGTGTGCAGAGCCCCAACATTAAACGCATGGTGGAATGCAGTACAAGAGAAGAAATAATAAGAGATTACCACTAAGGCAAAGTGATAATGATGGATTTTAATGTACATGGATGGAAAAATCTGATTTGTAAATGTTTTCCAGGTGAGAAGTTCACGAAACATTTTCAGGATAGTTTCTAAGAACATGACATTCTTAAGCTACACAGTCAGCAGACTGTATTACACCTGGTATGATGGAATGAGATAGGAATAATTAACAACCAAATTTTGAAGGGATCTCTCAATAGCAGCAACCATACTATGATTGAACTTTTCATTGAGTTTGAGGGAGTGAAGTACAGATCCAAAACTCATATTTTAAACTTAGATAAGGGCAATTAAGGGGGCATTGAAGCTGGTCTAGCTAAATTTAAACTGGCAAATTAGGTTAAGTGATAGGTTAATAGACATTCAGTTTAAGGGAATATTTTGAATACACAGAGTGAATACATTCCAAAGAGGAACAACAATTCCAAAGGATGAGCTGTCATCTGTGATTAACTAAAAAAAGTTAAAGATGATATCAAACTTAAGGAAAAAGCCTACAATTACATAAAGATCAATGGCAGGTCAGAAGCTAAATTATGCTTTTTTTTCAATGAATTATTTCCAGATTTTAAAATGGCTGGGATTGAAAACAGAGTGGACCCATTGGCTGCTTCTGGAAAATTCCCAGCATTTACCAGGAAAAAAGTAAACTCAACCCTCCTGGAATGTGACACACTTTCATTATAAGATTATTCCAGAGTATTATAGGAATATTTTACAATGACTTCAAGTTCGGTTAATTGTCACAGTAACCCTATTTCCTTTGGTAATGATTTTAACCTGTTGTTATTTTCGATTAGAGCTTTTAAAAAGAAATTGCAGACATGCCCAGATAACGTTGTCAGCTGGTTACATCTGATGTTTAAGAAGGTTATAGATTGTAGTTTTGAAATGGCTTCTGAAACACTTTGTATACGGTTGTGATGGAGGCTAAGGCTCTCACTTTCATTACAAAAGAGTAATGGATAAGGTGTCTACGTCAGGCAGTTCTGAACAAAGGTGACCATCAAAATTCAATATTGCCTGACTTGTTGCTGACAACTCCACAGTTATCCGCCAAATCAAAAATACTTTATGTTTCTGCCACAAAATCAAAAAGCTGTTTGTTAGCTGAGTTGAAGTCCCTGTCACATAACTGAAAGCATTCGTTCATTTGAGTTACCTTTAATTATACAGTTTCTGACTTCTTTCCTGTGTTGGCTGCAAACACGAGAAGAGGAAGCAGCTCCGTGTTTAGTTAACAACTCCCTCTGATGTCAATCTCTCAAAATTGTCTGTGCTCCAGAAAGGACCCTCTATTTGGCCTGCAAAGTAAACCAATTTTCAGCTTACAACTATGGCAGCTTCACCAGTAATTCACCTGCTTCTGATCTTCTGCAGAAAGGGACTTCTGTGCAAGGGGAACTGAGAGAGCCTTGGCTGGACAAATTGGACTCTCTAATTCATGTGCTATAATTCCCATTCTTTTGGTTTTAAATGATTTGTAATATGGAACTTCTCGTTATTTTGTATTTCTTATTTTTAATGCATGTGTGCATTACTGTAAGCTGTATACAATAATAAAACTTACTTCAATTTAATTTTAAATAATCTGCTGTAGGTCATTTTTAATGGTGGTTCTCAAACAATTTGTAGAAGCACATGATTACTTATCTTTAAAAGAGAATTGGAAATAAGGAAAAAAAAATTAAAAACTATCTTAGTTAGGGTCAGAAGAAGAGAACAGCAAAAAAAAGTCTTGTTTCTTGTCCATGACTGAAAACAAATGAAAATGCTAATTATTGTCAGTAAACTACTTCAATACTAGTCATCAAGTATCACTCACTGGTAGACGTTGGGAAATATCATATAGTACCAGGAGTATAGTACCATCTGGGGAATTACCACAGTTTTAAATACTTTTAAATACAGAAGTGGAGTGAAACTGAGCATTTCACAAAGCAAACCAGAGGAAGAATAGTGGGAGGGTCAAATACATTCCCAAATGGAGGCTAAGAAAATGTTACTCATGGGCTGAGGAATAATTAATCGATGATCAACAATGTGAAGAACCCCATCATGTCAGCAGAACATCAAATTCAAATAAATTTGTAGCTCTAGAGAGTAAGGGTGAGAGTAAAGTTGAAGACCCTTCCTTGCCCAACATCAGAAAGGCCTTCTAATAAAAGCTAGAAACTTCTATTTATGTTCTATAAACAAGTCATCCCCTCTCAGATGCTGATCTTTTTTGAGGCATTCAGTTATTGCCTGACGGAATACAGGAAGCAATATTTGCCAGACTCAGAGTTCTCCATGGTTGGAAAGTGTGTTGTAGTTTCATGAAACTGCTTTCTGGGGATTAGCAAATTTTACCGAAGGTTTGTCTTCCTGCATTGTAGCCAAAATTTTTAAACAATGTTAAGTGAGTGCTCCTGTAGATTGTAGCACTAGAACGCTGTCTATTCAATCCCTTGGATGTCCAACCAGGTGAAAGAAACTCAACAAGTTGAACCATGAGGATTCAAAGTCTATTGAAATAATATCTTGCAAGTCAACCCTGCAAATCAGTGGCCCCGAGATGTCCCAAAACCTCATGATTAGCAGCATCAATTGTCAACATTGGAGACACCAGATTCTCAGTTTTCACATTAAGTAAGTGTTACTGTGTACTGAGTACTGGGGCTAATTGACTTCTCGGCTACAACGGTCCAGAAGCCTTAAGTCATAATTATGGGGGCATGATTTGGATTTGAATTATGACATAACGCTGCTCAAATGCTACATCTACACCCACCCTCTCTTCCTGCAGTAGCTACGGAGTGTATAAGCAGGATATCAAACAATCACTACCTACCTAATCACCCAAATTTCAATTTAACAAAGAGGTCAGTTATGTTTCTGCTCTACTAAAGAGTTGGAATTTTTTGGCCTTTGGATTTGTTTCGGGGTTTCATGCACTCTGTAACTGCAACCTCAGTAAGATAATTTATTACTCATGCAAATGGTGATTTTACCAAACCGCTGCTGAAATTTCCATTGGAGGAGTCAAAAAAAGCCCCAAGGATAGTTGTTGTAATTGTCTTTAAAACTGTAGCAAAGATATTCTGGTTTCTGTCCACAACAGACTGTAATGGATATAATTCACTTCAGTATATGGATGGGGCAGTGTTAGGTGAGGAGAAGAGATTTGAGTTAATGCCTGTTTGATAGAAGTGTTTGAACTGCGCAAATAAGAAAATACAACCATTCAAATTTTCTGGAGATATAATTTAGTCTTAATTGTTCTCTGTTCATAAATCTAATTGGTGCTACATATTAAATTTTAAAAAGGGGAGGGGGAATGAATGATTGACAGCATGACATCAAAAGCTTGCAGCATTTAACATTTTAATGGAAAAGGTTTCTTTTTCATGAATTCTTCAAGTTTCTGTGTCATCCTCAGTTCCATACTGTACATTTTTCATTAACAACCTGCAGGTTATTTTCATACACTGTTGACTTGGCTCTGACAGCAAATTATTCCTGTTCTGTTCACATATTCCAGCCGTGAAACATCAGTGTTGGAGTGTTATTGCTTGAGTAATATGTTCCTTTCTGACATTATTAACAGACCTACCACTGATGTACTGCTACAAAAAATGCATTGACGTGTTTGTGGATTTTTTTCTTTGTGTGTTTTATAATATTATTAGCAATTTCTCCTGATTTATATTAAGCTTACAGTTTTGAAAACTAATCTGATTTAGATAAGATTATTTTTAATTCCCCATTTTAAAAATTTCATTTCATCAACATCATCTCTTCACATTGGTGAATAAACCCATGCATTTTGAAATTTCTTTCAGGAACGTATTGTGCCCAACAGTAACAGGAAAATTGCAATCATCCTTCCTGAAATAACTTGTCAGATAAACGATGCAATGGTTTTAAATTTCATAGCCTTTTTGAAAAGTGAAGTAAGCATTTTGCAAAGGACAATTCTTTTAGCAGTTAGGACCATCAGGCGAAAGGAAATCTTTGTTCAAATGGATAACTGAATTTATCCAGTGTTAGCACGTGTCAGTTTGAAGATATTTTTAATCAACTTGTGCAGCCATGTTATAACATATCTCTGGAGGAGGTGGGTTTGAATCTAGATATGAGGCATGGACACTACCACTGTACCACCAGCACTCTATGTTCCATTTGAAAGCTTTATTGGGTTTTGGACACAACTTTAGACATCCTGCTGATGACTTATCATCCTTTGGTGGTAAAATTGCAAGATACACGAAAATAAATTACTTCTTACTGCTAATGTTGATGGCAGACATGTTGTATGATTTATGATTTCATGAATGGACTGAGAACTGAAAGCAACATGTACGAAGTATCTTCAGCACTAGATTCATGCAAACAAAACAACTTATCAAAACACTCCTCATTTCTGCCTTGAAGGAAATTTCTACTTACGTTTTCTTGCTACATTGATACAAATGCCTCTCTGTGATGGATATGAACCCCCAAGCCATTGAAGAAACAGATGGTGATAATGTTCTCTGTCCAACAGCATGGCTGCATGGTGGTGAATAGTTTATGTGGATGATATCAGATATTGCATTAGGAAAATAAAAACAATTCATTCTTCAGTATTTGAGCTTAATGCATCTGAATGTTATGGCTTGACACGAGACAAGGCAGGTGGAAATTCCTCATTCGGATAATTTTGAGAGACAGCAAAATAAGTTAATTCAAATAAGTGACTGTGTGTGCTTAAGGAGGCAAACACTCTTGGAGCCATGGACCTAGACTTTCATGTCTGAGTTAGGCTACTGACATCTAATTGGAGGAGAGGCAGCTAAAGATTTAAATGTACAGCTGTCTCTGTGAACTCTGTGTGCTTAAATCCAAACCCAAACCTATTTTTACCCCATGAAGATGTAGTGTGGTGTTTTCAGGAGCAGGGTTATTAATAGCATGGCTTATCATCCATTTTTTTCCACAGCTTCTGTCATGGTGAAAACCAAGGCTATGATTTTGAAATGGCTAGCCCAGTTACATTTCTGAGTCTTGGTGCCTCCATTCACCTAAATGTTGAAAGAAGTGTCGATTGCCCTGCTGTTGAAAATCAGGGAAGATTCGAAGGATTTCTCTTGTAAAAGCAGTCATTCCTTCATACTTCTGAGCTATAAATACCAGTCAGCCTTAGTGTGGACAGTTATCAGATCATCCCTTTTGCTGGACAAACATAAGTAATTTTTAAATGGATTGTGAATCGATACAGCCACCAACAACTTATATTCATATGGTATCTTTAAAATATTCCATGGGCCATTCTAAAACTGAGCCACAAAATGAGATGTTATGTCACATGACAAAATATTGGTCAAAGATGTAGGAGAGGTTGAAGGGGGTAGTTCCAGGGGTTAGGGCCAAAGAAACTAAACGCATGACCAATGATGAAATGATTAAAGTCTTGGATGGCCTAGAGGTGAGAATGGGATGAACACAGCTACTTCAGAAGATTTTGAAGCAGAATGACATGATGGCATTGTGGAGTGTACAAAATTATTTGAAAGTCAATGTTGAGAACTTTAAGACCAAGGTTTTTGTTGACTCTGAACTCATGTAGACAGTGAGCACAGGGATGACACAAGCAACAGAGTTTTGAATAAATTCAAGATTATATTGGTTTTTGGCTAGCTTCACTGCTGACCTAATGATGGTGGGAAGTTCATGATGAAGGAATTAAAAACATTTGGCCAATGGATGACATTCCCTGCAAAATATTGTTGTTTGTTGTAGTGCATTAAATCTTTTTTACATAGCGACTTGCACACAAGTAGTATTTGACTCAGACAAGGCCTGTTCAGTGCCTCCCAGATTGGTAATCAGCCATACAAACGCGCAGATTAGTGGAAGCTCTGGCCATAGACCTTTCTCTAATGAACATGTTTAATGAAGTTCTGGAGATTTGATGATGGGCTACCAACAGCTACAGCCACCTTCCTTTGTGCCAGATGCAACTCCAGGCACACTAAAGGTCTCATCTAGCGCCTACTAACCTTAGATCTGCCCAGCTTTTTGTGTTCCAAATTTAACCGAATACAACGTTGATAAATCAAAAGTAGGTACAATAAACAAGGGTCTAAGGTAGTGGATTAGTAACCCTGAATTTAATAGTGCAAAATACACAATACCAGTTCAGAGAATTGAATTCAATAAATCTGGAAGTCTTTGTCTGGTATCAGGAAATATAAAGTAAAACTTTTAGATCATCTCAAAAAAAACTGGTTTACTAATACTCTTGAAGTTAGGGATTTTATGATCATTAACTGGTCTGGCTGATGTATGCTACCAATGCTAGGTATCTTTAATCAACCTGTTCAAGCATGTTTGAGCTGGCAGGTACTTGAACCCAGGACTTTTAGTTCAGAGATAAGGACACTGCCACTGTTCCAAAGATATTCACTTCAATTCATTTGAGGGACCTTATGGTTGAATGATAGTGTCCCTCCCATCAAACCAGGAGGTCTAGGTTCAAGCCTCACCTGTTCTGGATGTAAACCATAACAGGTTGATAGAGATTTTTTATATAGTGTGGGGTTAGGTGATAATTTCCTCTTAAAAAATCTACTCAGGTGTAAATACTGTACTTTGTTACACAACATCATTCAGCGAGTCCTAATACGATGGAACCACAATATGATGGGAATTAAATAATATTTTATTTCTGTAAAATCAGGCTTCTCAAGAGATTCTCATACCACGTAGCATTGTGGTTTATCTTGCTGAGCTATTAACATTATTATCAATTACTGTTGTAATTACTTCCTTTTTATCCTCTGACAATCTTTTAAGTTTTCTTGAAAGGATTTGTGTATCAAATTCCATCATGTTTGTGATGTATAAAAGATGGAAAAAAAACATCAAAACATTCTTAATAGACAATTACAGGCAAATCAATATCAAAGGTATTAACAGCAGTTATATAAGTTATTAACAGCAGAATGTACAGAAATAGCTGTTCAAACATGGAAATGGTGCAAAAAAATTGTAAAACACTCAGGCTGAATAAGGCAAGATACTAGATAAGGCGGCATATTTTTGGAATATGCTTACCAAAAAGGGAATACATCCATATATTTTATGCAGTCAATGTAATGCTGTATCACATATAGGGAATTCATTAGCACATTTAGCGTTGTCAATTTGGTTTTGCATATGCTTGATTTACATATTGTTGGAGCTGGGATACTTTGGTGAAATTCAGATTTTGACAAAATCAGGAGAGAAAGTGTTCTGCAACCATGCAGAATAAAGTCATTGTGAGGGAGATTATTAGTTTGTTGGTCCATCTTGTTATCAGCATCTTGATTCCAACCGTTCTCTAAACATACACCGAACACAAGACAATTCAAGCTATACGGAAATGTAAAGGATTTGAGTGGGTAGAAGGAGACAGAAAGTTAGTAAACTGTTGTGCTTTAATAGATGCTAAATCTTAGGCTTAGGCTGCTTTAATCCTCTTTGCATAATGCTAGTACAGACTAAATGATTTGTTTATCTCACCGTTTTGTGTCATTTGTCTAATCATCTTTTGCATACTTGTACTATCTCTACGATCTGTTTCTAGCTTTATGGGCTGACAACTTTGTCCAACACAATAAAAAAGAATTAATCTTTTTGGACAAAGTGTGTGCTTGAATTTGGGCATATCTGTAGAAGGTTACAATGTTTTGAAACTGAAAAGAGCAAACATCTTTATGAATAAAAGCACCCAGCTGTACATAATCCTCTATTCTTACAGAAAAGCACATGCATGTTAGCAGATTTCAGAATACGTTTTTTTTTCTGTATATACATACGTGTGTTTATTTTCTTCAGATTAGGATAAGGCATACTCATGGTGGGATGTGAAACAATTGTTAACTTTATAAGCAGTAGTTTGCTAACTCAAAGTATGTCAGTGAAATAACGCATAAGATACTGAACTAAATCTAGATACTGAAATTGAAAGGCATAACTACTGAACTGTACTGTTCTTTATTAAGAAATCCTGACCAACAATCCTATCAGAATATAAAATTTGAGATTATATTAGGTCAAGTAAGACCAAGCAAAAGCCCGTAGGATTTACGTTTTTGCTCTCTGTCAAATTTGTTTTAAAATTCAAGGTATTTGCTACAGCTACTTAAAATGGATACTCTGTACAAATTTTTACCCTTGTGTATCAAACCATAGTATCAAAGATATCCGCAGATTGACAGGATATTTATTCAGAATTCTTGGCATTATTGTGAAATTGCCACCTTATTGCAATTTTTGTAATACGAGGTGACTGCAGTTTTCAAATGATTAATCAACAGCTTTGTGAATCATGTGGGCATTTAGATCAGCATTGCCAAGTATCTATTTTTCAATAAAAATGTGTTATTTAGTCATTTTAACTTGGTTTTGTTACAAGCAGGATTGTGGTTTCCTGTTAAATTGTTTTAAAATGTTAATGGATGTGGATAATAATACAACAAAGAAAATTACCACCACCTTCTGCCATTGGATATATATTTACATGAATATGCCAGAGAGCAGCTAATCCACTGGCAATTGGGCTACCGTTAATTTCCTCCGAAGTGTTTAGATCATGAAATTCCATATGTCAGAAGTGCAGAATTGCTATTTTAACTTGAAGATGTTCTCCGTATATTGTTCAGAAATATTTAAACATGGTTGGTTGGATTAATGATTGAAAATCAGGTGGTTCTATATAGTTGCGTGTTGTGCAATGCTACTAAAAACAATTCTATTTCAATAGGGTATTGGTAGACAAGCATTTAAATTCAAACCGTGGCAATTTTCTTTCTTACACATTTTATCAGAAGTTCTTCACATTTACTGGGAACACCATTTCTTTTTGTAATTCATGAATGTTACTTGAGCTCATCCAAACATGTTTTTTGTATTTGTTCAGGGGATAAGGTTACCTCTGACTAGGCAGGATTTAATACCTATCACTAAATGCCCTAGAGAACATGGTAGTGAGCTGTCTTCTCGAACTGCTACGTTATTTGATGTTAAATGACATGTATCATGCTGTTGGGAAGGGAATTTCAGGATTTTGACCAGGAAAAAAGTGAAAAAACAGAGATGAAGTTCCACATCAGAAATTTGCATTCTAATTTGCATCAAGCCCTGTTCTCTCTTCAACACTGTGCACCATGATACACGTTATTTTTGGTCCAACAATGTGCCAAATTTAAAATTATCATCTTTCTGTTTAAATCCTTGCATGACCTCATTGTTTTACATCTGAATAACTTTCTTCAGCTCCAGCACCTCCAAAACCTCCACTTTTCAATTTTGATCTCTGGTCCATACCAAATTTATTTAGCCTGATCACCTGACTTCTGATCTGTATGCCTGAGCTCTGACTTACTTACTCCCCCTTAAAGAAGGAGCAAATGTGACGTAAATGTGATGCTCTTTAAATCTACCTCCTTGACCAAGATTTTAGTCATCATCTGTTTTATGTGGCATGGTAGCAGCATCATCTGATAACATTTCTGTTGTGTTTTTTGGGACATTTTATGACATTTAAGAGTTATATAAATATAAGGTTTGTTGTTGCAATGTTGTGTATAAACCAGAGAAACCTGCGAATGAAGGGAAATACAGAAAACAAATACAGAAAACGTTCATGTCATTTTTGGAGTTGGTTTTACAGTTTGCTTGACCTATAGATTGAAATTAGGTGTATGGCTTCATGAAGTTCTAGATTTGTGCAACAATTCATGATTTTAAAGTGACGAGAAAGATTAAATTGCCAGCAATGATCCACGTGACTGGCTTAAAAAGAGATAAATTTGTGAATTACATCAAATGTGCAGCTGTTCAACCCAATAATCTGTGGTGCTTATGTGCAATAAATCACATTAATTAACTGCAAAGTTTTAGGCAGAAATTGAAGCATGGCCAATAATGATTTTTAACCTATAATTATAAAGCAATAGTGATGCATAAAGTAGACATTGGGAACATACTGATATGAATCTTGCCACCTCTGAACATTGGCCCTCACCTCAAAGATAACATTTGGTAGCACGTCATGGCTACCTTATGTATGGCTAGTATTTCAGAAGCTGCCTTTGGTGTCCTTTATTTTGCCCAAGTAGACGGTGTGATTGGAGGATTGCAGGTCCACACGGTCAAGGCAAAGGTAGCTTTAGGCAGGCTGGCGACCACGGAGGTGTCTCAAGGTAGATGCAGTCTCTGAAGTCTTATTAAAACATTAAATACATTTAGAAATGAAGGATGACCATACCTATTGGCCAATAAATTTGGAGGGTACTTTCTTCCACAGGATTGCATGAGGGTGTGCCTTATCCCTGAAGCTTTATGATGTAGGTAGTGCCACTGGCTACCCCTTTGCCTCACTGCTGAAAGGCCACCTCCAGGTTGCTGCCAGGTTCCAATCATCAGATGTACCTGACCTGGTAGTTACTGTTGCATTGACCCTGACAAGATAGCTCTAAGGCAGGTCAGACAACTGATCAGCAACCTTCAGATTTTACTCTTGAACCTGCCAACTACTCTAACTCCATAGGTCTAGGAGTATTCCACCCACTGTTTCCACTCTTGACTTCGTGCAATTTTTGGAACCTAGATAATGATTATCTTCGATGCCAGTCTAAATCTTATTTTACATTCTGCACAAGGTTAGTTGAATATCACATCTAACCAATGTGAAATATTCAAATTAAAGTAACTATTTATGCTATTCAATGTTGTGTTGTTACAATGTTTTACTCAAGGTACTCAGATCAGGTAACTCATTACCAATACACTAGTATTTTTAATTAATTTGCTGTAGTAATCAACTTCAGAACTAAAATTAGAAAGAGCTATTTTATATATAAATAGAATGGTTTTAAAAATTTAAAGATCTGACATTTATATTGTATGGAGTAGAGTACTTAGCGAATAATGAGGAACTTAGCTGACCCACTTAGATGACCAGTACTGACAGATTATCATTTGCAAAAGCTAAAAATGAGGCTATTACAAGTGTGCATCGTGTATTTGTGTTGTAGAATTATATTTTTATAAAACATATCCTTTTCAAAACTGGCTTCCTTCGGAATAAATTGGATGCGACATAGGCAAAAGATTTAGCTTTAACCCCTATATGTGAAATAATTTTGTTTTATAATTTCTTTCATTTGTTAAGTTAGCTAAATGTATTTAATACTTTAGTGCATGAATGTAATTATATTAGTTTAATATAGTAGATCCTGCTTTTAATAAGGCTCTTTGGGATCCATTATAAGCATCCTTTAAAATAATAGAAATATGGGAGGAGTGAATTATATGCTCATTAAAGTGGGCTGGGAAATAGAGTTTTTTCCCATTTTGGCACATTGCCATTCCCTAGATGGGGAGAATAGATGTCAGGTTAATATCTACACAGCAGCCTAGGACCTATTGTCCAAAATGCACGAATGTGATGTTTACAATTGCCATACCAGTCAAGATCTCTGAATGAGATTACTACCGCAGGGAGATGGTCATATTTTTCTCCGCTATGTATAGCAACATGGGAAGCTTTTCTTACACTTTATGCGCAATGGCCATATTCCCCATGGTTCTAAGTGATTGTTGAAAATAAGGAGTTTCACACTGTCAACTCATTTCCATAAGGATCAAAATATCTAGCTCGATTTCTCTTATTCAGTACTGTTTCTCAACTACATGTTGCCCCTTTGCGACACCTTGTAAAAAACACATTATTAGCTTTCCAAATGAATGTTGACACCACCCTATCCTATTTCCTCTGCACATGCCTGCTCCTCTCCACAATCCATAATTTGGCCAACTTTTTATCCGACACTACTGTTAAATAGAAACTTCAATTAAATATTGATAGAACAAAAAGCATTTCCTTTGATCTCTGCCACAAATCTCTAGTCCCTTCAAGGCAACAGCCTGAGGATGAGCTACATTGTTCTTAGCCTCGAATGAGCTTCTGATCGCATACTTTCTCGCTTGAACACTGCCTACCTTGGCTACAGAATGGCCTCACTCTAGATATTTGCTAATTGTCCTGTTCGGGGATCTTACTACCCTGCCTCAGCTTATCTGCCAATGAAACCCTCAAACTGCTTTCGTTACCTTTGGATTTTATTATTTTAATGCTGTTCTAGTTGACTTCCCATCTTTAACACTCCATAAACCTGACCTCAACCAAATGGTCTACTTGTATTCACTTTTCTTATGTAAAGGTTCTATAAAAGTACAAATGGCTGTTATTAAAACATTTATCTATCTTATTTGGGCTGCATTTGAAATTTGAACCTAGATTGTGAAAGTCATACATTTACTTACTCCCTTCCCACATTTTTTGTTATGTTCCAAAGTGCTGCGTATCTGATGAAGTAAATGCTAAATCTCACCAGAAATCAGCTAAGTGTCATTCTTGTTGAGTTTCAAGGAGCCTTCCACTCTGTGAGCCCTGGAGAGTCTACTAGCACTATCTTCTTAAGCCTACCTACTTCCTGCTGTACCACACCCCAATGACATTCCTCTTGCCCTTTTCTCTGTTTCTCTACAGGCAGAGATATTGGCTATTGCCAATACTTTGCTGGATTCTTGGCATTATTTGTAAAGTCCGACCAGACACCAGGTCAAAGGCTGGTAGTCTGCAGCTGCCCTATGTGGCTCTTGACAATAGTCCCAGACATGACAGCCAGTGGATAATTGCTACCCCACTTTGCCAACAGGGATCTGGCTGTCCTGTTGGACAAGGCTTGCGTGTGGTTGCTGCCCATAGATTGTGTCCTAAGGTGTTGATGACTGCTGGAGGGCTGGAGAGGCAAGTTTTAAAGTGTTTTGCAAAAGAAGCAGTACAAACTGACATAAAACCTTTTTAAGGAAAGTGGTTTGAGTTTTGAATCTGGAATCAATAGGTTACTGCTCTGACTTTGGTGTCAGGAATTGTCACCATCCAGTTTCTATGCAGTGGATGGGAGAATGGGAAACTGTATGTCCGTGTTCGAGATGGCATAATAATGAAGGTGTTAACTCATGCTAATGCTTACAAATAGCCTCTCGCTGTTCACCCACAAGAATCTTGGACTACTGTTCAAATTGGTTGGAAACTGGGACATTTTAATCTAGGCATTGGGAAGATTCTTCCTGCAAATCTCACACAACAGCGTCAATTTTTTCACCAATGGGCACATTGTTCAGGGCTGGAGGGATTCCACCCGCAGTGCATCTGTTGTCTCTTGGGAGTCAGCAGCAAATGACTTGTACACAACTGATTTGTACATAACTCTTTTCAAAGCTACCAATGAGGTTAATAACTAGTTAATGCAGAAGGAATTTCAGAATCAATAGAGGAGTCCATTCAGCCCATCATATTTGCACTAGCTGTCTGAGCATTTTGACTTAATGCCAGACTCCTATTTTTTCAATATACCCCTACATAAAGGTTATATTTAAATAATTATCCAATTCCTTCTTAAACTTGACCCACCACACTGCCAGGCTGTGCATTCAAAATTCAAACAACTTGCTTTGAAAAGGTTTTACAACTGTTTGAGGAATGGCCACTGGACCCAAAATGTTAATGCTGTTTCTTACAGATGCTGCCAGACCTGCTAAGCTTTTCCAGCAACTTTGTTTTTGTTCATGATTCACAGCACCTGCAGTTCTTTCAATTTTTATTGCGTTGTTTATAACTGTTTGTGTTTGCTTCTTTTGTAACACACTGTAACACTGTGCACTTTGTGATTCTCTTTTGCCCAGTAGCAGATTCTCCCTATCTCTATGTTCCAAACACTCTTGATTTTGAAAGCTTCCATAGAATTTCCCCCTCAGCCTTCTCTTTTCTGAGAAGAACCATCCAAACTTCTCCAACATCTTCACGGCTAACATTTCTCATTCATAGAATCTTTCTCGTAAACATCATCTGCCCTCTCTCCAATGTATTCATGTCCTTCCTATAATGTGGTTCCAGAACTGTACACAATATTCCAGCTGAGGTCTAACCAATGGCTTATATAATTTCATCATAACTACTCCGCTCTTGTACTCTATGCCCGTAAAAATGATACTTATAATACAACCTGTTTTCTAGGTACTATCTCTACCTGCCCTGCCACTTTTATTGGTTAATACAAATAAGTACACAGGTCTCTTTACTCCTGCATACCCTTTGCAATTTTACTCTTTTTAATACCAACCCTCCATGTTCTTTGTGCCAGAGTTTCTAACGCCACACTTTGCTGCATTGAACTTCATTTGCCATCTAGCTGGCCACTCTGCCACCTTGCCAATACCTTTTTACATTGCAGGGGCCTTCTCACAGATTAAAATTCTTGTAATTTTGGAATTGTTCCCTCCATACCAAGTTCTTGATTATTTTTCAGGAAAAGCAAGGATTCCGTTCTGGACACTGGGACAACCCCACTATAAACCTCCCTAAATCTAAAAATTACCCACTAATCATTACTCTCTTTCCCTAATTACTCAGTCTATTTTGCATCCATGTTGTTATTGTCCCTTTTTCTTCCATTGCCTGCAACATTTCTCACTAGTACATTGTGGGCACTGTATCCAATACATTTTGGAAATCCATGTATAACTCATGAACAACGTTGCAACATCAATCCTCTCTGTTACCTCTTCAAAAATTCCAATAAGTTAGTCAGACATGATTTTCTCCGAACCCAAATCATGATAACTCTTCCAAGTATTTTTCATGTGCATAATAATTCTATCCTAATAATTGTTTCTCAATCACCAAAGCTAAACTGACTGCTTGGTAATTGCTGGGCTTCTGTTTACAATTGTTTTTGAACAAGGGCTTAATGGCTTCAGTTATCCAGTCTTCCAGAGGCACTCTCAATATAGGAAAGATTGAAAGAAAATTACCACTGCTTCTGCAATTCATGCTCTCAGTTCCTTCAATATCCTTGGATCAATATCATCTGATCCTGGTATCTTATAAGGTTTAAGTACCAACAGCTTACCCAAATCCTCCTCTTTATTAATTTTAAACCCTCTTCGTGACTGAAATTCCATTGCTGCCACTCAACTTCTCTACCTTAGTGAAGGTAGAGAAAATTGTTAATTTAACATCTCAGCTATGTGTCTTGTTGCCATGTGTAAAATCTTCATTTTTGGGTCCCTAACCAACACTACCCCTTTTGATTACCATTCTCTTTATTCAAATATGCTTATAGGAGTCCCTGAGATTTCCCTTTGTCAGCTGCCAGTCGTTTTCATTAGACCTATTTGTTTCTATAATATTTTTTCTCACCTCTCTTCTGAGCCTTTTATATTCAGTGTGTTTTTTTTTGACATCCATCATAAGTACAATTTAGCTTCTTTCTTAATTTCTACCTCCTTTATCATTCATAGAAATATTGGCTTGACTGCTAAATGTTCCTGTTCAAATTGTGTCATTGGCTCCTTGCTATTCACATTAAACACTTCAGGTCAAGTAAACCTTATGGTGGCATTCTCACCAATGAATTAGAAAAAAGATCAAGAGTTCCACCCCCATTCCAACTTAATAGTGATGAGTTAAGAGAAAATGCTGCATTACCAGAAGTCTTCTAAGGGGTCATTGAATAAGGCCATGTGGTTAGAACTTAGAAACAAGAAGGGAATGGTCACTTTGTTAGGACTGTATTGTAGCTCTCCAAATAGCCAGTGAGTACTAGAGGAGCAGATGTGTAGAGAGATTACCAATACCTGTAGAATTAATAGAGCATGATTGATTGGGGATTTTAATTTTCCCTGTATTGACTGGGTCACCCAAAGTGTAAAAGGCCCAGACAGGGTGGAATTTGTCAAATGTGTCCAAGAAAGTTTCCTGATTCAATATGTAGAGGTCGCTACTCAGGACTGTGCAGCACTGGAACTTCTCTTAGGAAATGAGGTCGGGCAAGTGACTGAATTGGCAGTTGGGCAGTACTTTGGGTCCAGTGACCATAACTCTCTTAGGTTTAACATGCTGAGAGAAAATAGATGGCACAGGTCCACAGGTGAAGGTGCTAAACAGGAGCAGGGCCAATTTTGGGCCATTAGGCAGGATCTAGCAGAGGTGGATTGGGTGAGTCTATTTGATGGAAAAGGAACAACTGGCATATGGGAGGCCTGTTAAAGTGTTATACCAAGAGCCCAGGGACTGTATGTCTCTGTTCGGGTGAAGGGAAAAACTGGAAGGCTTAGGGAACCCTGGCTGATCAGGGGTATTGAGGCTCTAGTGAGGAAGAAGAAGAAGGCATGCATTGGGTTTAAGCTATTGGGCTTAAGTGAATTCCTAGATGACTACAAAAAGTGTAGGAGCACACTCAAGATGGAAATCAAAAGAGCAAAAGTAGGCTATGAAATGGATTTAACAGATAAAGTTAAAGACAATCCCCAGAGATTATATAGCTATATTAAGAGTAAAAGGATGGCTAGAGAGAGAATAGGTCTCCTTAAACATCAACATGGCGATCTGTGTATCGAGTTACAGGAGATGGGGGAGTTTACTGAGGAGAGGATCATGGATGCTAAGGAAATAAGGGAAATAAGGGATGTTTTGGACTACATTCGTATTAACAGAGAGGAGTTGCTTGCAGTCTTAAAATGCATTAAGGTGAATAAATCCCTGTGTCTGATTAAGTCCATCCTTGGATGTTATGACAAGCTAGCGAAGAAATTGCAAAGGCCCTTACAGTGATTTTTGCTTCATCTTTAGCCATTGGTGAAGCTCCAGAAGACTGGAGGGTGGCTAATGTTGTTCCATTGTTTAAGAGGTTGCAAAGGCAAGCTAGGAAACTACAGGCAAGTGAACTTGATATCAGTAGGAGGCGAGTTGTTGGAAAGGATACTGAGGGACAGGGTCAACCAACAGTTGGATAGTCAAGGTCAGATTAGGGATAGTCGGCATGGGTCTGTGTGTAGGAAGTCATGTCTGACAAATCTTTTAGAGTTTTTTGAAGAGGTAACCCAGAGGATAGATGGCAATGGGTGTTGTCTATGTGGACTTTAGTAAGGCCTTGACAAGGTTCCATATGGCAGGCTAGTCATGAATGTTAGTTTGTAGGGGTTTCCAGGGAGAACTAACTAATTGAATTCAAAATTGACTCAATGGAAGGAAGCAGAAGGTGATGGTTGAAGGTTGTTTCTCGGATTGGAGGCCTGTGACTCACGGTGTGCCACAGGGTTCGGTGCTGGGAATTTTGTTATTTGTTATTTACATAAATAATCTGGATATGAATGCACAAGGCATGATGAGTAAGTTTGCAGATGATACAAAATTAGCAGGTGTCGTTGATAAGGGCATACTTGGAGTATTGTGTGCAGTTTTGGTTATCCTGTTATAGGAAAGATTTAGTTAAATTGGAAAGTATGCAAAGAAGATTTATGAGGATGTTACCAGGACTAGCAGGCCTGAGTTATACGGAGAGGTTGACCAGGATAGGACTTTACTCCTTGGAACACAGGAGAATGAGGTGTTTCTTTACTAAAGTTTATAAAATCACGAGGGGTACAGATAGGATAAATTCATAAAATCTTTTTCCTATAGCTGGGGAATTGAAATCCAGAGGGCAGAAGTTTAAGGTGAGAGGGGAAAGATTTAAGAAGGACCGGATTGGCAACTTCTTCACGCAGACAGTGGTGCATATATGGAATAGGCTGCCAGAGAAAGTGGTTGAGGCAGGTACGATAGCAACGTTTAAAAAAAAAATTTGGATAATTGCATGGATGTGAAGCGTTTACAGGGATATGGACCAAATGTGGGCAATTGGAACCAGCTGAATGGGCACCGTGGTCAGCAAGGACCAGTTGGGCAGGAGGGCCTGTTTCCATACTCTATGACTGTATGATTCTGTGAGTTGAGGTCAATCTGCTTGAGCAACAAGGCAGAAAAGAAAAATCTCGTCCTCTCATGAAAATCAGGGGAGTTCTTCTGGTCTGGTATTTATCCCTCAATCAGTACCACCAAAAAGAGATGAATCAGGCATTTATCTTTTATTGCTTGTGAAACCTTGTTGTGTGTATATTAGTTGTTGAAGCCAATTTTAGGAACAATATGAAGAAGTCTGGGACATCTTCAGAAGATGAGAGATGTTGTTAAATTGCAGATTCTTTTTTCTTCAGACAGAGCCTTGGATTTATCAGCTCAGACTTCTAAATTGTTGCACCATCCAGCACAGATTAGAAAGCTGTTGCAAAGGTTTCATTTTGTTTGATTATATTTCTCCAATGCTAAGAGAGCTATACGAAAAGGATATTTTTGCAGAGGCTTATTACACAAGTGTTCTATTTGGTTAACGTGTTCAGCAATAAATTTTCAGTTTGTACTGGAATGTTTGGCTTTGCATGAGAAACAATAACTAAAATACCTTCATGTAGCTCTACCCAAGGGGAATGTGAGCATTGAAAGCAAATGAAAGCATCTGGGTCAGTGGGGAAAGTCAAAATCTTTAAGAGCTTCAAAGTCAGTGGAAGAGGTAGCAAAGCAGTTTTGGCCAAAAATTTCAATTATTTCAACAATTTCAATTAGTTTTTCATGAGATGCAGGTTTTGTAGGCAAGGCCAACATTTGTTACCAATCTCCAATTGCACTTGACTGGAACAGCTTGCTAGAACATTACAGAGAGCAGAGAAGTGATCTTGCACAGTGAGATAATTGTCTCTGCAGTGTGAATGGGAGTTAAGCATGGGGACCCTGTGGGATCTCTATCATGGCAGAAACTGGCAGGGGTTCTCAGGAAATTGAAGATTGCACTTGACAATTCCCCACTGTACAGAACCCTCTGACAGCCTCCATTTAAACTGAACAAACCGGAGGATTTCAATGCAAATAGCTAGTTTAAAACCTGAGTAACTAGTCAAATGACACCCAACTTAGCATACATAATACCAACTTCCCCTCCATCAGATCTTCATCACAACCCTGACATTGACTCATTACCCTCATCTCCCTTTTGGATCTGACAACCCACCCCCATCCCCCACCCCCCAACCACCTGGACCCAATGCCCCTTCAATGCTTGGAACCTCATAACACTCACCCTCAGGCGCCTTCGGCCTGATACCCACCCTCTCGAGAGCCGACACCCCACTGGAACTCAAGAACCCTTTCCCCCGCTTTTGTGTTGTGGCAGCCTCCTTGGCAGCAGGTGATGTGACATGCTAGACCCCACCCACTTGGCATCCTACCTATTGAGCAGCCTATCACTTCCGTACTCTCATGGTACCCTAACTTCATGCATACATTATATACATATCCTTTCACAGGAGCTGTCAAAGTAATGCTGAACCTTTAAATTCCAGAAAATCCAACTGACTGCTGTGAAAAAGGTTTGACTTACACCAACTGCATTACACTACAAGTGACCTGTGGATTGGAGGTACACATCCACATTTCTGAATGAGCACAGATTGGAATCTCCTGTCAGAAATGTGGAGATCTTTCAATTCACAAAAAGGAGCAGAGTGACAATCTATGTGCATTTGTCGCTCCTCAGAAAATCCAGCCATTGGTTACCATTGATGAGACTAGTGTTTAATTCCAGATTTATTTGTGGACTCAATTTAATCTCCACCAGCTGCTGTCTTGAAATTTGAACTCACATCCCTAAAGCATTATTCTAGGCCCTTGGATGGCTAGCCCAGTGATATTACCATTGTCCTCAAAAGGAGGGGAGACATCAAATGGTGGAGTGGAAAGTGAAAATGTCCTTACCTGGATGCACAAACAGAACAGCTTGTAAACACTCATTTGGTCTGTTCTTGCCTCATAGAAATGTTTCTTCTCATTTTGCCTACTTTTTGCGCCTGTTTTCGAGTCAGATCCTGCCTACTTCTGTGACTTCTGTCCTTTTAAATTTCCAGTTTTGTGGCTTTCACTGTCTCCCTTTTCAGCATGGATTTCAAATCTCTTGATACCTCTTCTCCCTGATAATAACATCAGGAGGTTATTTTCTTCTTCCTGGAATGAAGTTCCAACCAGCCCCCATCCACCATCCCCCTCTTCCACCTGATGGTATTCATTTTCCCATGGCCACCTTCTACCTTGACTCTGCTCGCTGCCTATAAATAAAGGATGTTGTCATAGAAACTTGTATGGGTGCTGCTTGCTCTGCCTGCTTTATCATGGGATTGGTGGTACTTTCCACAGTCCAGTCCTCTTCAGCTTCTGACTCTGACCTCTTTTCCTGATTATATTAATGGCAGTTTTCTGATCCTGTCCCAAGCTGAAAAATAATTATCCAGTATTTACCCTTCCCTGCTCTTCACATGGACCATTTGTGATACCTTCCTATCCGTTCTTTAATTTGTCTGTTTCAATTTCTGAGGCACACTATCACAATTGGGATATGAGTTCCAATCTCAACACTACAACTGGTGGCATTTCAATTCAATTCATAGTAGAATATGTGACGGAAAAAGAAGAAAGATTTAACTATTTGGACAATTGGATTAACTATGATATTCAATACAATCACAACCTAGCTCAATTCTCACATCAGTTCTCTATATCGAGGGATTCAATGAGAGATCAAGAATCTATGTATCTTCACCTTAAATGCACTCAATAACGAAACATCCACAATCTTTGGGTACAAAATTCAAATGTTCACAACTCTCTGAGTGAGAGCAATTTTCTCCTCACTTCAGTCATAAATAATCACACCCTCATGCTGAGATTGTGTTCCTGTTTTCCAGATGTCCAAGACAGGGGAAACTATTTCCTAGTGTTCACACTGTCAAATGTCCTTCAGAATGTGGTTCAATGTGATCACTTACATTCTTCTAAAATGCCAGGAAGAATGAACCCTAACTACCCAAACTTATATCATAAGTCTCTTTCAATGAACCAATCTTGTGATCTTTCAGTTTAACACTGGCAATGCAAGCTTACCCTTCCTTAGATATGCAAACCAAATGTGTGCACTATACTTCAATGTTGTCTCAAAAATGTCTTGTACAATTGTGATGAGATTTCCTTGCTTTTCACTCCAATCTCCTTGTAATAAAGAATCCCATACACCCGCCTAATTCTTCATGTATGTTTCTGTGTATTTTATGAGTGCATAAAGTCTCACTGAACATCAACATTTGAAAGTTTATCACATTTTAAAAATAGTATGCAACTCTGTTGTTATTATTGAACTGAATAACTCCACACCCTCCAAATTATACTCCATTTGTTCCTTTATTACCTATTCACTTAACACAAATATACATATTTTTGCCATCTTTTTGTGATTTTCTCACAGCTTTCAATTCCAGTGAACTTTATATTATCAATTAACTTAGGTACATTACTCTTGATCTTTCCATCTGTCATTAAGAATGATTGTAAGTAGTTGAGGCACTAGTGTTGAACCTTGTGCCACTCTACTATGTACAGCCTATCAACTCAAAACTGTCTCAATGACTTTCTGCTCCTTGTCCATTAAGTGATCATTCATCCATACTAATATATTGCTCCCTAATCCATGAGCACTTATCTCGACTATTAATCTGTCTTTGTGTGTCGCAGAATGGAATGCCTTTTGGAAATTTAAATATATTATAATTTCTGTCTCTCCTTTATCTACCCTACCAATTGGATCCTTGAAAAAGCCTCATATATTTGTCAAACATAATTTCTCCTCATAAAGGATCAAGATTTTGTCTATTCATACAATGATTTCTTAAGTATATTTTAAGACTTCCTTAATAATAGAATCTAGCTTTTCTCTACAACTGATCACAAGCTGACTACCCATAGTTCCCTGTTTCTGTTTTTTCCCCTCATTTTGTGATTAGTGAAGTTACATTTAGTAACTCCAACCAATTCAGATTATTCTGGAATCTAGGGAGATTTGGAAAATCAAAACTTATGTACACATTATCTCTGTGGCTACCTCTTTAATAAACCCTAGATTTAGTTTTTCAGGACTGAAGGATTAGTTTAATTTTATTGTCTTATGCTTTTCTAATACTTTTCCTTTGCAGGTATTAATTATTTTGCGACCTACTCTTAGTAGCCACTTGTTACCCATTATTTCTTGCATGTAGTTTGTGCTTTGCATTGTGAAGATTGATACAACATGCATCTTTAACTTCCACAGGCATTTGATTGTATTTCTTCCAGTCCACCTTCTGTAAGGACTCCATATTGTTCTCCTAATTTTTTATGCATCTGTTCTGACAATGGCAATTTTTACATCAATTTCCCAGTATATCATCCCCTCTCCTCAGCTGATGATTCCTTTCAACCTTGGTTGACAAGGCTTTTGACTGCGTTTGTTCCATTTCCTATCTTCTGCACTCACCACTTTGGCATCTCCAGAACTACAAAAAATGTTGCCCTTGAATTCACCTTCAACCCAACCAGCTGTATAAAGAATGGGCTATTTCTGCAATGCCCAGAATGATGTCACCAATAAATTCATCTATCGTTCTCTCTGCTTCTCCTTCTACATTCTATAAGGCACATTCCCTCAGTGACAACATGGACCCCATCTCAATTGATTTCAATAACTCCTTTCTCCTCTCATGGCACCTCACCATGCAAATGAAGGCGATGCAATGCTAACTTTTTATACCATCCCTTCTTAACTCTCCAGGGCTTCAAAAACTTTTTCAGCAAGCTGAACTTGGACAACGATTGGAAATGCAAATGTTGGCTGATTTCGGTTTCCTTCCCAAAGTTGCTGAGCTTTAGCCAATGAACTAACTGACGTTCAGCCACAGGTGGGAATCAAGGCTGATGCTTTCATACCTTGAACTTTGCTGGAATTCTCCTATTATATTGCTGCATCTTTACTACAACATTGGGGAAGTGGTTTAAATAGTTGCTGGTGAAAAGATTCTCAGCTACTGCTGCTCTGATGTTAAGGAGAAAAGAGTGCTCATCAATGTAGCATTCCCTGAAGACTGGACTGGCAGCCTGGATTGTTCTCAAGTGAAATATGACCTCAACCACATGGCTCAGGCTAAATTTTTTTTTGTAATAGGAGTATGAGAGTTTGAATCTGACACTAGTTAAATATTACCTAAGCATCCAGACATGAAGCACTTATGACAGAGGCAGGGATACCGCACTGGACCATGAGGCCTGCATTCATATCCCACTTTCTCCAGAGATGTCATAATATCTATGAACAGGTTGTTTAGGAAATATCCAACCATCCAGGCAAATGGGCAGAAGGAGCATTCGGGTGGACATGTAGCCTCATTGTGGAGGATGAAAGTGTCTTTAACTTAAAATACACCTTTTTTTCATTTTGCTGAAGTTTTAAGTTGAAGTGTCAAAGTTGAGGGACACGCCTTGTAGTTGTGGGTGACTAGGTATATTGGTAGAGGGATTGATTTTCGGAGCCATGAGGTCATGTTGCAGCTGTGCAAAACCCTGGTGCGGCTGCACTTGGAGTATTGCGTACAGTTCTGGTCGCCGCAGTATAGGAAGGAGATGGAAGCATTGGAAAGGGTGCAGGGGAGATTTACCAGGATGTTACCTGGTATGGAGGGAAGGTCTTATGAGGAAAGGCTGAGGGGCTTGGGGCTGTTTTCTTTAGAGAGAAGAAGGTTAAGACGTGACCTGATAGAGATGTACAAGATGATCAGAGGATTAGGTAGTGTGGACAGTGAGAGCCTTTTTCCTCGGATGGAGATGGCTAGCATAAGGGGACACAGCTTTAAATTGAGGGGTGATAGATATAGGACAGATGTCAGAGATGGGTTCTTTACTCAGAGAGTAATAAGGGCGTGGAATGCTCTGCCTGCCACAGTAGTAGACTCGCCGAGTTAAAGCTCATTTAAATGGCCATTGGATAAACATATGGATAATAATGGAATAGTGTAGGTTAGATGGGCTTCAGTTTGGTTTCACAGTTCGGCACAACATCGAGGTCCAAAGCTGTACTGCGTTGTAGTGTTCTATGTTCTAAGGAGAGAGTTTCTTGGAGATTGTCCTCCCTTTTTACCCTGATCTGTCTGATTTAACATGCCACAATGATTTAATTCACATTTTATGTGTTTCACCATGTGGGAGTGACTTATGTACGCTTATGTTCGTATATAACACATCTCAAGTTATTGGTGTAATTTATATACACTTTTCCATGTTACTTATATACATTTATATACATATATAATGCGTTTCACCTTGTCTGTGTAACTTGTCTGGGTAAATGTATATGTATATGTTTCTGTAGCATGTGTTTCATCATTCCAATGTGACTTGTATAAAGCACACTAACACTTATCAGCTGTCTGTTGAGAAAAATGACCTTACAGGTGTAGTGAGTGTAGGAGCTTACAAAACAGAATGCGTTCAGTGAATAACTTGCAACCTGTGAATGACTTGCAACCTTAACGCTTTTAAAATAAGTCCTTTGAAAATATAGCTGCTCAGACATTAACTTTTAAAAGACCATTAACAATAAAGTACAATAAATATGACGTATAAAATTTGCTTAGTTGTCCAGTCATACCTGATTAAAAACCTTGCACAGGGCAAGCCAGGCTAGAATTCAGAATTGTTTTTAACTGGAGTAAAAACTGAAATCTAGCACTTTTTAAAAAAAATCTATATTTGAAAAGATCTAAGCAGCTCATTTTGAATGATACAAAAACAATTTTGAGACCTGTTACAAAAGAAAGGGTCTATTTTATGCAGAACTGTCATCTCCTTTGATGAAATTTATTTAAAATACCTCACAAAGACAGAAAGCAGCAGGAAATAATTGTGTGATCTGATCTGATTTGTGTGAGTTGTTAAATATATATATATGTAAAAGCAAATGCAGTATTGATTTTAATGCTTGGCATGCTGCAATTTATTCACGGGTTTTGAAATATACATATGGTTCTATAGTTCACAGTACTTGTGAAAATCCGATTTTGTAAATATACGATATACCATATTTGGGAGCTCCCTGGTATCTTGTAAGATGAAGGGACTGAGAAGGTTAAGCATCTCAAGTCTCAAGGTTGCCTGTCTTCTCAATTTAGTTATTGTCACATTTGGGAAAGATTTGTTGGTTTCTTGTGAACCACAAGATGGAGCATTGCATGCTGGTGCAGAAGACCAAAGGAGAGGTGGGGAAAGGAAGAACACTACAGTTCAACTCGTGCCACTGACATCCTTTGCCAGAGGAACAGCGACTGGCTTTGCTGGTGGCCATGGCAAAGCCTACAGTCTGAATGACTGGATATATGATGGTTCCAAGCTTCCTTATACCTTTCAGAAACATATTTCTGAAAGATTTTTTCTATCTTAACAGAGTTATATAAATGCAGGTTGTTGTATCTCAGGTGAAAACACACTGAAACCAATACTAGGCAAGGTCATTAGTCTAAAAAGCATTGGTTAATATCATCCTTAAAGAAGGAAATTGAAATGTTGAAAGTTTTGGCGATAAAATTTAGTTTCAAGGCTTTTTGATGCAATGAGTGCTGTTTTGTTTGTGTTGCATTTTACAGGCAAGGCACAGTGGGTGCCATTTTGATGAGAATGTTTGTGCAGGATGGGGTGCATTTACCAAAAACACTTAAAGGCATCATCATCCCTTTGAGATTATTTCCACTAGCTATTGTTACGATAATTGAGATTTTCTTACTTTCTTTAAGTTTAATGAAGTCTACAGAGAGGGCTGGTGTGGCACTTGGTGAAGGACTTTGTTCTATCTTTGAGCATTCAGCTGAAATAATCTGGTCTTAGACATGGGTACATTCCACATTGAGACAAAATGACAGGGAGAATGAGCTAAGGTGGCATGGAGTCGACCAATGGGTCAAAAGAGGGAGGAGCTAGGGAAGCATGATCAGCAGAAGGCCATACATTTAAGGATAAGGATGGTCTCAGCATTGGCTGTTCCATTTAGACTGACGGCTGTCTCCTCCAAGGGACAGGGACGTGTGGCCTGACCTATACCCCATTGGTTAAGTACTGCAGCTCTGGTTAGACGACACATATTACAGAGATGAGAGTGTGTCAGTCAGTGTGATTCAATGTTTTTGAGTGATGAGATTATTGAATAGCTGGCTGTGTGTGAAAACTGAGAGAAATGGGTGTAAGGTTTTCCACCATGCCAAATCTATGAGGGTGAAGGGGAACGATAGGAATAACTTGATAAAGTTTGTTTGTAGATGAGTGGTAAGCTGTAGTCTATTGGCTAGTGCATAAGACCAGTGATCTAGTTGCTGGGCTATGGCATGCAGTAACAGTGCCTGTTGTTGACCTCTCACATGAGGTCAGTGAGATTTGGAACACTGCATCCAGGTTTTCAGGATTGGACTCCTGCCATTGAGCTCCATCACTATCTGGACTCAACCCTTGTAAAAACATTATCTGGAGAGTGTACATTGCTTCTTCTCTCCACTTCCTGAACCAAAGTGTCCAGTGCAGCATTGGAAAATGTTGAAGATATGTGGTGTTGTGACATAGTCACCGCCATATCAAAATCCTTTACAGGATGAGTTCCATTATTGGCTTCAACCACAGCCTTCTCTCTAAGATATTTAACTCAATAACCTGTCATGATTTTACTCCACCAACCCTATCTCATGTGATTTGTGCAGGCTGCTTCCTGCAGTCACTTCAAAATTAATAGGCAGCACAAGATTTACTTGTGTCTGTATTAGAAACAATGGATGTGAGTCCACACCATTTTCAGGCCCTACGCAACACTTTCCATGTTATATTTTCACAACATTAGGCTCATGAATGTCACTTTTTGCCTGAAAGGGTTAAACCAAAACAAATTTCTCTTGCTGCTGATGGGGATGAATTGCTACCTCAGACTTAGGACAATTAAAACTAGGATCCAAATAACTTCAGATTATGGTAAAAAGCTAACTCCTAGATACAATTTGACATGGTTACCAGTTTGCATTTAGTTTTTAGTAATGGTGCTTAAACAGACATGTTTTACTCTTTGGAAGATGTCTGCTCTTTTCTGTTTTATCTGTGTTGAGTAAAGCTATTTGTGGTTATTAATACACTGTAACTGAGGAATGCATTTGGATTAATACATAACAGATTGTGCTAAGTTTTCCTGAATACGAAACAGAAATATTATCTAATCATTGTTGAAGAGTAAAATTGACTTCACTCACACTGTTTACAATCAATACAATATCTGTAGCTCAAGAGCCTTTCAGGCTTAAGTTTAAAAATTCCCTTAAACATGAAAACACATATTTAATTATAACATTTCTTATTAACAATTCTCTTTTTGAAATTACCCCCATATTTCAGCAGATAAATGTGCTGTACAAAATACAAAGTGCTGGAGAAACCCTGCAGGCCGGTAGCATCGGTGGAAAGAGAAACAGAGCTAATGTTTGGAGTTCTATGACCTTTGTCTGGAACCAAAGGGGGCTAGAAAACGGTAACTGTTATGTTGTTGACAATGTGGGAGGAGGAGCGAGTCAAACAGACAGAGCAAACTACAAAAGAAGTGTTAATGTTAGAGAAAAAGTGATCTCAATATAAAATGGACCTTGATGATAGCCGTAGATAATTAAAAATAGGTTGGCTTTACTGAGAGCAAACGCACACAATTAAGATCCAGGATTGGGTGGAAAGGTTATATTTGATTGGCAACAAAACTAACAATTTAAAATAATTCAAAAAACAGAATTTGCTGTAAAAACTTAGCAGGTCTGGCAGCATCTATGTAGAGAAATCAGAGTTAACATTTTGGGTGAGTGACCCTTCCGCAAAACTTGAAACATTAACTCTGATTTCTCATCATAGATGCTGCCAGAACTGCTGAGCTTTTCTAGCAATTTCTGTTTTTATTTCTGACTTACAACTTCCACAGTTCTTTTGGTTTTCATTAAGTTAAAAGTATTCTTCAAGTATGTACTTAAAGGAAACTGCTGAAAAATATTAAAAAAAGGAATAAATCAGGAAAGGCCATCATTCTGCAGTTCAAAGTATTAGAACCCCCAATAGTGCAGTTAATGAAAACTTTATTATTTCAAGGGATGGCAAATTCAAAGCTTTATTTCAGAACTAAGAAGTTTTATTCATCTAAATCCAAAATATCAGATAAAGGAAAGGTCTATGAACTTATCCATTGACTTTTAAATTTGGCATTAAAATACCTTATTTTCAACCACTTCAAGATAGTTCTACCCTGAGATCTTTCAAAATCCTTCAGTTACCTTGGAAAAGAAATATCTCTGTTCATGGGAAAGAAATGGCCTAGTGGTACTATTGCTGGACTGTTAATCCAAAGACCCAAATAACATTTTGGGGACCCAGATTTGAATCCTGCCATGAAAGATGGTGGAATTTGAATTCTATAAAATTCTGCAATTAAGAGTCTCACAATAACCATGAATCCATTGCTGATTGCTGGACAAGAAAACAACCTCATCTTGTTCCTGAATGTCCTTTAGGGAAGGAAACTGCCATCCTTACCTGGTCTGGCCTAAATCTAACTC
Source organism: Stegostoma tigrinum (assembly GCF_030684315.1). NCBI lineage: Eukaryota > Metazoa > Chordata > Chondrichthyes > Orectolobiformes > Stegostomatidae > Stegostoma > Stegostoma tigrinum. The sequence continues at coordinate 42,428,015 of NC_081362.1, forward strand.
CAGTCCTGTAGTAATGTGGTTGACTCTGAACTACCCTCTGGGCAATTAATGAGGTCCAGCCAGTGATGGCCTCATCCTGTCAGTAAATAAAGGAAAAGAAAATCTCTATGAAGATGGCATACTGGTAAAGGAAAATTATCATTCTGAAAATAGCAGAAACTTTAACAAGTTTTTGTATTGCAACAAGTCATGGAATGAGACGGAAGAGGTCCTTTGGCCCATTGAGTCTGCACCAACAAAGCTACTTTAAATCTACGCTAGTCCCACTTTCCAACACATTGCCTTGAATTTTAAAACATTTCAAGAGCTCATCCAAGTACTTATTTAAAGGTTGTGAGGTTTTCCACCTCAACTACTCTCCCAGGCAGTCCATTCCAGCTTCCTGCCACCCTGCTGGTGAATAAACAATTCTTACAGCAACAAAGACTCAACAACAACTTTAATCAACCACAAGAATACCATAAGATAACAAAATGAGTGTAGTACAAGAAAACCACATTCTTAATAATATCCCTCCAAATCAAGTAAACAATTATTAACCTCAAGTGCCTATTATCAATCAAACAGGGCAATTTTCTGGAACCAAACTTTTCACCATTAAAATTTAAACTTTTAGATCCATTTTTATAAACTTTCAGGTGCATTTTTATAGACAGTGAATTGGCAAATGTGGGACGTACAATTCATAGGATTTCAGTCAGCTTCTGGATTGGACACCAAATCAAATGCACAAAAGGCTCATCCACTTCACTAAACAGAAAGAACACCAGCTCAGTAATTACACATACAACTGATCACTGAGAAATAAATTATATTTGGAAACCTCATATTTAGCTTTTGATCAATATTTCACTTTAAGAACAAGCAAGAAACTGATGAGATTGCACTTCATAGTAGATATCACCTCTCAGGAGAGACATTTAAAATCTTTATTGATTACCGATATGTACTATATGAACCGTGGAAACTTAAAACAAGAGCTCATTTGTTACAGAGTTGTCGTTGGACTTTTAGATAAATCTGTAATAGAATTTCTTCAATCAAAAGTGGATCTAACTGCAGAATGAGGAGTGCAGAAAACAATAGCTAGAGACTTTAGAAAACTGCTCAAAAAGCAATATACAGAAAAAAGTTCCATTTAATACATAAAGTATTGACTACTTGAATCACAATATGCCCTCTGACCAGAGAAGACAGATATCTCATCTGAATAATATACTGCATGTAACAATATTAACATGAAACTCTACGTAATCTAATGTACAAGATATTATTCCAGGTGTGGTGTCCCAAAACCCACATCAGTGAAAATAAAACAGTCCAAATCTTTCACAAACAAAGTATTCATTGCAGCAAATAAGGTCTTGAAGATGTGCTACATTCTAAAGAACATACCAAGCAACATATTAAATTATTCACAACCAAAGTACAAACAGATTCAGAGTGATTAAATCTCTGATCCAACAAAAGCTGATAGATAAAAGATAAAATCACCAACTTTATCTTAAGTATTGCTATATCTGATCAAGGCGTTCCTGAACTACCTGTCAAAACAGTTGAATTGGTAGAGCTAGGAAAGATGAGGATAAAATATACAGTAAAGTTGTAAATATAAATAATTTAGGTAATTAACTCGAATACACATATATAAAATGGTTAATCTATGTTTATGAGGGAAAGACAGCTTAAGAGGGGGTGTTGTTGAATTACTTAGGACCCTGGAGTCAGCTTGCAATAATGTCACACAACTGCATGTCACTCACAATAATTAACAGAGTGCAGACAAAGTTGGAAGGACTTGAAGGCATAAAGAAGAAAAAAGAGTCCTTATTTAATGCTAATATAAAACCCGAGCCTGCTATAACGTTGAATGTCATGTTTGGCAATATTTAGCATAAAAGTACCATAAAGAGTGTCACAGCAAGTCTTAGCCTGAAGGCAGTTCTTGCCTTTGCCCACTTCATGACCAGCCTGTTTTGAAGCCAACTCAATGTGGCATGAAACTATACAATGAAAGAATTGGTACTGGTAATCTCATTCAGAAGTGTGACTCAATGGAAGTCCAGATTTGTAGAAGTACTTTCATATTTTGGCATGAGTAAGTGAATGTCTAAAGTCCGAGTCTCTGCAATTCCCTCCCCAAACCTTGATGACTCTCTACCTCTTGCTTTGTTAAAGATGTTTCTGAGATCCTATTTCTGGCCATCTGTTTTGTTATTAAGCATTGTTTTAAGCTTAATATTTTGAGACTTTTTTTGGAATGGAACACTTAATTTTATGTTAGACATGTTTAGAATAGGGGTATTATTAATGTCCATATCTTTCAGCTTTATAAAGTAAAATGATGTATTGACAAACTTGGGATGGAATTTGCCATATTCAGCAATTTAGCTTGGAGGTTTCTGCATGCACTTCAAATTTGGTATAACAATATTTTGAAACATTTCAAGAATGTGAACTCTTTAAATATTTCAAATAGAGACAAAATGATTTTATTGGAGTAAATTAAATGAAATGACATTTGACTCTATGCTTGCATGAAGGAGAGGTGAGGCATTCTAAAATGTTATTATTTACAAAATATCATCACAAGCCATGGTCACTGTTGTAAGACAGAGCTGTGCTCAAACCTGGTCTCTCATATAAAATGAGCGATAGTGAATTGACTGCCAGTATTACATTTCTTATAAGTTATATTTCTGTTGAAGCCAAAATCTACCCCACAGCAGTTTAAGATATTATGAATAATACATTCAGGATATTACAATTTATCTGATATAAATGGTAACTGCATTGATAGCATTTGGCTTGAGAAATTAAAATGGCTGCATCAGGAATATGTAGTTGCAAAAAATTAAAGAATATAATGTCAACTCTTACAGGAGAAACATTTGAAGCTTGTTGTGAGATTTTTCCTTAAATTGTGATTTTCCAATTTTCTTGACAGTCTTGGACTGGAGAAACTTTAAGTAAGAAATATATTCATGATGACATTGTAGATATATCAGGTACTTGAAATATGCATTTCAGCGATTACTAATCCTGAAGCAAAACTAAGACAGCTGCGATGACTTGATGTTAATGTTTTAGGTGCTCAGGACTTCTGTGAGCACAAAGAAAGAGAAACAAAATTTTAGTAAATTAGCCCTCTTCAAATTTAACTAATTATTGGCTCTGTAAGATATACAAAACTATAAAACATTTTTGTATTAAATTCTAATCTCAATGGAGCAACAGCATAAGACAAAAAATTAAGATAATTTATTTTCAAAAACATGAATATTGTCCATGTTCAACTGCATGTGGACCAGGGCAGCAGCATTATTGGGGGAGTTGAATTTGAGATGGGAATGCTGGGCATAGGGCTGAATCTTGGACGACTTTGACAGTGAACAAACGTTGATGTAGTTCTGAATCTGGACAGTGAGCAGATTAGAGGGGCGATGTTGTCATGAATCTATTATCTCTGGTCCTTCCAAGTGATAGAGGCTATGTGTTTGGATCATGCTGTTGAGAGAGTCTTGGTAAGGAAGTTGCAGTGTATCTTGTAGAAGGTATATAATGTTGTCACTGTTCATCAGTGATGGAGGTTGTCAATGTTTAAAGTGAAGGATGGGAGAATGCTTTGTCCTGGGTGGTGTTTAGCTTCTTAATTGTTGTTGATGCTACATTCACCAGGTAGGCATTGAGTATTCCAACATGCTCCTCAACTTGTGTGTGGGAGGTCTTGCACAGACTTTGAGGAATCAAGAGCTAAATTACTTGCCGCAGAATTCCTTGTTTTGACCTGCAGTTGTAGCCACAGTGTTTATATAATGGCAGGTCTAGTTCAGTTTCTGGTCAGCAACAAAACCCAGGAAATTGACTGACTGTGACAGATTAACTAAAGTAGTGCCAAGCAGAAATGTTTATGTCCTTTCTTGTTAAAGATAGCCATTGCCCAGCACTTATGTAGTGTAAGTGTAGATTGCTACAGAAGATATATTGTCCAAGTTCAACTACATGTGGACATGGACAGCAGCATTATTGGGGGAGTTGAGTTTGAGATGGCAATGCTGGGCATAGATCTGATCATGAGAAGCAACAAATAAGTTGTGGCTCTAGCTGTAGAGGAGCAGTAATCTGCCAGCTAAAAGACCATCACATGCTCTCCATCTGCTGGACCCAGGGATCTGCAAAGATGATAGCTATGTGTCTCCCACCACATTATGTAGTCATTTCAGAGTCTATAAAGCAGGCTGTTGTAAGACCTTTCTATGATTATGACAGTGTCTACATGTATAACATTGCATATCAGCTTTAAAGTATTGGAATGCATGATGGATATCTAATAATACAAGGACATCATCAGGAATCCTCCAGTGATGGATGTTCTATACTTAATTAGAAGAAATCTTATGAAATCTCAGGCTGCTGCTGTCAAGGCTTTGAGCTTCAATTTGGGACAAACTCTTATATTCAGCTTCAACATTTTATCAAATGAAGAAAGACATTCATTCACCTTGTGGTTACCCAGACAACTTCCTGCTACAAGACAATGGACATGCTGTCTGAGCAGCTGTTAGGTAGCCAGTTTTGGAATAGACATACAAATGGAGAACTTTATATCTGGCCCATTTAATACCTTCTCTCCAAGGACAATAGACGTGCTGGAACATGATCAAAAATGTTGGTTACCTAAACTTTCATTATTTAAGGGGAGCCCCAGTAGTACAAGATGTGAATTGATTCATAGTCTTCTCCCTGAGCTGTGTCCTGACTACAGGTGAAACCTGCCTAATTCATGTGAATGAGGTGCTGTGCTTCTGACAACTTCAATCAAAGCAAAATACGACTGATATTGGAAGCTGAAAGAAAAGCAGAGAATTTGGGAGGAACACACCAGGTCTGACAGCATCTCAAAGAAACAGGGTTAACATTTAAAGTTCTTTATGATCCCTCTGAAGGTTGCTGGAAAAGTGATGGGTTTTACCTGCAAAAACAGAGGGGAGAAGGAACAGGTAGAATAGTTGGTAAGGTTGCCCCAGAGCAAAAGGCAAAGAGAGAGCTGATGGTCATATCTGTGTCTGATGCATTTCCCACTCTCATGACAACCTACCTCCCCTCTTTCCCAGAACAATGATAGGACTACTCTTGCCCTTACCTTCCACACCATCACTGCCTGCATTCAGTGGATCAGCGTCCACCACCGCAAGCAGGTTGCCATCACTAAATACACCTTTCCATCATCACCCCTGTCAGTATTCTGTTAGTGCTGTTCTGTTTGTCATATCTTGGTCTATTTCCCTGGCACTCCCACATGTCTTTGACTGCCTATGGCACCTACCCATGCAATCACAAAAGGTGTAACATTTGCCTCTTTACCTCTTCCCTTCTCACTGCCCAAATCTGTAAACGCACTGAAGCAGTGGTCCACTTGTATTCTTTCTCTCTCTAGTATGCTGCATTCACTGCTCATAATGCGATCCCCACTATGTTAATGAGACTGAATATAGGCTTTGTAGAAATGCTAGTCTCTGCCCACATGAGTGACTGTAGCCTTCAGGTCACTTGTTATTTTAGTTATCATCTTTCTCTCATGTTCAGGCTGCTGTCATTTTCCAGTGAACCCCAACACTAACTGGGGGAACTGTTGTTCATTTTTTGCTTGGCCTTCTGGGATAAACATTGAATTCAACAACTTCTTGATCTGCGTCCTCCATTTTGAATGCTCCCCAACCCTTCCTCCTGCACTCCCCCACAAGTGTCTCATTTGCATGGGTTTGCTGTCAGGAGAACTGGCCTATTTTCTCCTATAAATGCTTACTATTAACACCTACTTTTCATCTATATCGTTTCTCTACTACAATTAGCTCTCCCTTTGCCTTTTGTTCTGGGGCACCCTTACCACTTGCTCCTTCTCTATTCTTTAATATAGCATGAAACTATCACTTTTCCAGTCCCCTTCAGTTTCATTTAAGAATCATATAGGACTTGAAACCTTACTGATGACAGGAGTAGGGTGGAGTTCACTTCAAAGTAGCTTCTGGAAATTACATTGGGATCAAAGACGTTGGACACCCAGCATCATCAATGGTTTTATAAGAACAAAAACAAAATTGGTGTACTGACATTGCTCATTCAAAGAGAACAAGGTGAATTTACTTTATTATCACTGTGATATTGAAAAATAACTTTACATATTCTCTTTCCTAAGAACTCTCCTGTGCTTTAAACTCTTGGAAATACTTATGGAAGTAATTTCTCTGTGACTTTGGCAATAATTGACAGTTTTAATAACATCAGCACTTTATATTGTAATCTAATTCAAAAAACATGTGAAATTCCATTTGAAAAAAAAAATTAAAAACCTGCATTCCTTCTGTCTTCCTGATGCAGCTTACATGATGTTGCATTTATTGTTGACAGTTACAATGAACAAGCTTCCAGCTTGTCCATATTTAGAGATTGTTGGGCCTCTAATTTCTCAGCCCCTGTAAAATCAACACCGACTGATGAAGCACATCTCTTCAGTAAAAACTTTAACCCTTGCTATGTTCTATGGTCAACTTCAGGCTTGCTAATTGAAAAGTACTGTTTCTGCTGTGAATTTTCTGTGTTAGCCTTGTTATATATGCCATGAAGACTGGCTCCTTGTAGACTCAGATATCTTGGAGTTTATTAACAAAATTAGTTACTTACATTGGTTCAATATTACAAAACTAGGTTCTGGGTTTTTCTGATGTTACCATACATTACGTCTATATAACTGACTGACTATATTGACTCCATTGCACAGAGAGTAATTAAAGTTGAGGTGGGTACCTGTCTTCCAGAATGCCACATTGCGCTATGTCATTTAACTGTGTTAAAGGTACAGGCCTTTCCATCTGCATTCTATCTCATAATATAGCACTTTGCAAATTGAGCTTTAGTTCATCATTTTAAAGGTGATAGAAGCCACTTCTGGTGTTCATTTTTTGTAAAAAATAACTATATGGTTGAGAATTGCAAATTGGCAAAAGGCACTGTCTTCATTTTGAATTTTTGGGTGTGGAAACTATTTTGTTGTTTAAAAATGCAATATTTTAGTTGCATCTAGTACCCAGTTTTACAGTGAAATGGAATAATTTAGAGTGGGGTGAGCTCGGTTCCTTGTATACACACAGCTCCACCAACCAGTCTCTGAGCACTGGTGGAATTTCTAATGTTAGAAATGAGTCAAACAGCTTGTTCTTTGAAATGAAGCTGCAGCAAAAATAAAACCGACCAAGCACTCCTTTACTTTGCTTTAGAAAATCAGCTTCAGTCAATGGACAGGGCTGACCATTCAAGTAAAGGCTTTCAAGTTTGCTTACTGCCACAACCAAATTACCAATTTCTTAGATATGAGTAATATTACCCTTCCCCACTGGTATCAATGCAGTGCAATAGAGTAGTGTTACATTACGTCTGCCATATAAACTGAGCAAGTCTAGGTTACACTTATGACAGTTCAAGCAGCTCTAAGCTTTTACAAACATACCTCCATCTCCAAATCCCCTGCAGGACAATGCAGCAAATTTAAGAAGTCTCAGCTAACCCCGTAACTGACACAGGTATAAAAATATCAGACCATTCTGCAAGCGAGGCAAATTATATATGCTTGCTGTATTTTATCATTTACAATTGGTAGGCACAGGTGACACACTGATCAGGTGTACTTGCATAATCACTTCCAAAAATACATGCCATTTTGAATAATTCTACTAAAAAATCTTGCAGCTTCAACTTAATCGCTGGAAGTAACACATAAATCTTACATGCATATAAATCAAGAGTCAGCTGTTCAGAATTGGAGGACTCATTGTTTTATTATATTTAGTGGAAGCACATTTTTTTTACAACAGGAGTGAGTCTGAAGTATGTCAAGTGCTGGTATTTATTCTATATTTTTAATTTGTAATGTTGCCGGTAAACTAAATATTTGGTGACCGGTCAAACATAGGTTTACATAGGGAAAGCAGCTGGAGAAACTCAGCAAATCTGACAGCATCTGTGGAATGAGAGACAGAGTTATGCTTGGATCCCCTGTGGACTCTTCTTCAGAATCTGAATTCTACTTTCTGAAAAAAATGTCAAACTGGATTTGAAACATTAGCTCTGTTTTTCTCTACACAGAAGCAGCCAGAGCAGCTGAGTTTTTCTTGCACTTTCCAATCTGATTCAGATTTCCAGGATCAGCAGTATTTCACCTTTGTGTTGCTTGTTGATCGAATGGGCACACCATCAGCTCAGTACTTCTTGTTTAAAGAAAGTCTTAATAACATCTGGAGATCTTGTGATTTAAAATTCAGATGAGCCTGTTTAGCATCAATATACTTGCAAAAGAATTTGCTTTCAAAAATACATCTCACAGCTTAATTTCAAGATATTCATGTTAAATTAACATTAATGGTACATTCCGCGCATCACAGTGCATTTGAACACATATTTCTGATCAGTGATTTATCCAGCCCAGCTTTAGCTAAGATGGAAGTTTTTTCTTAATATTTGTGAAGAGTTGAAAATTAAATAAGCCAAACTTTAGCTTCAGTTTAGTTATCAAGACATGAGTTTGCAAAACAATAAAAAATTCTAGAAGCTGCTTAAGACATATATGTTCTGGAAAAATATGTTTTGGCACAATTTTGTGTATGAGTATCATTGCTAACTGACCTTTCCTGATCTTTGAGACTTATGTTTTAGTCAGACTGGCCACTTTATCATGTAGAAAATTAAAACAGAAAGTGACATTTTCCCCAATTGTATGGCGTAAGTGTTAATCAAAATAGAGTTTATAGATTCTCTAAAGCTCTTCTGAAAAATTAGTCTCTTATAGACATGCTGATATCAAGCCACTGACTATACTGTTGGAGAAGTGTATGGAAATCATATTCATTTTCAAAATCAGACTGATATTTGCATACATGGATTGTGGAGAAATACAACCAAGTTGTCAGGCTGATGAAACACAAAGCATTAATGCAAGATATGTGGAAACATTAGCAAATTATCTACTTATACTTCAGAATTAAAGAAAAATTGCAAAGACATTTCCATGAATTAATGCTACCACAACATAACAATCAACTGCTAGCATGCTGGTACCTAATGTTTAAATAAAGCTTGGAAAATTATGCAAAATCAGACACTTATAGAATCTATAATAAATTGAATTAATGTGTGTGAACAAATCTGTTCTATTGATAACTCCAATGTAAACCTGCTGTCATGTGAAATCTTCCGAGAAGAATATTCACAATGTTTGCAATTACCTGTGACCCCATGTAGGTGCAATGTGAAAGCTTTGTCGGTGTTGAATGTATCTTAATTCACCAGTCCTACAATACTGCTGCCACGAAACATATTCTAGGCTAAACATTTGATAGTGTTAGTTTTTGGGCTGGGGAACGCATGATTACCCCATGCCAATTGAATTGACACAGGCAGCGGGAGAACATTGTGCTACCTGCTCATCCACATGATCACAGTGTGCAGCCCAGTGTTAAACACACCACTGACTGGCAGCACACTTAGCAGGAGATCCAAGTGCATGTGAAGCTAGCAGGGATTAAAGCCAGTCTGCACATTGAAAAGCCAGCCTGCAAGTCTTAAGGGGGAAGTATATTTCAGCTGCAGCAGGTAGTGGAACTGGTTTCAAAGATAATGGGAACTGCAGATGCTGGAGAATTCCAAGATAATAAAATGTGAGGCTGGATGAACACAGCAGGCCAAGCAGCATCTCAGGAGCACAAAAGCTGATGTTTCGGGCCTAGACCCTTCATCAGAGAGGTTGATGAAGGGTCTAGGCCCGAAACGTCAGCTTTTGTGCTCCTGAGATGCTGCTTGGCCTGCTGTGTTCATCCAGCCTCACATTTTATTATCTTGGAACTGGTTTCAATGTGTTTCTTAGAGGAGCAATGGAGCTGCGTAATACATAGAGCTCCCAGATTCCTCCAATGAGAGGCTGGAAACCTTAATCTACTCATTTTGAGTCGTAATTATGTTTGTATAAAAAAGCCCATGCAAGTTAATTACTTTACGTAGTAGCAACATAGCAAATAAAAGAAATATTGTCGGAAATGTTGTAAAAAATGTTAATAGCAAAATGGTGAGAAAGTAATTAATGCCAAATGTTGAACAATAAAATATAACCTGTAGTGTGCTTTCTATTTATAACCCAAGTAAAAGCCAGCCTTCCTGAGAGTTCATTGGAAACCAGCTATGGTACTGAGCCACATAAATATGGAATTCACAATTTGTATCGCTCATTTTTGGAGACAGTTGAGAATTCCACCTGACTTTGACACACCTAGGCTGAAGCCAGAATAACATGATCAATCATTATCTTCCTGATTACTTTCAAATGCGTCTAGATAGAAAGCCTGCCTGTGCTCTATCTCCAATTACCCTCACATATTTAAAAAATTACAGCTGTCTGAGGAATGTAATGGTTTGAGTGTGTATTGAACAGCAGCCCGGCAAAAGTGAGCACTCAATGAGTGCTAACCGAGAGAGTGGATGGATAGGGGGAAGAGAAAGAAGATGCAAAATATAATGATGCCACAAATTGCATGCTGGCATATTCATTAGCACTGCTGCCTCATAGTGCCAGAGACCTGGGTTCAATTCTAGCCTTGGGCAATTGCCTGTGTGGAGTTTGCACATTCTCCCCTTGTCTGTTGGTTTCCTCCAGGAGCTCCAGTTTCCTCCCACAGTTCAAAGGTGTGCGCGTTAGGTGGCCTGGACATGCTAAATTGCCCATAGCGTGCAGCCTAGGTGGATTACTCATGGTAAATGCAGGTTTACAGGAATTGGGTGGGATGCTCTTCAGAAGGTAGGTGCTGACTCCATTGGCCAAAAGCCTCTATAACTCTGTATGGATTCCATGGAAGTCAAGCACATTCAAATCCATCAAGCATCTTGATTTATTTTTGGTCAGGCTGAAGTTTAAATATAACTATTGATATAAAATAATGTACTACTCAAGATTAAATTTGTCAACAGAATTCCTTATATCTAATTTCAGAAAGCAACATTAATTGTATTGTTTTTGAGGAGGTATTTTTAACAATTTACTACAAATATATCAGCAGTTCATAAGTTATGTCGATGAAAAGTTCTGTTAAATAGATTTACAATAATTTCCAAATGTGAAAAGACAGAATGTTCTGACATAGCTGGAGGGAACTGTGTTGAACAGATGAGCATAAATCAGAGATAAGAAAAAGCCATTCAACTCATTAAAACGTCTCTCTCCAGTTTTGCAACTCTCATCACTACATTTAAATGGACTGGGATTGGGAATAATGGAATGAATTTGTTGTATTTCATCTTGGACAGAATGTTGAAATATTTTGAACTGTCTGAATGATTTTTGAAGTTTTTCTAAATACCCTGAGTTGAATGTTTCCATTTGCAGTTAAAATGTGGTGGGGATCGAGTTTTGAGGCACCCTGTACACACTTGCCATTGGCAACATTCCTCACGCAGTCTTGTGGTGTTTGCCTGATCAGTTCTGCAACTGAGCTGTTGGGTACATTTCCTGGGGAATGGCTTGAACAGCAAGGTGGAAACATTCATGACTACTGGGAACCCGAAGCTGCCATACCTTAGGTCCCTATTAAAACCTTTTGCTTTTCGTTTCGATTCATTCATGGGATGCTGGAGTCACTGGCTAGGCTAGAGGTAATTAAGAATCAACATTACTGTTGATTTGGAGTCTCATACAAGCCAGACCAGGTAAGGATGTCAGATTCCTTCCCTAAAGGGCATTTGTGAACCAGATGGGTTTTTCCAACAATATGATCACCAGCAGACTCTTAATTCCAGATATTTATTGGATTCAAAATCCACCAGCTGCCATGGCAGGATTCAAACTTGGGACCCCAGAACACTATCTGGGTGTCTGGATTAAAAATCTAATGAAAATAGCACTCGGCCATCACCTCACCTGAAGGCTGTGAGCCAGGAATGATCGCACACACTGTGGTTCTTGATGCTTGAAAATATCTGAGAAAAGACAAGCTGCTCCCTGTTTCTATGGGGTGCTGCTTGGCTGGACAGTGGAGAGGAGGGCAGACCTTTGGCTTGCTGCCTAGCCAAGGAGACCATGCCAACAGATCTGTTTAGTCTGGACAGAAATCACAACATGGGCTTGGGCTGAGTCCTGACTTGGAAGGGATGTCCAAATGATCTTAAAGAAAGTCAATAGTCTCCTACAATCTGGCCATTTACGTGTCAGCATCTTCTCTTTGCTATCTCATATTCACAGAACTTTCACTCACTCTAAAATGCTGCCATTGCACATACCTTTCACAAAATTCTCTTAGCACTGCTGCATCACAGCGCTTGGGCCCTGGGTTCGACTCCACCTTTAGGTGACTGTCTGTGTGGAGTTTACATGCTCTCCATGTGTCTGCATGGATTTCTGCCAGGTGATAAGATTTCCTTCCACAGTCCAAAGGTGTGCTGATTAGGTGGATTGGCTGTGCTAAATTGCCATTTAGTGCCCAGGGCTGTGCAGGCCAGGTGACCATGATGTGGAGATGCAAGTGTTGAACTGGGGTGGACAAAATCAGAAGTCACACAATACCAGATAATAGTCCAACAGATTTATTTAAAATCACAAGCTTTCAGAACATAGCCCCTTCATCAGGCTAGTTGAGTTGTTCATGGGAAATATAGGGTTATGAGGATAGAGTAGAGGGCTATGTTTGGGTGGGATGGTCTTCGGAGGGTTGGTACAGACTTTATTGGCTGAATGGCCTCTTTCCGTACTGTAGGGATTCTGTGATTCAACCCCTTGACTGACTACAGTCTCCTTTCAACCCATTAAGGATTGTTTCTTTTTGATGTTCACATATTGCCATTTGATTAAAGTACATACAGTATATTTGTAAGGCAAACTGCTGGCATGTGATGCAGTTCTGACAGTAGCAACATGTCCACCCCCCACCACATCCCCCACCCCGCTACCTGACTGATCAATTCACTGTTTTGTGCTTATCATCATCACACATTGTATTAAAAAGCAAACTAAGCCTGTACTGAATGATCAGGAATTTGTGTGCTCAGAAAGTGATGTGATCCATATGGAGGCTGGCGAAAATGAGTGAGCACTAAGAAGTCAAGCTAACATTCATGAGGTGCATGTGTGTCCCTGTGAATTGATAGAAGTACGCAAATCATAGATATTTGTCAGCTCTTAAGGTAAAGTGTTGAAGGCCTGAAGTGGTGCCTGAATTGGGTAGAAAGCAGGTATGATGATGTCCTGGAACTTGTGGTTTGCTGACGCTGAGTTGTTTGGCTGTCGGGTTGAGGAAGATGGATCCAGCTGGGAGATTGTGCAGAAGAGGCACGAACATGGTGCCCAGGACAGGTGTTCAGAGAGTTACAGCTGCCAATTGCCTGTTTTCTTTTACCTGTTGGGAATTTGTGCTCGTTATTTACTCATTAGAAGAGACAAGAATTGGAAGTAGGTTGTGAAGAGGGCGAGGTGGGACATTAATGAGATAAAAGAAAAGAAGTTAGTTGCTACACATGGGTAAGATTCTGAATTGCTATGTAAGACTTGAAGGAAAAAGCAGGAAATTAGTTTGGATTTTTTCATTCTCATTCAATATTGCCAAGATAGTCACCACTACTTTCACCACACCAGGGTGGAGAAAATTTCACCTTGTATTTTGAATGCCTTTTTCACTAAATCCCATTTACATACCAGTTTATTTTGCAGCAATTATTTGAATTTAGCTTGTCTAACCCATTTAAGAAAGTACTCTAATGAGGTAGATTAATCTTGTTCCTTCCAGGCAGTATCGCTAAGTTTCCTTATAGTTCATGTCCTTTGCACTTGGGATCAGCTTTGTTGCTCTTCCTAACATCTTTCAACTGTACATGCATCCTTCTGTGACATAATAGCCAATGTGATTTCAGTGTGATCTGACCTGCACATTCTAAATTCGGAGCATTAAATTCTGCAGTCTTGTATTTTACTTATCTGGTAGTATCAGCTGCTTTCTATTATTATTTTTAATTGCCGTTCACAGTGTCTGCAAAAGCCTACTGTTACTTGCAGGTCTCTCCCTGAGTCTCATCATGTTAATTCAACTTCACTCATTGTGAACTCATGACTCTAGAAATTGGATTGCAGCAGAATTGGGATGTGATTTCGAGTACATTGTGTGCTGCATTTGTCTTCTAAAGCTAATGCCAGCATGACTGCAAACTCATCTGGTGGTTCACTAGCAAATTAGTGAGCTTTGGGCACTGGCTGTGAAGGAGGGGTGTATTCAGTTGGGTTGGAATGTGGTTGAAGGCCTCAATTCATTCCAGTGGAAAAAGCAATCAGAACCAGATAAGAGGTTGCCAAACTATGGTACTAACATTGGTGCAGGAGGAAAAGGACAACACCACTTTAAAGTTGGTTTACAACTTGATTTATTTTCTTTCAGGCGTCCGCTTCCGGTGGTGCCCTTGGAGACCAGACAGAAAACAATGGCTGCAGCATGTGCGATGCTTGCTAGGTGTTAGTCACAGACTAATTGCAGGAAAAGAGAAACCTGAAACATACTTTAGGCCCCTGATGAAATGGAACCAAGGTTTTCAGATGGCTGCTCTTGATGTTTGCTGGATGTTTTTATTACCCGAACATCATCACACATTTGGTGGGCTGTGATAACCTGAAAAATAAGCACTGTAAAATTTAACTTGTTGGCAATTAAATAAAGTGAGAAGCCAATGCTTTTGACTCAAGTTTTATTCACAAGCGTTATCTTTAATTGATTCTGCCTTCAAAAATCCAGACCCTGTGGCACGGTGGTAGTGATCCTACCTCTGAGCCATGCCTGTGGTCAAGTCCCTTCTGCTCCAGAAGTGTGTTATAAGGTCTCTGATCAGGTTGATTAAAAAATATCAAGGAAATCTTGAATCACTGTATTATCTATATTAAACCTCACCCTCTTAAATTTTGTGTCATCAGCAAATTATTATTTAAGATATGAATTTCAATGTCTGGGATTCTGAAGGCCATTTTTGATGCCAGAGAAGCCAACATGTCTTCATACATTGATCTGATCTTGAACTATAATTACTGTCAGTCCATTTAGTTACAGAATCAATGTTTTTGATGAAAGGTACTTTAGTAGCGTACAAGGTTTAGTGCAGGTTATCCAGTGTCAGAATCTCTGCAAGCTACCCTAACACTGAAAAGGGAGAGAAATAGCTGGAACAAGGCACACATTAAATGAAACAACGCTTTAGGTCTGACTGCAGAATGCTAGTTATGTTTGAAGCTGAGGACCACTCTCCAGTGAGGGGTAGCTTCAGAACAATTTCCAAGTAGTTGGCAGAACGCGTGATGTTTCACCCGTGCACTGATCCTTGAAGTGAAGAAGAAATTTGCTGGTTTCAGGAATGTTGCCAAGGTAACTGCCCTAAAATGTTGTTTCATTTTAAAATATTGCCTTACAATGCATGTTAACACCACTTCATTCCAAGCTTGATGGAGCACAGTACTCTGGTAACTGTGTCCGTACAGACAGGCAAGCTGATGTTTTATCAGGGCAGTTTATATTGCTGCCATTACATTACATTAGGCCCGTGGCGTATGAACCATAACAGGCAAAAGATATTTTGCCCATTGTCACATATTAACTCTCCATATGCATGCTGTTCATAAACTCTTGGCTGGTGCATCTTTTATCATATTCTTCTTCAACGTGCAGAGGATCATTCAGCACAGGAGCAAAACATTTGGTTCATTATGTTGATACTGTTTCAAGTAAAATGTTTAATGGTTGCCACAAAATGATGTGAAAGCAAGTTATTGCAGAGCTGGAGGTCACATGATTATGACATATCAGCCAGTACATGATGTACAAATGCATTACTTCAATATTTCCCTTTCATAAAAGACAAAACAAAGTAAAAACAGATCTTATCATTTGCGGTTGCAAGTCACCCAAGTTATCCAACCTGCATGGCCAACAAGAAAAATTAATCACTTATGGACAAGACTGACAATTCAAGCCTTTCCTACTTTCATCAGTCTGTGAAAATGCATTTCAAATATCATCTCTAAACTGTTCCTATCTTTTGGTGATATGCATGTAATGTGCTTTTGTCTGATTTACTTCGTATCATTTTGTTCCTGGGATGGTGCTCCTTCCCTGGGGAGTATTGTCCCTGTGGTGAGTGTTTGATCAGTAGAAGACGTGTGTCTTTCAGAGTCAGTGTCTCTGCTGTATTGATGATCCACAGCAGGTCAAACTGACTCATAAAAGCACTGCGGGTGACCTATCATCCCAAGGACTGCAGCAGTTCAATATGCCAGCTCATCATCAACTTCTCCATGTTAATTAGGTTGGGCAAAACATGTGGGCCCACACTCACATCCCGTGAGCGAATGAGAAATGCTGCCAAACATCCTTAACCATGAACTATGTATGTATTCACATTCTGATGACAAATCAGCAGGAACTTTGCTGGATAGTTCAAAGAATTCGTTGCATAACTTTCAGATCTGCTGGTCTCTGGATTTCTGCTAAAGCTCTCACATTGATGGAATCTGTTCTAAATCTGTCAATAGTAATGTATGTATTTGACTCCGGGTATTATCAATGTCATCATCTGTTTCTTGTTCATCTTTTCTCTTGTCAGACTTCTTTCTGATGCTCTGTAATGGTCTGGTTTCATTTAGACCATAAGACCATAAGACATAGGAGTGGAAGTAAGGCCATTTGGCCCATCAAGTCCACTCCGCCATTTAAATCATGGTTGATGGGCATTTCAACACCACTTCCCTGCACTCTCCCCGTAGCCCTTGCTTCCTTCTGAGATCAAGAATTTGTCGACCTCTGCCTTGAAGGCATCCAACGTCCCGGCCTCCACTGCACTCCGTGGCAATGAATTCCACAAGCGCACCACTCTCTGGCTGAAGAAATGTCATCTCATTTCAGTTTTAAATTTACCCCCTCTAATTTTAAGGCTGTGCCCACGGATCCTAGTCTCCCCGCCTAATGGAAACAACTTCCTAGCGTCTACCCCTTCTAAGCCATACATTATCTTGTAAGTTTCTATTAGATCTCCCCTCAACCTTCTAAACTCTAATGAGTACAAGCCCAGGATCCTTAGCCGTTCATCATACGTTAAACCTACCATTCCAGGGATCATCCGTGCGAATCTCCGCTGGACACGCTCCAGGGCTAGTATGTCCTTCCTGAGGTGTGGGGCCCAAAATTGGACACAGTATTCTAAATGGGGCCTAACTAGAGCTTTATAAAGCCTCAGAAGCACATCGCTGCTTTTATATTCCAACCCTCTTGAGATGAACGACAACTTTACATTCACTATCTTAATTACAGACTCTACCTGCAAGTTAACCTTCAGAGAATCCTGGACCAACACTCCCAGATCCCTTTGTACTTCTGCTTTGTGAATTTTCTCACTTGCTTATCGTCAGCTGCCAGCTCCTCCTTCTTTATCTATCTTCGCATTTCTTTAGGACATCCTGGTTTGGTGGGGCGGGCCATCAATTCCTTAATGTTGTCTTTCAGACTATGTTTGAGGGTAGCTGGACCGTCCTTGAGACATCCTAACATGGTCTCTGTTATGGATCACAGTTGATACATGTTATGTTGTGATAGTGTCCCTTTAAGAGGTGAGTTTTCAGCCATTGCTCATGGCCTTATTCAGGCTTGTTTTGAACTTTTATAATATTCTCAGTTTGGGAATAAAATTTCCTTGTTGGATTGTAACGTGCAACAAGTTCATATGTTCTTCAGTTCTGAATGAAGCTTGGTAACTGCCCAGTAAAGAATAATTTCACACTGTCATCAGCTTTGAGAAAAATTTCAGCAGAAGATTCAAAAACTGCCAGAACTTCTTTGTAAGATAATAAAGTGTGAAGCTGGATGAACACAGCAGGCCAAGCAGCATCTCAGGAGCACAAAAGCTGACGTTTCGTGCCTAGACCCTGCATCAGAGAGAACTTCTTTGTAGTTTTCTAGTATTTGTTGACAAGTCAGTGGCTTATTATCCCACAAAATGCCACAAATTTCTTCTCACAGGTATGGGGTTACCAGTTCAAGCTTTAGATTTGATTCAGTTGAGATGAGTAGGTTTTGACTAATGTCTACTGTCGGGACCACCAGATTGTCATTCTCCCTTATGCATTGACAGTCTCCCCTGTACGTTGGACTTTTAGTTTCATTTGTCTTTTTGGTGTTCTTGTGGCGCAGTGGTAGTGTCTCTATCTTTGACTAGGAGGCTTGCTTTGAAGAGATGGGTTGTAATATATCTGGGCAGGTTGATTAACAAAATCATTTATCTTCTTGGAATGAGTGTTGTTCTATCCTATAACGTCAATCTTACTTTTCAGGGCTTAGATTTAGCTCATTGTCTTTGGTCTGCGAAATTCTTAATGTTGCGCGATGCACCATTGTCTATCTGACTCTTCTCATTTGCCTGATACTCTTCTTCTGCCTTCACGAGGCCTTTATTTCTTTTAAACTTGATAACACTATCCTTTTGCATGGTGTAGAGTGAATTATCTCTCCAGCAGCCATCGTTATATGTTTGCTTTGCTCCTTTCTTACGAAACCCTTTTCTGCAAAGTGAGTCAGTTTCTTACAGCGAACACACTGCTTTCTTCATGCTAAGCATATTTTCCTTTTTCTGTGTGTGATGTCTTCTTCCATATTTATTTCTGTTCTATGGCCTTGTTCTTTCTGGTGACTTTTTTGCAATTTTTTTTTCCTTTTCCACTACATTGTTCTCGTTCAATCTGGAACTCCTTCTGATAATATACACTAGCTGATGGTTGATGACCTCAGAGTTTCTGCACATGATCAATTTCTTGAGAGTTGGTTTCTAATCTCTCAACTGATGTTCTCTCACAGAAGGATGTCTTACGTCTGAGAGCATCCTATCAGTAATGAGATCATCTTTCAGTTGTCCACGTTTATAGCTAGATGTGTCAGTGCCATCATATACTGGATCAATAATCTTCATTTAATGCTGTGTTCTGAGGGTGAACATGTATCATTCACAAGTAACATTGATATGGGGTCCAAAGTATGTCTTCAAAATCTCTTCTGTTTGGATTTTCTGATACTCAGTGAGATATAAGGTGAGATACAACTTATAGTACTATCTTTCCAGCATTGATAACTTATTGCGACTCCTGTTTGCTCAGTCTTTTTATTTAATGTAGTAACTATTTCATAGTTTTGCCACTGATGGTTGAAAAAATCTAATTCTGTCTCATATACCTTTTCATTGCCACAGCACAAGGAGAGGACTCTTCACATCCATTCTGACTCATTCAGCATTTCCAAGTTGCTGACTTTGGTTTCAGTCTTCTTTGGTGCTTTCCTTAAAGTTTGTGGGGCTATCCTATAACTTGCAAAATTCATGCAATCTCAGCTGGTCTTATCTGGCTTCAAGTTTCAAGTAATTTGTTGAATAACTGTCACAAGCTAAAATGAAAGTAAGTTACAACGGAGGTACGTGACTATGGCACGCCAGCCCATATACAATGTATAAATTCTCCAAACTAGTATTTTTCAAGCGCTATTCAATTCGTCTCATTCCCCTGAACTATTCCTATGGCACTGCATTTTGCCCTTCAAGTATTTATTCATTTTCCTTTTGCAGTTCTTGAATTTGTCTCCAACTCATTTCAAGAGAGTGCATTCTAGACCATAAATAATTCACTGCGTGAAGATTTGTCTCCTCAGGGTCTTTTGTTAATTACCTTCAATTTATGTTTGTGTCTTTTGCCTCCCGAAACCTACATTGGAAGCAGTTTTGGCTTATTCACTCGAACAAAACCATTCAGAAATTTGAATGCTTGTACTGTACTATGCCTGTCTTGAAATTTCTCTGCTCTAACAAGAACAAAACACCTACTCCAGTGTCCCCATAAAATCCTGGAAGCATGCTACTAACTCTCCCCTGCATCCTCCTGTCTTGCTATCCTTCTAATAGTGCAGTGCTCGGAATTGGAGATAATTGTTCATGTTTTGCATCAAAATTAACAGCAAAGGTTTGTCATAGAGTCATAGAGTTGTTTGACATGGAAACAGACCATTCAGTCCAACTCTTCCATGTCAACCAGATATCCTAAATTAATCTGGTCCCATTTGCCAGCATTTTTCCCCTTTAGACACTTCCTATTCATATACCCATCCAGTTGCATTTTAAATATTGTAATTGAACCAGCCTCCACCACTTCCTCTGGCAACTGATTCTAGACACACAGAGCCCTCTCCATGAAAAATTTGCCCTTTAGGTATCTTTTAAATCGTTCTCCTCTCACTTTAAATGTATGTTTTAGACTCTATCACCCTGACGAAGACCAGGGTTATTCAACTTACTCATAACCTTGTGGATTAAATTGAATAATTATTTCTAAAGTTCATATTTGTGCGGTTGACTGTGGGAATACGTAATCTGCTATCTAAGTTGCTTTCTCATCCACAGATAGTGCTAAGCCAAAACCTCATGACTGACTTAGTGAAATAACTCCACTGAGGTGAGTACACTGTCACCGAGGTCTGCCTTTATTTACATGTGGAAAGTCCTTGACATTAATCCAGCTCCATCAGAGCCAAATCTCAGAGTGAACAGAATGTCTGACAGTGATAATATTCCTGTTTACATCTGTCAGCAAGGGCTCCCTGAATGGGGCTGTTGAACTGGTCAAATCAGGGAACTCATATTCTATGAGGTCTACCTGGCTGACCTCATTACGACCGTTGCACTTAGCACAGACAGATTTGTAGTTGTTGCTTTGACCTGTGAGCTACCAACACAAAATAGGGGCATTTAGATATAAATAGGATTTTTATGGTGTGGTGACACTTTATTACTGCCTTACAACTTCCTTGATACTGAAAGTTTAATTTTACGATTTCTTCAGTATTTCATTTCAGTTGAGAATTCTGAATAAAAATCCTTTTTATTTTCTCCTTTTGTCTCTTATCACACACTCTCTCTGTTAATCCCATCTTTTTTCTCTTTCATCTTAACTCACTCTCTGTTATGGTTTTGTAATCTATTAATTATTTCAATTTATAATTCTTGGTTTAGATTCTACGCATTTCAGTGAATATTAGTCATTTCAATTGATTGAAAAGATTTGTTTTTCCCTGATCACTTATACCATTGGACTCTTGTGCCATTCTGAACGAAATGTCCATTGCTCGTTCAAAATTGCTGTTCAAAAGTCTAGATATCTCTGTGGGCAACTGCCAACATGTTGAAGTTAGTGCTGTCTTCTTGCTGTTGACCACAAAATCTGAGTTATTACTCCAGCCGGGGCTGAATCAGTGAATTACAAAGGTTTAGCATAACTTTATTGCTTTTGCACTCGATATCTTTATTTACAAAGCCAAGGGACACATATGTATTTTTCAACAGCCTTCCTAATTTGTGTTACCACTCTCAAGTCTTTGTGCAAGCGCACTTCCAGGTCTCTCTACTCCTCCACTCCTTGTAAAAATGTCTCATATAAAATATGTCTTTTTTATAATTGACAAAAAGAAAATGCAACACATAACTGGCATCATAAAATTCAAAAGGTGGGTATGGGGTCAGCTATGCTCTGACGTTTGACATTTTAATGAAAAGAGGACTATGGAGACTCCTGGCATGAATTACGGGATAAAATTGATCCAAAAGCATTCATTCACACTTGCATTTCCACCTGAAATTCACTCTTTTTTTTCCCCTTCAGCAGTGACCTATATTTTCGCCTTGCTGTTAAGACTACTGGCAGCTAAAATAATTGTCCCACTACTGTTAACTCCAGCAGTAATCAGTTATTGCTAATGGGATTGAATAGGGCAAGTGGGGGATGGTGAGCCTGTAGAATTTCTAATGCATCAACTGTTTTTCTACTTTGTATATAGTAACTGTGATAAAGCCAAGTACACCAATCATTAGAACAAAATGACCAAAAAGCTCAAAATGAAAACAGAATGTGTCAGATAAGACACAGGTCTGACAGCTTCTATGGAAAGGGCAGAAGAGTTGAAATTTTAGGTGCAGACCCTTCTTCATAAAAGGAATAAAACTCTTCTGGATATTTAACCTTGGTGAAGGAGCAAAGAATTTCACCCATTAATTCAAGTTTCATTTAGTCTTATAACTGGGTCTGGGTTCTTTATTGTTACTAGTATTGCATTAATTTCTCTCAGAATTCAGGGCGAAGCGAGATTGTCATTTTAATTTGGTGCCTATCTGAACACAGGTAATTCTTGCATTAGACAGAAAAATATTATTTGGGCAAGAAAGTGCATGTTGTTTTATCAGAATAATGGAAAATTATGAAGTAGGTGGGTAATTTAAAACATGTATTTTTCCAGGGAGGGCAAAAAGAAGTAAAATAGACAACTTTTCAGTAACAAGGGAAGGATTTTCAATTTCAATGGATTGTGACCATTTTAAGTATGGTTAAGTATGGTTAGGAAGTATTCGTGATCAATCAAGATTGATCTGTCTTTTAAAAGCTTACCTTAATATTTAGTTTTGAATGACTATTATCACCATTACCATTTAAAATAGTAGTAATACAGAATCATGGAATAGTTACATTGCACAAGGAGGCCATTCAATCTATCTCATACTTTTTGGGTCTCTAAAAGATCAAAACGACCAGTTCCACTCTCCCACCCTTTTCCGGTAGGTCTGTAATATTTTTCTCTTCAGGTGATTATCCAATTCAGGGGTAGCATGGTGGCTCAGTGGTTAGCACTGCAGCCTCACAGCACCAGGGGGCCAGTTTCGATTCCAGCCTTGGGAAGCTGTCTGTGTGGAGTTTTCACTTTCTCCCCTTGTCTATGTAGGGCTTCACTGGGTAGTCCAGGTTTCTCCCACAGTTCAAAGATGTGCAGGTCTTTCTAAACTGCCTGTTGTGTGGATTAGCTGTGGGGGAGGTGGGTCTGGGTCCAAAGCCCTTCAGAGGGTTGGTGTAGTCTTGATGAGCTGAATGGCCTCCTTCTACATTGTAAGGATGCTATGCATTTCTTTTTAATAGTCACAATGAATCACTCATCTCAGTCACATTCTCAAGCAGTGCAATGGTACTCCTAACCAATTACTGTGGAAGAGTTTTTTTACTCAATTGGCCATTTGTTATTTGTCAATTATTTTAAATCCATGTCCTCTATTTCTGAATCCTTCTGCTAGTGGAAACAATTTCTCCATATGAGAACTGTCTAAACTCCTCACGATTCTGAATACTTTTATTAAAACTTCTTTAAATCTTCTCTTCTCAAAGGAGAATAAATCCAGTTTGTCCAATCCATCCACGTGACTGAAGCCTCCCATCTCTAGATCCATTCTTGTAAATCTTGTTTCCAACCTCCTGAAAGCCCTCACATCCTTCATAAATCACAAAATCCAGAAATTGACACAGCACTTTGGTTGTGGCTGATGCAGAATGTGAAATCCTTGGCATATGTCCTTGTTTTGGTACTTTAAACTGCTATTGTGATAGCTCAGAATTTTGTCTGCCTTTTTAATCACTTTTTTGGCACGTCTTGCTAGTTTCAACAATTTGTGTACATAAAAACCCAATTTCATGGTCCCCGCATCCCTGTTAGAGTTGTTCTTTTTACTAAAACACACTACTTTTCACTTCTTAAATTTGCCATGTGTTGACCCATTCCACCAGCCTGTTTATGTCCTATTGAAGTGTGTCAATATCCTCCTCACAGTTTACACTGCTTCCAAGATTTGTGTCATCAGAACATATTGAAATTATGCCCTGCCCAAGCAAGTTTGTTACTAATGTAGATCAAGAAATGTTACAGTCATAATACCATACCTTGGATAACTCCGCTGCATGCCTTCCTCAAACCCAATAAACAATCGTACATTATTACACCATTTCTGTCTGTTAACTTCATAGCTAAGCTGTTACTGTCCCTTTTATTCTACAAGCTTCAACTTTACTGACAAGTTTCTTATTGAGCACTTCATTAAATGCCTTTGGAAGTTGATTTACCCCAAATCAATCCCGACACCTTCATCAACCATGTTTCTGTTACAATTTTGCCCATTAATCTTTGGTTTCAATTCATTCAATTCTCAGCTAATTTAAGTTGACCCTCCTCCAATTAATCACCTTGATTTTAGACTGTGTATGGATTTTTCCATAGCCAACCAAAATCTTAAGTACTATGTTTGCTGGCTCTTGAAAATTCCACAACTGGAACTTGATCCACTTGAGACATCCCATTTCCCCAGAGCTAAATCCAGCTTTGAGTCAAGTAGCAACAAAGTGTAGGATGTGGGACTTTCCCTCCAACCAATCATTCCCATAGAATGGAATGAAAGGTGAGATAAAAATACATCCATTGTTTCAAGATAACTTCTGAACCATATGTGGAAACCACATATTGCTCCAAGATTATACGAAAGCACTGTTCCCATCGTGGGCAATATCACTGTTCAGACAGGAAGGTAGCAGGAAGTGACACGAAACGCTGGCAATAAATGCTATAGTGTCTATTTCCTATGAACCTATTATAGGCAGAGTGACTTACATGATCCCCCCCTTGTTATTTTTTAAAACCACTATGTAGTTTCAATATCCAATGTCTTCATAAATGGAAGCATGGAGACTAGTCTCTGCATTTGCTTTAATGAATTATGGGTCTAAAATGCTGTTGGCTCCTCTAATAAGACACATTGTTTTATGAAATATAACTCGAATAGGCAGATCTGCATGTCTTCTGTTTAACTTCATTCTTTAATATTAAATTGCCTTTAGAAAAAGATGAATTGCATATCCATTCAAAATGAGCCTGCCTAGCTGACCTTCCAAAGAGGTCTTCTGTTTGTTTCTTGAAGGTGTTAATTTTTATTTCAGTAAAGCTGCTACAAAGCCTGATTGGCATCTGTTACAGTTAAGAGAATAACACTCCATTAATTAGAATAGGTTTTATTCTTTAGCCTGCGGTAAAGTATCAGGGTAAAAATCTTACCTTCACTTTTTTTTAACTATTAAATGTTATGCACATATTTTCTGCTTCACATCTGCTGCTGAAGCATTCAGTTGAAGGTTCACGTCTTTCAATTTTAGCTTGAGGAGAATTAAACATTTAAAATGATAC
This sequence comes from Stegostoma tigrinum, assembly GCF_030684315.1. Classification (NCBI taxonomy): domain Eukaryota; kingdom Metazoa; phylum Chordata; class Chondrichthyes; order Orectolobiformes; family Stegostomatidae; genus Stegostoma; species Stegostoma tigrinum. The sequence continues at coordinate 42,453,139 of NC_081362.1, forward strand.
ATTGCTCTTTTTTGGTAAAAAAAAATGACCATGACGAATAGCCCCACAGCACGACTGCTGGTCCTTTAAAAATTCAAAAAGTGTGATGCCAAATGCACTGAATGTGAAATGATGGTGTTACTTTGAGTGTAACACACTGCGAGTATACATGTATATACTCAAAGTATATACTGTGAGTGTGTTGTGTGTGTGTACCAGAAACATTAAGAGAGGTTCATTGTGCTATCAAATCATCTCTAAAGTCAGTTCAGTGCCCACTCTGCCATTGAGGACTGTGCAGGTCCAGTGAACACCCTCTCCTAATTCTTCCCAGGTGAACATATTGTCAACTGCATGAGGGAACCATCCTTCCTCACCTCACTGCCCACTAACATTGTTCAAAGGCTTCATCGTCCAACATGTAGGGAGGGTGTCTTTGACTTATTCTTGTTGCTACAGGATAAGTCAAAACATTATACTTTGTGTTATTGGATGAGTTTCATAGGCTTCTGTTTTTTCAAGGGGATGGTATTGGATCCTGGCAAAGTGGCCAAAGGAGTTATTGGCTTGTGAGGAGAAAGTCTGTTTAGGAATATCTTCTCTCCTTCTGATCACTTCTGGGCTGCACCATCATCTGGAACTGGAGCATAGGCAGCAGAGCGGAAACACTGTAAACAGAAGGAGGAGGGGAAGGAAAGAACTCAAAAGAAAGCCATATGTACCCTAAGATTTTCAGGGATGACTTGTCCTACCTCAGCCATCATCAGGAGCAGTACCAGAAATGTCTGTGGTTCACCAAAGTGGGAGTGGCTGAATTGTGCCAATTCTCACAACCTCACCAGCTAACACATGAGCTGGGTGAAGATGGTGCTGCCAGGTGTCAAGTTCACCTCACCTCTAAATTTCTGTGGAGGTGGGAGGTGACATAAGCAGACTTCTGTAGTGCACCATCCAGTAAGGAGGTGACTGGGGGCCCTGTATACAGGAAAGGGTATTCTCATGTCTACCACCTCTGCATAGAGAAGCAGGAGGAGAAAGCATGTGGGTTTGTCAGGCTAGTGGGGTTTCCAGTGGTGTGCTTATATGGCTGTGTAGGCTCCTGTTGTAATAGCAGTGGTGGTTTATAACCGCCAGGCAACTACTCCATTACCATCCAATTGTTGCATGACAATACTCAGAAAATCCAACCAATTAATACCTGCTTCTTTGGAAGTAGCTCTTATGCCTTTACCCTGCCGGGGTCCATCACAAGTGGTTGGTGGCATGACTTGCTCTATACCTAGCTAATGACATGCCTCCATTATGACCCACCATATAGGACAGTGTAAGACAGCTAGTAGTCTTCAAACCCCAGCACTGAAAGCAGTATTACTCTCTGACACGCTCAGGGCTTTACATTCAGTCTGTGGCTATTTCATAATTTCCACCCAGGGTGGAAAGATTCCAATTATGTCAATTGTACGTTGTAAATTTATCACCATTTCGACTCACACGGCAACTCCTTGTTTCAGATAGCTTTCCTTTCTACTTGTTCCTTGCTGTTTCTTTCAGTAGCTGGCTCGAATACAGCTTTGAAGATCCATACTTTTTTCTGGTTGTGCCACTCTGATGCTATTTTGCAGACTGCACACAAAAGCACTTACAGGCAATTTCCCATACACATGGTCTTTGGAACCCTCTTTGTGTCCCAGGTAGAGGTCATTTGATGACTACAAGCCAGCCTGTACACTGAGGATGCAATGGATTTTCTTCAAACAATATCCCCAGCAATATTTATGTCTGGAATTTATCTCAGAACTTTGGTTTGTGTTTCCAGTTCAAAACTGAAATATTTCTGATTGCTCTACAATGAAAGCTGAGACATCAGCCATCAGCCATCAGATACTGCATTTCAAGTGGCATCTCAACTACTGTCGTGGAGACAGATGTACTCTCCCAATAACATTTAGGTTCCAAGGGCAGCATGAAGCAGTGTTCATGTTGGAACCTGACTCATCCATGCTCCCTCACAATGACAGCAAGCTCATGCATAGGCCTGTCAGTTCATAAGGGAGGATAGATGTACATGCCTTGCTGCATTTGTATTCATGCTGTCAAAGTCCTCAGTTAAATTTTCACCAGCAGACCAGTTGCAGCCGGCCCTTCTGTGAGCTGGCGCTTTGGAGAATCCTTTCCCCCCGACCTGGCTGCAGCCTACTCCTGCCCAATGAATAATTAACATGCCATTCCCAACTCTATTTACCTTCGTACTTTCACGTAATGCCCATAGCTGAGCTGGTGACTCTAATGATCAGATCAAGTGATATTTTTTCATCTGTGATCCATGAATATGTCTACTTTGGCAGGAAGAATAGAGCAGCAGTATCATATTTAAATTGAGGTAGATTGCCAAACTCTGAAGTGTCCCGACCCGAAGTGTCAACTTTCCTGCTCCTGTGATACCTCCTGACCTGCTGTGTTCCTCTAGCTCCACACTGTGTCAACGAAGTTTTATTACTGCTCTATGAAGTCTTGATGATATCTGAGCTTGAATACTCAGCACAATTTTGGGTGCCTTATTTGATCTGGCTAGGAGGGTTACTAGCAGTTACTGGGGACTATTGGTGACTAACAATAAGTAATGTGTAATGGCAGACTATGTGAAAACAAGGCCTGGTATGTGGGGTAGGGGTCTCAGACATGGGAGAGTTTAGGCCCTAAAATTATTGAACTCAATATTGAGTCCAGAGGCCTGCAAGGTCCCCAAGCAGAAAATGAGATGTTGTTCTTCCAGCTTGCGGTGAGCCTCACCGGAACACTGCAGCCTGGGTGTGTTAAAGTGGCAGGCAACAGGAAGCTCAGGGTCTCTTTTGCGAGCAGAATATAGATGTTCTGCAAAGAGGTCACCTAGTCTCTGCTTCATTTCCCCAATGTAGAGAAGACCGCATTGTGAGCAGTGAATGCAGTAGACTATATTCTGGGAAGTTGTGAGGCAGGTGAATAGATCCTGAGCATTTTGAACCCTCTGTTAACATTTCTTTAATGGCTCTGTCATTTACACTGAACAGTGGCTTGAATGGAGGGGAAGATGCATCTGCCAAAGTGTATGCTCACCTTTGACTTGTACCCAGTCCTGCTGAGCAACATCCTTAAACTTCACAAACGAGCACCATCATATTTTTAAACAGTAGCTGATGAAAATTGTGATTCATTCTTTGACAACAAGTATATTTGAAGTGATCTGACCATCATCAGATTAGCCATTATTCTGATGCCACACTGAAACCCCCAGCTCCGTAGCACTTCAGGCACAGCAAGGCAGGGCACAAAAAGGCCAGTTCGCCTCTCATTTTATGAACAGGGAGCTGGAGGGGCTGGAGGACAGGGAGTTAGTTAGGAGATGTCACACAGTTGCTCCCAACCATCTGCTTATCATGGGGAACTTCACAGCACAACATATGGATATCATAAATAAAACCAAGAACTGTGGACACTGAAGATCTGAAGAAGAATCACTGCGCTCGAAACTTTAACTCTAATTTCTCCCCTCAGACGCTAACATAACTGCAGAGTTTCTCCAGCAACTTCTGAATATGGAATCAAGGCTGACTGGACTGAAACCTCAAAAGCCACTTGACCTCAGTTGCGTAGAAATGAGGTGAGGTTAGCTCACGGTGTCTCAGTGGTTAGCACTGCTGCCTTTCAGTGCCAAGGACCCAGGTTCAGTTCCAGTTTCAGGCGACTGTCTGTGCGGAATTTGTGCAGTGTCCCTATGTCTGTGTGGGTTTTCTCTGGGTGCTTTGATTTCCTTCCACATTCCAAGTATATGGAAGTTGACTGGATTGTCCAGAGATGTGTAGAGTGGGTGGATTAGCCATGAGAAATGCAAGGTTACAGGGTAGAGGGGTGGATCTGAGTGAGATAATCTTTGGAGGGTCACTCTGGACTTGGCTGGCTGAATGGCCTGCTTCCACACTGCAGGGATTCTATGATTAGCTAGTAATGCGATAGCAATAAATGGAAGTAAACATCAGTCAGAAACAAGATTCCAAGCTTGTCATTTTAAACACAAGGGGAAAATTTCTCAGGGTTAAGAATGTGATATTTTCATCCTTGCCTTATTTTCCCAAGTTACTCATTATGGCCTGTGCCAACTGTGGCAATGGATATTTCAGCTCCGTATGTTTTTATGTTTTGTGTGTTCAGTGAAATAGCACATCTTACTATTAGGCATGAAAGGATAACAAAATAAGATTAGAAACCATTGAAATGATGGAACAGAAAGAAGAAAAATAGTATTTCAAATTTAAGCAATCCTAAAAGAGTATGGAACATTTTAAACAATAGCATTTGGTCATGCCAGATAGCAATTGCACATTATATTTAACAGTATGAATTCTGGTCAATAATATGCTCATGTAGTTTGCATAAATCTAATTCAAGTGGTACGCATAATGATATATATCCAAAGAAGAAATTGATGTCTGAGAAGGGAGCTGTCACAGTATTAATGCGCTTGCTCCTTCAAACCATGTGACGTATAGTCTGAGAAACTGGGTGACATTTATCAAATTATTAAAGAGAAGAATATTTTCAAATAAAGTGAATACATCTATGGCAAAATTAGATAGCCCCTCAACAGGAGAGAATGAATCACAATGCAAGCGTATCCCCCAGGCAATTGAATGGATGCAAACTATTGATTTCCATGATCTCTGGACCCAGTTAAGACTCACCTTGTTTTTCATTGGCTGGTGAAAGGCTGTTGATTTTCAGCGGGAGACTGCAGGGGGTTTTGCAAGTCAATCTCACAAGATTGGCTACCACCACTTAAATGTGGCCTCTACTGCTTCCACCTAGCCTGCACCTATTTCAGCTACATTGAATGGGGGAGCTGAGGCAGTGGCAACTTGAGCATGAAACTGCTGTCTTTGCTCATAAAAACAGCATTCAAAACCCTACAAAGTAAAGCAGACATTGCTGTAAAAATTCTGCAGGCCTGGTAATATCTGTGCAGTGAAAACAGAGTTAACATCTCAGTTCCTGCGATCCTTTTTCAGAATTATTGCAGAATCCGCCATTCTTTATTTTATTTATCCTCCCACCTCTGCCATTCTACAGTGTCCTTGATATTTGAAGTACAGCCTTCCGCACCCAGAGCTGCTTGAAGTTATCCTTCAAGACTACTGTCAGTCTCCTTCACTGAACAACAGCAAACTTCCATCAGTCATGTTGCAGTTCTTTATATCAGAAAGGCAAAGACACTTGGAAAGCAAATACACAGAGTGATTGCTTGACTTTTGCATGCAGCATGGCATGGTTTCATTGATAAATTTGTTTCAGTATGTTTATTCTGTGATGACTTGTATCATTTCATTGTGACCAAGTGAACACTGTGGCGATCAATGACAGAAGGAATGTAAGAGTTGGGACTATTGGGCAATTGAATGAGAAATTTGAGCTGCAGTTGTGTTACATGCTGATTAATTCAAGACAGCTCAAGAAAGGCTGTCTATTTTGATTTTTCCCTTCAGCCTGGAAGGAGTCAGATATTTAATAGATCACCACTGCAGTTATGATAACTTTGGTCTTCTGAGGTTGCTGTTGTGGTGACTGTTGGCGAGGACTTAATGAAGTGCAAAAAGCCAACATGTTGTTCCTCTTTGGGGATCAATTTGAGATAATCATCCTGAATGTCCTGGTAGATTGTGGTCTCGAGCTGAGAAGACATTGCCCCTTAATCCTCACTTTTTCTACAGGCCATCCTTTCCTGTGTGACATCTGTTTATTGTCCCAGTTATGATATACTCCAAAGGGGAATGCCAACCTATGCACTCCTGCCTTGGAAGGAGCAATATCCTTGAAGTCATCAAAAAGTACTTCAGCACTTGTCACACCATGTCCTGTAGAAATTTGCACTGAAACTTGAAACCAGGCAAGGACAAAATCTGGTTGACAATGTGTAAGTAATTTTTAACTAGTTCATGATCCCTGTCAAAAGATGCTTTTGAAAGGACACAGAGTGTAAGAAGGGGTGAGGAGCTCTTTCTGCTATAAACTGTGGATTTAGTTACACAGTGTTAAAAGGAAGCTTTATCTGGAGTATTGAGCTTCACTGTTGGAACCAATTGTGTCAAACCAGTGTTACATACTTGTTGACGTGACAAGCTGTAGACTCTGCATGCTTCCTCGATACATTACTGCACACGTATCAATAGAGTATCTGGCTTGAGTTGTCTCTCAAATACAGAGACAAAATACAGGTGCTAACAAGCCTAGCTTTTCACCCTTTCTCTTCTCATGCCCAGCAATTCGCAATGCATTATTTGAAACATTGTGCCTGTGCAGGCAAAGCGATCAGCTTTTCCTTTAAAGCTCCGCAAGAAATAATCACTGCCCTTTGAATGCTTCTCCTTCCCTTCTCGAGAGTCATCTGTATAACGTATATCTGAAAGTTATCAGCCTTGTTTTGAACTTTTTATATGTCTGTGGTTGACATTTCAGTTTAGCAACATCTGGTTTACGTGAGCCAGCTGATATGACAGAGCTTATACAACTGCCGCATCCAGTGACAAAGATTACTGTCACCAAGCCTCATCAGTTAATTCATCATTGGCAATGTTCCATTCAATTTTCTGGTAACCTAGCAACATCCAATACTTGTGAAGTGCTTCAGTCAAATGGTGCTTTTACATAGTAGTTAGCCGCATACCTTTACATGGAAATCGGTAAATAAATTCAAATTCACTTTTGTGATATATTTGGATTATGCTGATTTTTTTTACAGTATTCACGTGAATTTAATATCCTAACAAAGCAATCAGAAATGTGACTTTGGACAGTGTAATATGAAGGCAAATTTTTTTGTGATTCCTGCAAAGACACAGCTTAGATTGCTGCTTCTGAGCACATTAATGGTAACGTTCATTGACGAATTAATCAAATATTGTGTTGATTGTTTTTCTTTTTGAAAAGAAAGCGTATTAACATTGAGCCATGGATCCTGATTGTATGTCAGTGATTGAATTTGCATAATTTATGATAGATTTGAGATTAGTCCCTTTGGCTTTTCACTGATTATGCTTCACAACTTGTAAGATGACTGGAAGAATATGTTACACCTTACACCAATAGATTGTACACTGGTTCCCTTAATATATTAACTACCATTATCTGCATTACAAATGAAATTGGAAGGAAATTATTTTAATGTTCAGAACATGTATAAAATTAGCTTGACCCTTTAATGATCAATTTTGGTAACTATGGGTGAGAAATTAATGCTAACAATTTAGTAAGTGAAAGTGGAACACGGTATTCTTTTGTTTGGTGTTAATACTGGCATTATCCCATTTATTTTAAATGAGTTAATAGCTTCACTAAACCAGTGAACAGAATAGAATGTCAAAGCAACATGCTAATCATTTGTCTCTTAATGCAGTGAATAGCAATTTCTGGTCTTAAAATCCTGACATTTCAAGCAGAAAACAACAAAATTGTGAGTTATACCTGACTGATAACTCATTTTATTAAATCTTCAAACATATTAGTGTGACTTGTTTTAGGAGTTATGACACACATCAAGACTTCAGACCTTGGCATCTCTGAAATCCCTGCAATCTAGACATTAGCCATTGTGATAACGCTTTTGGCTCATAGTGACAGACCCAAATTAACTGCAGCGGTAAAATAATACATTCAACCTCTTCACCCATCTCTCCCTAATGAGCAAAAACAAAGTTGCTGGAAAAGCTCACCAGGGCTGGCATCATCTGTGGAGGAATAAACAGAGTTAACGTTTCCGGTCCGGTGACCCTTCCTCAGAACTCAGTTTTCTCCTCCACAGCTGCTTCCAGACATGTTTAGCTTTTCCAGCAACTTTGTTTTTGTTCCTGATTTACAGCATCCACAGTTCTTATGGTTTTAATTAAGTATCTCCCTAATGAGCACCTACCCACCAGCAAAATCAGTCAGATGCTTGCTTGTATTGATTGATTACTACCACACTAATTAATGAAATATTTCAACTTTAGTTAAGGAAATTCTAATAATTTTTCTCATTAGGAAATGGTTAGTTTGTTAGTAAATAAAAATAAAGATGGGAACAGAACTAAAATGATTACTATGATTTATTTAGGCTGGAATGTAATGCATCAATTGATTAGTAGAAATACATAAAAAAAATCAGTAAGCAAGCGTGTAAAATTGCACTTGGAGTAGGACTGGATTGACTGATAATTTAAGCCTGCAGTAAACCTGTGCTATATTCACTCATTGGTTTGGTAAATCACTGTTGTAATCAATACTTCTTTTTACTTTATTCCTCTGCTGTTGGATTGTCTGAATCAATACTTCTACTTCCTTTTAATTCCTGGTGGGTTATTAGTCAATAGAATCTGAGCATTGGGCTGACAACGGATGGGTTGAAGGGAACCAAAATGTCTGACTGAGTATGGATGGGAATGTCAGGGTGAGGTGGAATGAAGAAACCGAGAGTGGCTGAATGTTAATTGAGAAAAAGTTTCATAAAAATAAATGAAGTACATTACATCATTATACTTAGGCAACGTTTTTAAATGAACCGATATTCTTGTAATGGCACATACAAATAATCAATCCCAAGTCCCTGTTGACTTGGCTGATTTAGCCAGGAAGTTATCAGAAGACCTAAATTTGAATCTCTGACTGTGCTGAACTGGTTGATCTTAGCTAGGAGAGCTACTTTTAAACATTTCATTCAGGCGATGTGGGTGCTGCTGGTTGTGTCAGCATTTCTTACCTATTCCTAGTTGCCCTTGAGAAGGTAATGTTGAGCTGCTTTGTTAAAATGCTACAGTCCGTTGACATAGGTAGACCCAAAATACCGATAGGAGGGACTCCAAGACTTGGATCCAGTGACATTGAAGCTGTGGCAATATATTTTTAAATTAAGATGGTTAGTGGCTTGTAGGGGAACTTGCAGGTGGTGGTGTTCCCATGAATCTGCTGCTCTTGCCCTTCTTTGTGACAAAAGTCATGGTTCTAAGCTGTCTTGTTGAATTTCAGCAGTGCATCTTGGGGATAGTATAGCCTGCTGCTACTGAGCATTGTTAGTAGAGGGAGAGAACATTTATGAATGTGGTGTTAAGCGGGTTGCATTGTCCTTGCTGGTGTCAAGCTTCTTGAGTGTTGTTGGAGCTGCACTCATCCAGACAAGTCGGGAGTATTCCATCACACTCCTGACTTGTGCCTAGTAGATGATGGATAGGCTTTGGGGAGTCACGTGAGTTATTCGCTACAAAATTCATCACCTCTGACCTGCACTGGTAATCATTTACATAGCTAATCAGTTTGGTTTCTTGTCAATTGTAGCTGCCAGGATATTGATAGTGGAGGATTCGCTCAAGGTAAAGCAGGTGATGATTAGATTCGCTCTTATTGGAAATGGCCATTGCTAGGTTTTGTCTGGTGTGAAATTTATTTACCACCTATCAGCCCAGTCCTATATATTGTCTAGGTTTTGCTGCGTATGCGCAGTACCTGAGGAGTTGCAAATGGTGCTGAACATTACACAATTGCCGTTGAACATTCCCACTTCTCCACTTCTGATGAAGGGAAGACTATTCATGAAGCACCTGAAGATGTATGGGACTAGGTCAGAACCCTGAGGAATGCCTGCAGAGATATCCTGGAGCTGAGATGACCGACCTCCAGTCACCACCACCAATTTCCTACATGCGAAGTATGACTCCAACCAGTGGAGAATTTTTCCCCTAATTCCTCATTTTGTGACAGCTCCTTGATGCCATATCCAGTCCAATGTGGTTTTGATATCACGTGCATTCAATCTGACCTCACTTCTGGATTTCAGCTGTTTGTCCATATTTAAGCCAGGGCTGTGATGAAGTCAGGAGCTGTGTGGCACTTGTGGAACCTAAACCTAGCTTTGGTGAGCAGGTTGTTGCTAAGCAAGTGCTGGTTGATAGCATTGTTGAGAGTGATGGGGCAGTAATTGATTGGGTTGGATTTGTCCTTTTTTTTGTACAGGACATACCTGGGCAATTTTCCACATGGTTAGATAGATGCCAGTGTTTTAGCTGTCCTGGCACAGTGTGGCAAAGCGCACATCAGGTCCTGGAGCACAAGTCTTTAATATTGTTGTCAGAGCCCATGGCCTTTGCAGTTTCTAATGCCTCCAGCCATTTTGTGATATCACGTGGAGTGAATCAAATTAGCTGAAGGCTGGCATCTTTGATCCTACGGAACTCAGGAGAAAGCCGAAATAGCTCATTTGCTTGGCACTTCTGGCTGAAGATTGTTGCGAATGCTTTCGTCTTAACATTTGCACTGTTGCGCTAGCCTCTGCCATTCATGAGGATGGAGATATCTGTAGATCCTTCTCTTTAAGTGACCAGTTCGATTGTCCACCATCAGTCATGACTAGATGTGACAAGACGGCGGAGTTTAGATCTAACCTGTTGGTTATAGAATCACTTATTCCTGCCCGTCATTTGCTGTTTATGCCATTTGATATGCCAGCACTTCTGTGTCGTAACTTCACTAGGTCAACATCTCATTTCTAAAGAAAACTGTCTAATTTGAAAGAGTGTCTTTGCCAACTATTTGGTAGAACAGCTTAAAGTAATGACAGATCATCTTCATGTGGTGTCAGGATGTATGAGTAATTTTTCTTTATTCTTCTGTGGGATGTGGGCATTGCTGATAAGGTTGACATTTGTCACCCATCCCTAATTGCTTTTGAACTGAATGGCTAGATCAGCCATTTCAGTGGGCAGTTAACAATCAATGACATTGCTGTGAGTCTGGATGGCGGATCTTCTCTCCTCGAGAATTAATGAATCAGATTTATAACAATTGATGGTGACAATTACTGAGAAAAGGTACAGATTTTTAACTGAATTTAAACACCACTAGCTGCCGTAGACTTGAATCCATATCCACAGGCATTAGCCTGCCTAGAGGTAAAAGTACACAAGGCAAGTCAGACAAGCATGTATCACTCACGTGTTCAACTGGTTTCTCCTCTGTGATGGCTCTCTAGTTTCCTGGTCACAATGGCATGACCATGACACTAGCATGGTTCATGTAATATGACTATGGCGTACTGTCATAAAATAATTGACAGGTATGGTTTAAAACTAATAATTCCTGGTCTTGTTTTCAGGGTCATTCAATTTAATTCCCATTGGGTGCGTCATCTACCAGCCAAAAGCCTTTTATTTGGAGGAAATGATGAAACCAACTCTTGAGAGAGTCATATTATCATTTGTCTAAAGATTCTACCTCCTATCCCGAGTTCATCAGAGGGCACTCAGATACAGAACATAGCACACCAACTATATCTTCGTCTCCTCTCATCAAGAAGTGCATAACTTGGATGGATTTTTATTGCATTGATTTCTATTATTGTAATTATCTTTGTAAATAGGTGCTGCTATTTCCCCCTTTCTTGAATTATAAAGAGGGAGCAATTAATTTTCTGATTTATAATTCCCTTCTACCTTTGTTCTTTTTGGAAGTACCTCAGTGGTCCAATTTAAACAGTTGGGTCCTAGTGTTTTTATCGTTTGCAAAAAAAAACAGTACGTGCTTTGGTAAAATATCTCATTTACACTTCTTTTTCCTGAAGTCTATTATACATTTTCTGCTATCATTACTTTTCATAACTAGGCAGTTTTTATTTTGAATGATGTTGTATAAAGTAATGCTCAGAAGGGGTTAATATTCATGCAACACTGGCACTTTCTACTCTATCGAAGTCACACTCACACTGTAGGTGAAGCCACGGAGTTCTACTCCAAATTTCAGAGGAGGCAAATGTATTGATACCAATTCCCTAAAGTCCTGGAACTTATGCCAAGCCAAATGTGCTTGCACTATTGCAGTCATGTTATCTGTTATCTGAGAACATGCTATCTCTTATCTTCTGTAGAATGTCAACATCTCAGAGGCGAATCTTCAACAACTAATCTTGAGATGGATCCAAACAAATCAAAGACAAAGGAGGATTTATGGCAGTGAACCAACCCAAACAGCAATGACCTAGTACCGCATGCTGGAGGAGGTGTCAAATGCCACATGGTACCAGCAGTGGGCATCAGGGAAAATACTGCAATTCATACCACAACTAAAGTAGCCACATGCTCACGGGTGTCTAATTCTTGGTGGTCTACTGGGGACATTCAATTCTTGATGTTGCTTTGTCAGAGTATTATTCAATCCCATCCAAATTGATGCAAATATATTATCCTATTGCTAGTCACATGTTCACATCTCATTAGTTGTCAAGAATGGTTCTTTAACAGCTTCAATTTTTCAGTTCATTTTGAAACCAATATGAGATTTTGTTGTGGGCAGGCAGAAAATGAGTTTGAGGATGAGATCTGAGAATGCACAAAACTGCCATCAAATCAGATCAGAATCATTAAAGACTATAACAAAGCCTGACTACCCTTTGAAGTTTAAAACAGTAAAGCATTTGATTGTTTCTAAAATGTAGTGTTTGGAATTCTTTCAATTTGTTCACTTCCTTTAAAAGTGTCTCCAACTGTCTACAAACCTTTCCTGTTGTGAATTCAGTTGTTTGAGCTGGAATTTGATTTCCTCATTTTCCACAAGTATCAAAATAGGATGAGGATTTAATCCAGTCTGATGTGACAGGACCCAGAGCAGTCAGACTCATCTAATCATGGGAGAGACCTAGCATTCAGCTCCTGGTAATAGAAAACATTTTCTGAACAGAAGGCTAAAGGTGCTGCGATCAGAGATAATAGGAACTGCAGATGCTGCAGAATCCGAGATAAGAAAGTGTGCAGCTGGATGAACACAGTAGGCCAAGCAGCATCTTAGGAGCACAAAAGCTGACATTTCAGGCCTAGAACCTTCATCAGAAAAAGGTGCTGAGGTGGGTTCATGACCTCTATTGGCAGGGTACCAAGTAAATTTATCAATGGGTTAATTGACACCCATTTTTCCTGAGCCTACCACAATTTAATGGAAACTCAGGGATTACAGGGGGCAACAAAGTCCTCCTGTGCCTTTGGAATTCCAGAACAGTTTGAAGTGGCACTGTTCATCTAGTTTATCAGCCACTTCCCAAGGAAATTGGGGTGTTCCTCTTTGTGAGAAACTCTGTGCCTGATCAAGATGTTGAGCAGGAGTTGACCACTGAAAGCCATCCGTTTGGCCTTGCCTCTGACATTCACCCCATCCTGTGATTCTCATTCTACCTTCACACATGATCTGGGGTCTGACAATGACTCTGATGAATGTATTGTCCTCTGCTGGCCAGAGCACCTACTGGTGCTAAAGGCATGAGGAGTGGTTGGCCTCTTAGTGGCTGGAAGATTTTGCAGATAAGACCTATATAAACTGTGACAGCCTCTTTCATCACTTAGCTAAAATCGAGAATAGGCTAATATACCCTTCATTTGGCCAGGTTGGATTTGTTCTGCTTTTGTGAAGAGGAATACTGACAATGTTTCATTGCTATTGCTAAATCACGTCATGGCCCACAGCTTTTGCACTGTCCAGTGCCTCCAGCTATTTCTTGATATTGTGTGAAATGAATTGAGTTGGCTGAAGACGAGTATCTGTGATGCTGTGGACCACTGGAGGAAGGTAGCATGGGCCATCAATGGCACTTCTGGCTGGGGATGGTTGTAATTGTTTCAGCATTGTTTTTTGCCTTGATATGCTCGGGCACTCCCATCGTTGAAAGTATGGATGTTTTTGGAGCCTCCTCCTTAAATTAATCATTTAATTACCCAGCATCATTCATGTCAGGATGTGGCTGGGATACAGAGCATCAAACTTAGCTGTTAGTTATGGGATTGCTTAACTGTGTATATCGCATGCTATTTCCACTGTTTAGCATGCAAATAGTCCTATATTTTAACTTCATCAGATACATCATTATTAGCTATGCCTGGTGCTATATGTGGCACATTGCCCACACTCTTCATTGAGCCAGAGTTTCAATTTCTTTCATCATTCCTTGACTGAATGGTTATCATACAGTGAAGGATTTTCTTGGTCATGAAGTTGCAGATTAAGTTGAAATGCAATTCTGTTGCTGTTGAAGGCCCAGCGCCAAATGGGATACAGTTTTGAGTTACTAGATCTGTTCAAAATCAATTCCATTTAGCATGGTGGCAGTGCCTTGTAACACAATGGGTGTATCCTCAAAGTGAAGATAAGATTCTATTTCCATTTGACTATGTAGTTGTTACTCCCACTTTTATTGCCATGGACTGTAATGCAAATAACGCTGTTATTGTCATGGATGGGCGCATCTGGAACAGGTAGATTAATATTTCTTCCAGCTGGTATTTAACATGGAAGAGTACTGATTTACCAGTTGGGGAAATATGGCTTGGTGGTAATCAACAATTTTCATTGCCCTGAAGTCATGAGAATTCATGCAATCTAAGGTAAGTGCTCCTGGGGGTCCTGATATAACTCTGTTTCAACTGTATACCATTTGGTGTCTCTGTCCTGCAGGTGGTAACTGGGCACAAACAGGGATGGCAATGGTGGTATCTAAGTCATTGTTAATTATGATTATAATATTAAAATCATCCAAAGTAAGAGCAGGAATAGGCCATTCAGCCCTTCAAACCTGGTCTCCCATTTTAAATAATGACGGCTGATCATCCAACTCAGCAACCTGTTCCAATTTTCTCTCCAAACTCTTGATCCTCTCAACCCCAACAATGATATCTAACACCTCCTTGAAAGCATTCAATGTTTTGCCTTCAATAATTTCCTGTGGCAAAGAATTCCACAAGTTCACCACTCTCTGAGTGAAGAAATTTCTTCTCATCTCAGTACTAAATGGCCAACCCCATATCCTTAGAGTATGGCTATTGGCTCCGTACCCCACCCCGATCATCAGGAATATTTTTCTTGTGTTTACACTGCCTAGTCCTGTTAGAATTTTAAAGGTTTCAGTGAGGTCACCCCTTATTCTTCCCACCTCCCAGTGAATATAAACTGATCCTATCTCCTTTCATATGTCAGTCCCGCCATTACAAAAAGTAGTCTTATATTAGATTTGAGACTTCACTAATCCGTGGGACGGCTCTGTCAAGTTTGACACAAACACCCAACTGGTAGGAAGGAAGACTTTTTAGGATCGACAGGGCTGAATTTTCTGTTAGCATTTCCAGAGCCTAGATTAATGCTGAGTGGTCCTTTCAGTTTCATTCCTTCTAAATTTTGTCGCAGTTTGATACAACTGAGTGGCTTGCTAGGGTGCTTCAGAGGATAGGTAAGAATCAAGCACTCTTGCTGTGGATCTTGAGTCAAATATAGGCCGGACCGAGTAAGGACATAATTTTCCTTCTCTATGGTACAATAGTGAACCAAATGCTTTGTTTTTAATGACAATCTTTTCATGGTTAGCATAACTAAAATTAGCTTTTTAATTTCACCAACTTCCCAGGTAGAATTTGATTTCCTATCCTCAGAGCTTTGGTTGCTGCGGCTGGATTACTAGTCCAGTAATGTAACCACTGTGCCATGTCTTCCCCTTCTTCACAGCCCTGCCTGGGAGTTCCTACTAGCTCCCTCAGTAAGACCTCCATTGGCCCGATCAAATCCCAGCCATTATTTTTAATCAAACCCCTTTGATGTCCCACTGTTATTAACACTGGAGCTGCTTGTCAAGAGCTATGTTTTAGGTCACAACTTGTGACATTTGTATTGAACTTGGATGTTTCCTTCCCATTTGCTTCGTACGGGTAGCTCTCATTTCTTCAATACCGCAATGGTAACCAGATGTCAGTACAGACTTTAACATCAACTGATATTAAATTTAAAGTTAATTGAGGAAACATTCTATTCTACCTTAAAAACACACTTTGAAACAGCAAGTTAATGATTAGCACTTATCAGTTTTTCCTGTCCCTACAGCTAAGGATTAACAATCACAATCATGAGGGAAGTATTTTGTGTTGGAAAATGTATGACTTGACAACTGTAGCTCATCAGCAGGCCGTCTTGACTTAAATTATAAGTGACTAGTTTATTAAAGACAACGATACTCCATTGCAGACAAATTGTTCTCATCATGACACTGACCAATAAAAATATTAGGAGTCACTTAATAATGAAACAGTTAATAATGGGATGTTGTTGCAGAATAGCTTCCTCAGCACAATACCGCTGAAATAACGAATAAGGAATGAGGAAAAATTACTAGTTTGCCTCCATGACTTAGATAAAACTATGGAGAAATGACAAGTGCCAGTAATTAGCTCAGGCTCTTCAACCAGATAACCCTATACATCTTTGTCTATTTCAATCACAAAATACTCTGATTTGGTGTAAAATTAAAGCGTGGATGTCATCAATTTCTGTTAACCTCTTTATATTGTTCTGTGTTCATGCATATGTGATAGATTGTTTTTGTCATTTTATTAAATGGTGACATCTCTGTGCACATTCAGGTAAAACAGCTTTCTCTTTTGAGCAATTGAAAAATATGAACTCTGCCTTTATTTATTTGTTTTCTCAAGCCTAAATGTTGCTTGATTCTCATATATTTTTTGTAGAATACAACTCAAATAGATTCTGACCAAAGGTTGTCTGGATAGATGAAAGATGGCAAGAAATTGGTGTTTGGGGACTTGTGTCTTGATGACATCGGCACCACATTCCCCTCTCTCTCTCTCTCTATCTGAAATGGTCTGCGCCTCTAGTGATTTACATAATACTCTTCTGACACCTTTACTTTAGTCATCAATCACTGTACCTTCGCTCAGTCTATCTTTTGTCTGAGCATGTCTCCTCTGTATCAGGCCATGCACAAAAGATTAATTTCACAGTTTTTTTTTCCCTTTTCTTTGTCACAAGATACAAAGCTCAAGCAATGACAGTAGCAAGATAATAAAAGCAACAATGCAAGCAGTCTTTTTTTTGTTCTTGTGGGTTGAATTTCAGGACATATTCCACACCCCCAGCCCACTACCCCTTCCAACCCTTACAATTTACCCCTATCCACTTTATCAAAGCATTTGGCTTGAGGCCTGCAATATATTTTTCAAAAGCTGCTAATTTCTAAAGGCAAAGGATGAATGTTTTTGCAATTTTTTTTAAAAAGGGAAGGTTTGAGGGTTGTTTAGAACATTGGGCTGTTAATTTTATTTTAAGGGATCAATACACCCCGCCTGCTCAGCTCTCCAAGGGAATTTAGTTCTCTCCTCCCACTGCAGGAGGTATTAGAAGGGGAGGAAGTACACAGCTGATTTATCTGGAATTGTCAGCTCCTCTGAGGACATGGGCTGCAAGGGGTGACACCTCCTCCTCATCCCCTCTGCTGCCTCCAAAGGAGACCTGATTCCTCATTAAAAAGAGCACAGAACTGCATGTGAAAGTGACATTCACACTCATTCTCTTCTTGCAAACACAAAGCTGACAGGCTCACTACTTATGGAAAAGAATGCATGTGTTGTGTAGAAACTGGGAAAGGGAGGTTGGGGGGTGGTAGTGGTGAGTGATATGCAAAACATGGACTCCATAACTGAAGTACCCTGCAAAATTAGGTGTCAGCATGCAAAGCTTATTGATGTATGAATGCAGAAAATGAAAGCCAGCAGCAGACAGACAGGGCTAAAGGTGAGACAGCCACAGTGAGAGCAGCTGTACATCTCCGTCAAGGTGTTGGTATATGATCCCTGCATTTTCTTTAGGCCAAAGTCTAACAAGCAATGCCTGCCTGTAATATGATGGAATAGCACCATGTAGGCGCACATTACTTGAATGCAGAGTAAATTGATTTTACCCTTTGCAAAGAATGCTTGTGTGTTTATTAATAATATTCATATTTCTTGGTTTTCAATAAAGTACAATACTGTGTAAACACAAGTTACGTAGCGATACCGAGCTCATTGCTTTTATTGTAGCTTCTGGCTATGAAGGAAAATGACTGCACAACTAGAATTTATTACAGCCTGTCTCCTTGGTAAGTTGGGGAAGTGCATCTTTTGAAGAAAATTGACCACTACCACTTGAATATGATGAAAAATGCCAATAACACGAAGCTGAAATGCTCTTTGCCTGTGCTATATGAGCGGTTTTCTGCTGTCAATAATTGTGTGAACATGCTACAGCAGTGTAGTACTTCCGTATTGAAATTTATGACAAATAAGTGCAGATTGATAAAAGGGCTTCTCCAGTTTATGACGGGTAGAGTTTTGAACGAGGATGCTGCAGTCAGCATAAGATTAAGATGACTGGAAGACATTAATATCAGGGTTTGAGAGCTTCCAAAACCAACTGACAAAATTGAGTCATGAAGCCATACTTCTGGCCACAAAAACATAAAGCAAATAAAAGATAGACAATGGATTGATAGTTTGTGATTTTGTTTTAAAGGCACATATGATTATATGTTTGTTTAGCAATATTTAACTAATATTTAGTTCATAGAGCAGTGTACCCAAAAAAAATCTATTCCCCTGCGATCCTGTTTTGAGGATTGAAACTGGCCAGTGAGAACGGAGAAGTGAGCAGGGACAGTTACGGGGCAAACTATGAGAATACTGGCCTGATCGATGGGGAGTGCGGTTCTTACATTTTGATTAGAGCCTCACAATTGTCATTCCTACCCCAAAGCTTGCAACCCAACTGAGGTCTTGACCCTTCCTCAGGAAATCTCGTCATAAAGGCACAAATCATTGGCAGCAACATTCATCACCAAAGCATTCACCTTCATGGCATTGCCTCACAATGAGTCCACACCACAGCACAGGTCTGGTGCTAGACACCACAGTCAACATTTTAATTACAGTGTTTGAACATCACTGGGAGCAGTTTTCTTTTTCTGGAATCTCAAAGTGTAGCCTCTGTAACACTGATTTGACATCAACATTGTCATTTTGGAGATCAACATCCCAATTCACATCCCCTTGTAACCTTAGCTAACAGGTCTCAATAGCAGAGGGGACCTCAGCATCAGGTCTATTGAATGGGAGCATCAACTACTTTCGGACTAGTTGCTGGCTGATTGATTTCTACTGGATCTTTCCCTGATTGTAGAATGGAACAGTTAAAATTTGGCTGAAATCTACAGGCTATGGTGAGTGTTGAAGGAAATTGTCAGGCCTTTAAGGATTTGTCACACACCATTTGCTCCTTCACTTGGGTGCAGTTGATTGCATTGCCCTTGGCCTGGAATATGACAGGAGAGTAACTACAGGTGTCACAGAGACAGACAAGCTGCTAGAAAATGGACCAGGGGACAAGAGAACACATAACCTCACAGAGTAGTGCAGGAGAGACTTTCTTATCTGAACCTCAGTGAGGAAAATACTTCTCAAGTTAAATACTCCACTTGTTGCATTCACAACTGCAGCCTAAAAACTTGACGACACAGCTGTATAGCCTGTGGTTATGAACATAAACTTATGTGCACCTGGTTTTGTCCAGCCTGTAGCAGCAGATATTTGCAACATCTCCCAGCTCATCAGCCATTGTCCACTACATTGTATGGAAAGCCACAGAGGCTATGTATCTCCTTTTAGAGGTTTAAAGGCCTTTGCCACACTTGGTTCTGAGGGTCAATGATCACAGGAAAATATGGCAGTTCAAAAAATGTCATCAGTATGGTGATGCTTTTCAATGAGGATATGCTTCTGATATCTTAGGTGGTGGATGGTCTTCTGATGCCTTCCCAATACAGTTGGGTGAAGCATGGTTGTGTGTTGGAGCCAACAATATTCACGGAAGTCCTGCAGTCCCGACAATGATAACCACTCCTCAAAGTGTTGCTGCGGTTACACAGTTGTCAGCTACATAATTGCCTCGTAGCTCTTAATGGTGGAAAATCCCCATGGACAAGATTGAAGTCTTGCCTTAAGTTAACAAACAGCCTCGTGTCTGGAAAAAAATGGCCATGGGGTGATCAGCTAAACAGAGACAGGTTTGCAGTTTGGAAAAGTCACTACCTCTTTGTAAGATGCCAGTAATATTTTCGAAAGCATTTTGTGTTGGTGGAAGTCGCACCCACATTAGATGTTCACCAGATGACAAAGCCAAAACCAAACTGCATGCAGATTTGCTTTGCAATTTTTTTGTTTGCTGATGACTGTGTCCTAAGTGTCTGTTTAGAGTAAGAAATACAACATAGCATGGGCAAATTTTTATCAGCATGAGATAACACCTTTGTTGCCATTAGCTCCATGAAGGCTCAATTCAGGTATCAATCCACCTCACAAAGATAGTATATAAGGCCATTGTTGCAGTCAATGGTAAAAGACTGAGCAGTATCCCCTGCAGAGCAGTTCACATTGACAATTGCATTAATGTTACATTAGCTAAGGCTAGTGTTGACTTTGGCAAACAATGCAAAAATATCTGAAAAAAAGGAATAATTCTCTCAATAAAAGTGAAGATGAGAGAACACTAAACCAATACTACCAAATTTACTGACTGACTCCCAAGTGAAAAAATTGCAATCAATAATCCACTTTCTGTAGCTTTTACTTTAACATGAATCAGAAACAAAGCAAATTACACATGAATCGACAAGAAATTGATAATTCAAACAAAGTTACCTGTAACTTTAAATAGTTGATATAACAAATATATTGCATCACTCTGCTCAAATGTTTAGTAAAAAACATATCTACACAGTTGCACAAATGTGCTGTTCTTGATTCACACAGGGTAGGTCAAAGCTCCATTTGGCAACTGCTTTCACCTTTGAGTTTCTTTGGTACAATTATTTTCATGCTTAGTGGCTAGCATTGCTGCCTTACAGTTCCAGGAACATGGGTGCAATTCCAGCCTTGGGTTACTGCCTGTGAGGAGTTTGCACATTCCCCTCATGTCTGTGTGAGTTTCCTCTGAGCATTCTGCTTTCCTTCCATGGTCCAAGCCTGTGCAGATTAGGTGGATTGGCATAATAAATTTCCCCATAGTAGCCAGAGATGTGCAGGCCAGGTGGATTAGTCAGATTATGGAGATTGGGCCAGGAGCTATTTAGCTGCAGTTCAATGGAACATGAAGAAAGGGAGAAATTTGTTATAATTTGGCCCAATGGCTGTCATTCTACTTTCTACCTGAACACTGTAGGGTCCATTTGGCACTTATCAGATTTCTGGCAAGGCAGAAACTAAGTAAGTGGAGACTGGGAAATTAGCTAATGTTTCTCCTGCCTATTTCTTACTGACAATGATTTCTGCTGTACTAATGCTCAAGGTGTATGTTCATGCTGTTCACTTCCACTCTCAATGAATGCATGAAAATTCAATATCATCATAGAGCCTTCGCACCCTGGTAATGACTTCCTACAACCTTTTCTGCCAGGCTGCTGATACAGAAGCCTGAAAACATGCACAAGCAGGTTCAGGAATAGCTTCTTTCCAGCTGTTATCAGACTGTTGAATGGACTCTAGCCTCAAATAATGTAACCAGCATACGTCTAAGACCAGTTAGTTTGCACATCCTTTGCTTGCTGTGATCTGCTTGTGTCACTGGTCAACAATGCTTTTTACTGTATTTTGGTGCACACGATAATAAACCAATCAATCAATCAAATGCCCAGCAGATGTTGTCTACAGATACCATATGGACCCATTTGAAGCAATTATATAAAATACGCTCTTAAATTGTCTCTAAAATTGTTTTACTGGTGCTCTTTCTATTGCTTTGCTGAGAATAGTGGCTAATATATATTTTGGCATTTACAACATTAAGTTTATTGCATATGTCTGAGTTATTTATTTTGCAGCTATTACAGAAGTGGATTGATCTTTGCTTTTCAGCAAATGTTCCTTGTCTGCTCCTTGTATTTTCTGAACCTAATGAACAAAAAATCAAAGACAATGCAACCAATAAAACAGAAAAAAACAGACTGACCACACAGAAAACCTTTCTAAGAATTCTTCACACCATGAAAACTGTTAAAAGAAAAAGCATTTGTAAATATTCCTTAGAATATCATTATTCATAATATCTCTGGAGCGGGGTGACGGAGAGAAAGCACATAGTGCCTATTTGGAAACAAGACCATGTACAATGCCTTGTTTGTTACCATAATCCTAGCATTTTATAGCTTAAACAGTACAAAGAACAGGGTACAAGGTTAATATGCACTATACCTGAATTGGTTGGGCTTGTCTTGATGTTATATCTGTGAGCCCTGATACACCTTCTCGGGAATTCCTAGTAGGGAGCTGGCAACAGGATCACAGGCAACATACACCAGACAGTTGGCATTGTTTATGGATGGCAAAATTATTTCATATTTTAGATTGGGCCTCTTTCCAGTCTTGCATTAACTTCACCTACTTTATCAGCAAAATGCTCACAAATGTACAAAACAACAGGAAGGCCAACTATTGACTAGCAATAGGAGTATGCTAGCGTTGGTAGTATTGTTGCATTGCTGTATTCCTCAGAGGATAAGATCCTTGACTCTGCTTTCACAACAGCACTTCCTCCTCATCTCTCTGCACTTTCTAAGGTTACCATTAGCATCCTCTGAAACATGTGTCAATGCACTGCTTCCTGGAGCTCGATGTGCAGTGAAATGATGCTTCTAAAAGCCACCTTTCAAAAGAGGCATTGATTCTGTATGTATTTCTGCAGATGCCTTTGTGGGAGCGAACAAGGCAGAACATGACTTTTATAGGATGCAAGTCCATAGTTTGGATATGGCGGATGAGGGACCAGCAGCAGGCAGTTTCATCATCCTCTTACAGGAAGGGTTGCTTGTGGTTGTACCTCCAATGAAGTGAAAATCTTGTCATTTCTGAATCCTCCCTAGGCATCATTCTCTCTCCTTGTGTTTGGTACCATTTATTGTGCAGATAGCGAACTGCTCTTGGCAAGCTCAAACTTGGAGGAGTACATGCACAATGACAGACGTGCGCTGAAGCTGCAGCCTATCCTAAGTGTTATTAAGTGACTGTGCATCACACAATTAGACTAACTTAATCGGCTTTTATATGTGAAGTCCTTTGAAGGTATTAGTGTGCTAAGACTTTCAGTTGTAAGCTATAACTAGAATTATGCCCTATGGACGTATCTGTTTAGCAATTAAATGGTTGTAAGATAGTGCAAAAGGTTGGCATGTGCCATGTACCTGGTGACTGGAAACAGTTTAAAGGCTTACCTTGGCAGCCTTCTTCAGGTGGTTTATTGTTTGCCTGTGTTATGGGTGTAAAGGACATAGTGTTGAACCAGGCTGCCATACCTAAGAGTATAAAGTGTGGAGCTGGATGAACACAGCAGGCCAAGCAGCATCTCAGGAGCACAAAAGCTGACGTTTCGGGCCTAGACACTTCATCAGAGAGGGGGATGGAGAGAGGGAACTGGAATAAATAGGGAGAGAGGGGGAGGCGGACCGAAGATGGAGAGAAAAGAAGATTGGTGGAGAGGAGAGTATAGGTGGGGAGGTAGAGAGGGGATAGGTCAGTCCAGGGAAGACGGACAGGTCAAGGAGGTGGGATGAGGTTAGTAGGTAGGAAATGGAGGTGCGGCTTGAGGTGGGAGGAAGGGATGGGTGAGAGAAAGAACAGGTTAGGGAAGCAGAGACAGGCTGGGCTGGTTTTGGGATGCAGTGGGGGGAGGGGATGAGCTGGGCTGGTTGTGTGATGCAGTGGGGGGAGGGGACGAACTGGGCTGGTTTTGGGATGCGGTGGGGGAAGGGGAGATTTTGAAGCTGATGAAGTCCACATTGATACCATTGGGCTGCAAGGATCCCAAGCGGAATATGAGTTGCTGTTCCTGCCACCTTCGGGTGGCATCATTGTGGCTCTGCAGGAGGCCCATGATGGACATGTCATCTAAAGAATGGGAGGGGGAGTGGAAATGGTTCGAGACTGGGAGGTGCAGTTATTTATTGTGAACTGAGCGGAGGTGTTCTGCAAAGCGGTCCCCAAGCCTCCGCTTGGTTTCCCCAATGTAGAGGAAGCCGCACCGGGTACAGTGGATGCAGTATACCACATTGGCAGATGTGCAGGTGAACCTCTGCTTAATGTGGAATGTCATCTTGGGGCCTGGGATGGGGGTGAGGGAGGAGGTGTGGGGACAAGTGTAGCATTTCCTGCGGTTGCAGGGGAAGGTGCCAGGTGTGGTGGGGTTGGAGGGCAGTGTGGAGCGAACAAGGGAGTCACGGAGAGAGTGGTCTCTCCGGAAAGCAGACAGGGGAGGGGATGGAAAAATGTCTTGGGTGGTGGGGTCGGATTGTAAACTCCCTTGTTCCCTCTACATTGGGGAAACCAAGCGGAGGCTTGGGGACCGCTTTGCAGAACACCTCCGCTCAGTTCGCAACAAACAACTGCACCTCCCAGTCGCAAACCATTTCCACTCCCCCTCCCATTCTCTTGATGACATGTCCATCATGGGCCTCCTGCACTGCCACAATGATGCCACCCGAAGGTTGCAGGAACAGCAACTCATATTCCGCCTGGGAACCCTGCAGCCATATGGTATCAATGTGGACTTCACCAGTTTCAAAATCTCCCCTTCCCCCACTGCATCCCTAAACCAGCCCAGTTCATCCCCTCCCCCCACTGCACCACACAACCAGCCCAGCTCTTCCCCCCCACCCACTGCATCCCAAAACCAGTCCAACCTGTCTCTGCCTCCCTAACCGGTTCTTCCTCCCACCCATCCCTTCCTCCCACCCCAAGCCGCACCCCCAGCTACCTACTAACCTCATCCCACCTCCTTGACCTGTCCGTCTTCCCTGGACTGACCTATCCCCTCCCTACCTCCCCACCTACACCCTCCCCACCTATCTTCTTTACTCTCCATCTTCGGTCCGCCTCCCCCTCTCTCCCTATTTATTCCAGTTCCCTCCCCCCATCCCCCTCTCTGATGAAGGGTCTAGGCCCGAAACGTCAGCTTTTGTGCTCCTGAGATGCTGCTTGGCTTGCTGTGTTCATCCAGCCTCACATTTTATTATCTTGGAATCTCCAGCATCTGCAGTTCCCATTATCTCTCAATTTTGAGATCATGTTGTTTTGTGCTTTTCATAAGTTATCATGGTGAGATTCTCATTAAGCAGCAGCGAGATGCGAATTGATGGGGATTACTGCTTGTTAAACTCCTTGTTAATGCCACAATGTGCCTCATTGATATTTAGCTTCCCATCTGACTAAACTCATGGAACAAGCTAGACATCGGAAAAACCTAATAAGTAAACAAGGGTGAGTACCTGCTGAATTCAGCTCCAAAGATATCCAAGTTGCTTGCAATTGAACAGTAGCAGAAGCCATGATTAACAGGCACCAGCCTCATGTGCTCCCCAACAGGAGCATCTTGGCACTTCTACCATGCATTGGCAATCTACACTAAAAGCATAGACTTGCATTGCAGGGAGCACAAACAACTGGCATTAGACAGCTGTGGAGCGAATACTTTGCACAGGGTCAGGCTCACGGAATGGACCAGGCTTGTATCTCACGCTTCACTTGCCCTCTTAGCATTTGCTCATGTTAAACCTATCTGCATCTTCATAGTATCCTTGCCTTGCCTTGCCAATTAATGCGATCACACAACCAGGCAGTTTGCCCTGCTGGCCTCAGTCCTCACTCAAGGAGAGGTTACATCTTGCCACACAGCAGTGTGCTATGTCAGTTACATCTGCATTGTGTGCTAGCAGCTTACACAGCAAATGAAACGCATGTGCATTAAATCTCTCTATGTGTTAGGGAGGGAGGTCCTCCTTGAAGTCCATGGAGGCACCCAATAATCGCAGCACAGCAGGCCAAAGGAAGTCTCTAATACCAATCGACCGAAGTAAGGATTATGCCAGGGTCAATTGATTAGCACCATTGTGTCAAGCCCAGGGTGTAGGGACAACATGACTGGGGAGATATAGTGGGCGAAGGCCCCAATGCCGGGCACCACTTCACCTGTCCAGGTACCCTGTGCCCTGTTATGGGCTGAGTTCTCCTGAAATGAGAGGAAAGGAAGAATGAGTGATGTTAAAGTGGGTGGCATGGTTTTTAGTGCAAAAGTGGTGAGGTATACCAAGGAGACAGCAGATGGGACATGAAGATTAATGGGGGACGTTCGGATGAGGTAGGGGTGGTGTAGAGCGATGAGGAAGATGTTGCAGGCAGTAGTGAGACTAGAAGAGCATGGGCCTTGGTGGGAGCTGGGTGCAGTGGAGTGAGTGTGAAGTGGTAGTGGGAAGTGTGAGGCACTTAGTCTATCAGAGCACAGAAGATCATTGACATTCTTTCTGCATTGCTGGCTATTCCTCCATATCCTTGAGACAGCATTGACATAGGTGGTAACCTCTGATCAAGCTGGCAGGGTGTGGTGGTGAAGCATCCTCTGTTGGTTCGCCAGCAAGAGGACTCCTGAATCACTGAAACAGCTTTATTCTCACATGTACTCAAATGACTACAGTGAAAAGTTACAAGTTGCCACTTATGGCATTTTCTTAGGGATGAAGGTAATTAGGTACAGATTCTGGAGTAAATATTCTTAGGAAAAAGAAAGAAAAATAAAGAAATTTAAAGTCCAGCATTGCAAACCTTCAAAAGTACAAAATTGTAGCATTATGTTAGACAAATAAACAAAAAATTCAGAATAACAGTCCTTCCATCATAGTATAATGAAAAGAAGAGATTAAAGAAAAAGAAAAATAAGTCAATTTCACAGCTTTGGGCTCAAGGATCCAAGCTCCTCTTTGGGATGCCAGGCCAGAGACCAATGATGCCAAAAAAAAGCCACATGGACTCACAGATCAATGCCAAAGTTGCCAGAGGGGACCCAGGCCGCTGCCTTAAAAAGGTCCCAGGCCACCACTGAAGCCACCGAAAAGGAATCCCAGGCTGGTCATTAGAATCTCAGGCCCGGAGGCACCTTGTCTTTGAAGCCATCGAAGGCAGCCTAGTTGAAACACCCAACAGAATGCAGCCACAAAAAATGGCTAGATCTGCACTGTTCTCTGCTGAAGCAGCCTATTGAAGCCTTCTTCCTTGCTCGAAGCTGCCAAGAGAAGGCAAGGTGAACTTGATGTTAGAAAAAAATTTTTTAGAATGGATTCAGCAGGCCTGGTGATAGAAGCAGAAGGGCCAGGAGCAGAACACTCCCTACACTACTGTCATCACCTTGATGCATAGATGTCTGGGCCAGACTGCCAGCAGGATCTCTAGGTTCCTCCTGGAGAATTCACTGATATCTTCTGCAAATGTCCTTGACAGAGCACGGCACCCTCTGAATTCCAGTGCTATTCCGGGTGACCAATGGACTTTTAAAAGTGACACAGCACAAAGGATACCAGTGTTTTTTAACAGATATCCACTGAGTGGTGAGTTGTGGGAATATCCTGTGTTGGGATGGGTGTGTAAATCAGATGTGAGAGACATTGTTGGGGTGTTTTGTGTTGTAGGCTGGGGAGGGATGGTTGACACATTATGCCTCGCAGCAAAAAGCTCTCCAATAAACTCAATAGATCTTGGACTTAGTCATACAACATGTAAGATTCAGCCCAGAAAATTTGCTCAAATTTCGGGCCATTCTAATATGCATAATTTTTGACGTTTAGATTTGCATTTGTATCCAGAGGAACCAGATTTCAATTCCTGTGTTAGAGGATAAATTTGAAATCTCAATTAACCCAAACTCCAACTTGGAACAAACCCAATCTGGGAATTCTTTTTCTTGTTCCATTGACAATGCTGACTCTTCAGCATTGGCTCAGTTTGTGGAAGACACAGCCAACTTTTGTTCTGTTTCTTTTCTTAGCTAGTGTGCAATCTCTATTGTAAAGAATAGCAAAACTGTAATACTTCTTGATACTAACTTGAGAGCAGTTATTTTAATTAATATCAGTGTTGTAGGTAACTTTAATTTAAATACTGTTGCAGTTTGTGTGATAGGTTTTCTTTGTGTCAGATGATGCTCACAGGGAGAATTACATTCCATCATTAAAGCAGATACACAAGAAAGCAATTTGCAGTAGACTCCAGGAGATTCTGTAGGAGGTATATGTTATTGGAATAAAATATAATACTG
Organism: Stegostoma tigrinum; assembly: GCF_030684315.1. Classification (NCBI taxonomy): domain Eukaryota; kingdom Metazoa; phylum Chordata; class Chondrichthyes; order Orectolobiformes; family Stegostomatidae; genus Stegostoma; species Stegostoma tigrinum. The sequence goes on from NC_081362.1 coordinate 42,481,084, forward strand.
GATACACTTGACCTCAAAAGAATTGGTGGCTGAAGTACAGAAACTATCATTCCTTTAAACTGTTTATGCAGTGTGACTTTTTTAAATTCAGCTTTGCAATTAGAAAGGAGTGGTGCTGTCCTGCTTTTAAGTATGATTTAAGTATGTTGTTCATTAATCAGTACTTTAAATGATGATTTTGACTGTGGGTCACAACATGAAGTGATTGCAATGTTATGGACTATTAAAGCTGCTTTATCTCATGTGGTTGGTTTACCAAGCAGTACCTAAAACTGGTGAAGAAATTCCGCTACGTGTAATAGCTGTATCTACTTAAAAGTGAACATTAACCTCTTTGCTGCTGGCTCGCTGATTAATTGCTATATTTCTCCATATTATTTCTAAAAAATGTAAATAAATAAATCAGGTAAAACGTTCACTTTCAAGTATTTCTGACTTAACAACGTATTTAGAACGAACAACTAATTTCTTCACTAACTTGCCGAAAAAGTGCATTTCTCTGATTAGAAACCAAAATCAGTAGAAAGAATCTGCAATTCCTTCGAATGATGTCTTTTTGCCCTCAGAGAAATAGTGCCATGTCACAATATCAGATTTTTGTTTCTGAAGCAGAGGCAAAGTGGTCCCACTTTGGAATTCTTTTACATGTAAAAAATGGCGAGGAAACCCCACAGGCATGAAGCACAATGTAAGCTGCATTGTACAGCAAAATGATTGTGAACAGGAGAACACTGCTGTGCAAAAGAAATGGTATAGAGTCAGTGTAGCATGGATTCTTCTGTCGGGTTTTATGGGTTTGAGTTAAAACTGGCAGTTAAATGAAACAAGTGCCTGAGGTCTGTGATGCAATTATGCTCTATATTAAAGTTCAAAGCTGATCTGATAAGTAATGTACAACTGGAGCATTTGATTCAGATTGATATTTTAAAAGCAAATACTGATTGGAGGTTGTTGTATGTTTAATGTCTTGGAGCTCTGTAGAGATAGAACCCGCGTTTCTATATATGTAACACATTTTATTCAGTACAGTAAAATATCTGGTCTTTATTGTGCTGACATTAGCAACCTCCATAGTTCATAACAGTTTAGTCTGAGCCCACATCCAGGCTTAACTAATCCAGCCCAGTTAACTTCAATGGAGAAGAGATTCCCATAATCAAATACAGATCCATTGTTCACCATAGAAATCCAAGAAACAGTTGAGTCTTTCAACAAGACTCATGCACTGGCATGCAGTATTTCAAAAACAAAGATAATTGTTATTTATCAGTGATAACACAGTGTGGAGCTGGAGGAACACAGTAGGCCAGGCAGCATCAGAGGAGCAGGAGAGCTGATGTATCTGGTCGGGCCCTTCTTCAGAAAAGATCTGAAGAAGGGTCCTGACCCGAAATGTCAATGTTCCTGCTCTGCTGATGCTGCCTGGCCAGCTGTGTTTCCTCCAGCTCCACACTGTGTTACCTCTAACTCCAGCATCAGCAGGTCTTGATATATTTCAGTACTCTTTTGGGTGCTTTCCAGCACCAAGGAACAATAATTATGTTGACTGAAATCTTCAGGGGTCTTGAACCTGGCAATTGCTCTGTGACTACATTCATCAGTGACCACTGCAGCTTACTGCACTGACTCTCCAGTTTAGGGTTAGTAGAAGTTCACAAAGGAGCCAAATTCTTCTGACAATTAAGCACATGATTCTGGCATGAGTGTGACAGAATGTTTGGAAAATTGAGTGGACACAATAGTGCTGAGTCTCAACATGCCCTGCAAATTCCCAGGGCCCTGATAATGGACATCGATTTCAAATACCCTTTAGAGTGCCAGTTAAATGAAGAAAAGCAGTGTTTTCAGCTTCATAAATCAGAACTGAATGATTTCGTCCAAGCAAATTAATCTTCGTTTACTACTTAAATATTGCTTTGTTATTTCATGAGCGACTGCGTTTTCATCTGATGCCAGTATACTCATGATACATGTCCAGGTTTGTGTTGTTGTCATATTGTGAAACAAGATTCAGGTATTAATTGAGGATCTCAATCGAGGATCATGAAGGCGTGAAATATAAATATGTGATTTTGAATTGTGTTGTTCAGCATATTATCTGGGAATTTCAAGGATTGAAATAGTTTTAGGAAAGGATTAAAAACACAGGCCTAAAATGGTCACAGTGATCATGTGGCCAACAGATTGGTCACGTTTCATGAAACCAGCACGAACTAAACAAGGTACAGCAGAGCCAAAATTAACAGTTTCTACAAGGGCAAGAAAGCCAAACAGCAAACCTCCTGAGAAGGTATGTAGAGGCCGTCATTCCCCATTTTTATTTGCACATTTTCTGAGAATGTACACGTGTTGGAGGGGAAACCCCATGTGCAGTTAACAAACCTAAAAATAATTTTCACAAAACATGGACTCAAAAATGCCTGTATTTCAGGCATTGGTTTTGGCAGAGGAAGGGGTTGGAACCAAGGATGCAGCTGTGAAAATTGGCTGAGGCATGTGCCTATCAAGAAGGAAGAATGCCTGGTGGCAATACTGGATGGGAAAACGTATCAGGTCACTGGAGATATTAAAGGTATCTGCAATATTTGCTCCTGCCAATAGTTCACAGCAGTGTCCAAGTACCTGTGATTTCAGGTTAAAATCTCACGCCTCAAGGATACCCTGAGATAAACTTAGCCATGACCAGCTTTATGGTCCTCCTTGTAAACAGCTGGGAGCGATGTTTCACAGACAAATAAAGCAACAGCATGACATCTTCATATTCACACAATAATACCTACAACGTCCCAGACACCACCATAAACACCTTTTGGTACATCCTGTCCTACCAGGAAGATACACCCTGCAGAAGTGAAGGAACAGTGGTATACTGTCTACAGGAAGAACCCACGCTGAATTCAGAGTCAATGAAATCTCTTGTCATCAGGTTAAATATGGCCAAGGAAACATGCTGTCTTCGACATCTACTCACACTTCAATGAGTCATTGCTTCCTAATGTTGGAATCCACTTGGAGGAAGCAATGATTATGGAAGGGTACATAATGTACTCTGGATGCGGACATCACAATCTCCCTCACCAAGAGTGGCTTGACAGCACCACTAGTAATCAGGCTGGTTGATTTCTAAGGGCCATTACTGCTAGTTAGGGTGCGCATGGTGGTGATGGAAGCAACATTATTGGGGAGAGCATTCTTGACCTCATCCTCATCAAGCAGCTTGCTGTGGATGTATCTGTCCATGAAAGTTTCAATGAGATTGATTACTGCACAGTCTTTGTGGAGATGATCCTGTCTTCATATTCAGGATACCTTCCATCATAATATGTGGCATTATCATGATGCTACATGGGATTGACTTCAAACAGATATAGCAATTAAGGACTGGGTATCCATGAGGTACTGTGGGCTATCAGCAGCAGAAGAATTATAGTCCAACACAATCAACAACCTCATGGCCCAGCATATCCTCCATTCTGCCGTTACCACCAGCCATGGTTCAATGAGGAGTGCAAGAGGACATATCAGGAGCAGCACCAGGCATACCTAAAAATGACATGTCAACTTGTTGAAGCTACAAATGACTTTTTTTTAACATAAAGTCTTTGTTCAATGAAGTTGAATGTTACTTTCTCTGAATTTTCCATTTCCTTTCCTAATATTGAAAGGTAAAACAAAAGTCTTGCAATCCCACCCACACATTTTTTTCACGGTTTCTACAAAAGTCTATCCTATTTCCTGTACCCCAGCTTCTCACTGCCTATTGGTGAATTGAGCCATAGACATAGGATCAGCTTCCAGCTGTTGATGACACTCAGTTCTACCCCTACAATGTCCCCATCAACTGCTCTGCTGACAATCTGTTGTCATATGGCTTCCCCAAGATCCAGTTGACAATGAATACAACTTCCTCCAACTAAATATTAGGAGGACCAAACTCAGCACATCCAGTTCTCTGCATCATAAACTTATATCTTCACCACCCACTCCTCTTTCATCCCTGGCTGCTGTCATAAATAAGGATTCCCTTGCATGATATGTAAGTGATACATTACCATGCTTTGTTCAACCTTTCAACTGCACTTATATTATCAGACAGCCTATTCAACTCTGCTTTTGAATGAACTGCACCTTCTTCCAGTTATACTTTGGTCTTGTTGTTCATTCCTTTGCCACAAACTATTTCCCTCTCCTGCCACGGGTTCACACTAAACCATGCTATTCTCAATTCCTGTATCTTCTTTGACCCCAAGTTAAGTGCATAAGCTGATATCCTTGCTATCATAAAAATGGCCTTGTCCTTCCACAAGAACATTACCACCACTCCAGGCCCACGACCTCCTATCATACTCCTTCTGCACTAGAACTGTCATCTATGCATTTCATAGAGTAGAATCCCTAAAGTATGGAATCAGGCCATTTAGCCCAACAAGTCTACATTGAACCTCCAAAGAACATCCCATCCAGGCCCATCTCTCTATCTTAACCTATTTCTGTAACACTGCAAGGCAATAAGATAGGAGGACACCAATACTATTGGACATAGACACTAGAAAGAATGGGAATTCTGTATAATGAGGGCCAAATTTCCAGCAGCACCATTGCCCTCTGTACTTTCCTCCAGATGCTGTAGTATGGATTCAACGTAGACAGCAATCCACAGCACAAACTGTGTGCCCATGAAGTTATGCCACATGCTGGAACAATTAGTCAGGGCCACAGAGAGACAAACAACCAGATGTAAAGTCAAAAAGTGCCATTTGTAATAAAAAAGGCCCAATAACATTACTTCTGCCACGAAAGTGCCCTCAATCATTTTCCTTCTACCTCTTCCTTCCACTCTGTCTTAGAGCATTCCTTGTGGTGGAGGAACCCTGCCCCACAGCAGAGCACATTGGCCCTGAAAATTTGATTAGGAGTTCCTGGGGCACTGGTGTCTGGACGGGCCAGACTAGCCAAGGGTCATCTTGCCAGGTGCAAGTTGATCCTCCTTGGCCTGAACTTATAATAGTCAAAAATGGGTGGCAGGCTGGAGGTGGTGTGCACAGCCATCTCTGGGATATCCTGTGTGGAGATGTCTGAATGACCTCTTTGTGGCACCCCGCCCTCAACAATTCCTGACCCCAAGGACCAATAGCTGGGACGAAAGAGTGTGGTTGTATGAGCCTCTCCAGTGGCCTGTGCAGGAGCTGGCCCTGTGTCTCCATGGCAACAGCCAACCTGTCTTTGGAGACAGACAGACAGACAGTAACATGACTCACTGCCCTCCTGTAGCTTCTGGGCAATGAGGTCCATTCTCTCCCACATCCCCGTCTGCTGCTTCTGTTCCTCCCTGTGCCTATGGGTTAAGTCCCTGAAACCTCCCACACCACAATGTCCTCTCCTCCTTGGCCAGCTGCAGAGCTGTCACTCTGAGGCACTCACCAGCTTGTGCTCTGGAACTTTTTAAGGATGCAGTTCCCACTGTGGCTTCATTATCGGGGCTGGTGTTGGGTGCCAGATGCAGCCTCAGTGATGTTTCCTCTGAGGCACCGGTACTGTAGGCTGGGAGAGCTGACCAATTCTCCTCATAGGTGGTAGAAATGTTGGTGGTATCTGCAAGACAAATGAGAGGCAACGTATCACAGTCAGTGGTTAGAAATGGTATGTAATGAATGGTTCTGACAGCAGTGTTTATGTGATAATTATCACGGAATGAAGAATGATACTTCTTTAGTTGACAAGGCATGGATGTTTTGGCATCCCAACAGGAGCAGTCCCGCTTTTCTCCCGCAACGTCTAAGATTCTTTCCTCTTAAGGGATGAGCAGCCTAATGTCAGGCACCCCTCCAAGCGTACAGACTCTTTGTGTACAGTGTTCTCTTGTAATGAGAGAAAAGAAGGAACTGAGTGAACTGAAAGTGGATGATACAGGTGTTGGTGCTGGTGCAGAAATGCAGAAGGTGGTAAGGTGTTCTAAGGGAAAGAGGAGGCAGCCCAAAGGCCATACAGATATAGTGATATGGCAGATTTGGGAGATGGTTGAGGGAAGATGTTACAGGGCACAGTGAGAGTGACAGAGCCTTGATGGCTGGTGGATGGTGGGTGAAAGGATGGAGTGAGACAGAAGAATGTGGTACTTAGTGCAGTGAATAAGATCATTGACATTCTTATGGTATTGATGGCCATTCCTCTGCACCGTGAATCCACTTTCTGCTGTTTTAGCAAAGACATTAAAATGGTTAAGGTGTTTTTTTTAAAATAAAACTGTTTGTTAACATGTTTATTACAATAGCAGGCAAAATCATAGAAAGACATACTAAAATATTTATAGACTAATATTGCATGGCAGCACATAAATTAGTGATACAATATGGATAAGCAGGAATGCTTGGATTGTATACATAAAATTGGAGCATTTGTACTGTCATGTGATCTCTGCAACACACGCAGATTTTCCAAATGTCATTGTAATTAACATTAGTATATCACACTTTTTTTTATTATGTCACTTACACTCTCACACTGATCAGCTGGAGCCTGACACTTCTGAAGTTCAAATGGAGCTTTGTGTAGAACAGGATGCCAATATGAGTTCAAAAACCACTCAAGTATTTAAAATCCTTTGTATAGCTGGTTGCTAATGGCACTTTGTAAACAGTAGTTAAAGAAAACCCTGAAACAAGCATAATGTTGTTTAAACTCACTAACTTGTCTGCATCTCCTGTTCTCAGTTTTCATGAATTTTCTCATTAGCTCTAAACAGAGCCTTAAATTGGGCCAGATTTCCAGTGTAAAGTTCATACAAGGTTATTCACGCTTCTGGTATCGCCTGCTGTCTGGGTCATTAGATGTTTTCTGGTGCACTATCACATGATGCCCATTCATACTGAACTTCCAGCATGTTATGAAATTAAAATCGAGTTTGAAATCTCCATATGAACTGCTGGCCCTCCATGCCTCTACACCACTGGTGGTCAATGTGTTTAACCAACGTGAAGGAAGGATGAAATTTCTAACTGGGAAAACAGTTGCTTCCCATAGATTAAAATTTATGCATGAGGCACAAGCAAGGAACACACTGGGCAGAAAGACAAGGTTCAGGTATACCGCAGAGGTGGTAAAATACTGAGGCAGGGTTTCTCTTTTTGGTAACAAAAGCAATAGCATAACATTGCTGACGGCCTTGTGACTTCTCTAATTCCAACTCATTTTTCCAAATCTTGAGAGTAAAACTCAAAATTATATTTGTACCAGGGCTGAACTGGAGAGAGAAAATGATATTCAACTGGAAAGTTTGGGTCTTACTGCCATCTTTCTGGGCTTTACTCTTCATCAAGCAGCATTGGAAGCAGCAGAAAGAGGAATATAAAAGCATCAAAATCAACAGAGCACATTTACATGTGGAGAAAAAGGGGATCTTTGGCATTCCCAGGATTGAGGGATTGTTGAAGCTTGAGGAATGGCTTTATGAAGCAGGAGGCCTGGAAGACTAATTTTGCATGACTGTCCACAAAGGAAAACAAAATAGAATTGGTGTTTTTGCATTGGATTGGATTGGTAATGCCAAGAAACCTCCATGTAAGCCTGGGACAGATTGATTTGAGTCTGTCATATTGAACATTGTATGAAGATTGCAGACAACTTGGGATCCCGGCACTGAAAGCGTGGCAGAATTTGCTTCCTCCAATGGGCTTGTAATGGAAATGTGTACACATGAGCATGAGCCCCAAAATTCCCAAATTTAATTACTGTGGGATTACTTTAAAACAAAATGACAAAATTGAAGCAAAATAAAACAAAATATTCAGTCATTCAAAGAGAAAAACCAGTAAAATTTCTAAATGATGCAAATGGGTCCGACTTGTCTTGTGTACCTGAAAATGGAACTCCAAAACGATTAGTACATTCATTTTCAAGTTTCATTGGTTTTTCTCTTTGGCAATTCCATTGTCCCTCTTTGCACCCTTACCAATTTTAAACTTCTTTCAAAATCAGACAGACTATAAAAGAGACATCTAACAAATACCCTGCAGTTTCCTGTGAGGTGGTCTATGTTAGAATGATAGTTAATCTCAGGAGGAGCAGCAGTAGGCAGCAGTATAAATAATCTGGGATTTAGAATGATATTAACCAGTTCCAACAGTGACCCAGTCACATCGCCTGGGAAGTGTATATTGCATTGGCAGTATGTGTAAGGGTATGATCAGGCTCTGTTGTGATTCTTCTCTGTAGTTGAACAGCATCTTGCTACAAATAGACACTTAAAGAATGAATATTTGGGCTGGTGCTGCCTGTCAAATTCAGCATATCGGGAGATGGGATCTAAACAATTGAATTCACCAGTGCTGGCTATTCAAAATGTGTTATCTGTTACAGAATTCTACCCATCAGAAAAGTACGGGATATTTGGCTATTTTGTGTGGCATACTCTTTCTTACTCTTTTGCCAAGGAGAACGTTAATTCTCCAAGCCTGGGGATGACTTCAGTTATTAAAACAAACATCATGCCAAAAGTCACAGGAGATGAAAACAGTGAGAATTTTGCTGCTGACAGACAAATGTGTTAGATTTTACTCACAGAGGGACCAGCAGGTGAATCCAGGGGGAGGCATTCTGTCAGCCCATTGGATGTGAGGTTGAACATGCTGACACACAGGAGGGGGAAAGGTTAATATGCAAGTAAAGGAAATAGTAAGTGGGCCTCCTCAGTTTGTCAGTCTTCCTGGATTGAATGACTCTCCGTTGCATATTTTATATAGCCAACAGCTAAAGATGCAAATTCAGGATCATAAACAATGCAAATGAGTACAAACTCATCTGTTGAAATACATTGTTTCAGTTATTCCCACTGCAGTGAAATACCCCCTTTAGGATCCCAAGCTTCATGCCAGCTTGATAAGGCTCTATCAAAACAATAATAATGGTTTTTGAAAAAGTGTAGAACATATTTTGAAAAGCTCAAGAAATAGTGATCAGCCTATAGAGTAGTTCTTCATTCTGTTTGGATAAGATTTATTTTTTAAAAGGCCAAATTTGCTCCCTCGGGCATATGTAGAAGATCCTATAGGACTAATTAAAGAAAAGTTAAGGATTTCTCCTGGAGCCTGAGCAAGTATTTATTTCCCAATCAACATGACACAAAATAAATTATCTGGCCATTCATCTCGTAGGACCTGTGCTGCATTTGCCAGTAATACAACGATGGGTACACTTCAAAATACAAAGAAACCTACAGCGCAGGAACCGGCCCTTCGGCCCTCCAAGCCTGCGCCGATCAAGATCCTCTGTCTAACCTGTCATCTATTTTCTAACGGTCTGTGTCCATTTGCTCCCTGCCCATCCATTACCTGTCCAAATTTATCTTAAAAGACACTAACGTGTCTGCATCTACCACCTCCGCTGGCAACGCATTCCAGGCACCCACCACCCTCTGTGTAAACAACTTTCCACGCATATCTCCCTTAAACTTTCCTCCTTTCACTTTGAACTCATGACCCCTAGTAATTGAGTCCCCCACTCTGGGAAAAAGGTTTTTGCTGTCCACCCTGTCTATACCCCTCATGATTTTGTAGACCTCAATCAGGTCCCCCCTCAATCTCTGTCTTTCTAATGAAAATAATCCTAATCTATTTAACCCCTCTTCATAGCTAGCACCCTCCATACCAGGCAACATCCTGGCGAACCTCCTCTGCACGCTCTCCAAAGCATCCACATCCTTTTGGTAATGTGGCGATCAGAACTGTACACAGTACTCCAAATGTGGCCAAACCAAAGTCCTATACAACTGCAACATGACCTGCCAACTCTTGTACTCAATACCCCCCCCCAATGAAGGAAAGCATGCCATATGCCTTCTTGACCACCCTATTGACCTGCATTGTCACCTTCAGGGAACAATGGACCTGAACACCCAGATCTCTCTGTTCATCAATTTTCCCTCGGACTTTTCCATTTACTGTATAGTTCGCCCTTGAATTTGATCTTCCAAAATGCATCACCTTGCATTTGCCCGGATTGAACTCCATCTGCCATTTATCTGCCCAACTCTCCAGTCTATCTATATTCTGCTGTAGTTTCTGACAGTCCCCTTCACTATCAGCTACTCCACCAATCTTAGTGTCATCAGCAAACTTGCTGATCAGACCACCTACACCTTCCGCCAGATCATTTACATATATCACAAACAACAGTGGTCCCAGCACAGATCCCTGTGGAATACCACTGGTTACAGGTCTCCAATTTGAGAAACTCTCTGTCTCCTGTTGCCCAGCCAATTTTTTTATCCATCTAGCTAGCACACCCTGGACCCTATGTGACTTCACTTTCTCCATCGGCCTGCCATGGGGAACCTTATCAAACGCTTTACTGCAGTCCATGTATATGATATCTACAGCCCTTCCCTCATCAATCAACTTTGTCACGTCCTCAAATAATTCTATTAAGTTGGTAAGACATGACCTTCCCTGTACAAAACCATGTTGCCTATCACTGATAAGCCCATTTTCTTCCAAATGGGAATAGATCCTATTCCTCAGTATCTTCCCTACCACTGACATCAGGCTCACCGGTCGATAATTACCTGGATTATCCTTGCTGCCCTTTTTAAACAAGGGGACAACATTAGCAAGTCTTCAGTCCTCTGGGACCTCACCCGTGTCTAAGGACACTGCAAAGATATCTGTTAGGGCCCCGGCTATTTCCTCTCTCGCTTCCCTCAGTAACCTGAGATAGATCCCATTCGGACCTGGGGACTTGTCCACCTTAATGTCTTTTAGGATACTTGACACTTCCTCCTTCCTTATGTCAACTTGACCTAGACTAAAGCAAACATCTATCCCTAACCTCAACATCCGTCATGTCCCTCTCCTTGGTGAATACCGATGCAAAGTACTCGTTAAGAATGTCACCCATTTTCTCTTGACTCAGTGCATAACTTTCCTTCTTTGTCCTTAAGTGGGACAATCCTTTCTCTAGTTACCCTCTTGCTCTTTATATATGTATAAAAGGCTTTGGGATTTTCCTTAACCATGTTTGCCAGCAATATCTCATGTCCTCTCTTAGCCCTCTTAATCCCTTTTTACAGATTCGCTCTACGTTCCAGATATTCTTGCAAAGCTTCGTCTGTCTTCAATCGCCTAGACCTCATGTATGCTTCCTTTTTTCTCTTGGCTAGTCTCACAATTTCACCTGTCATCCATGGCTCCCTAATCTTGCCTTTTCTATTCCTCATTTTCACAGGAACATGTCTCTCCTGCACGCTAATCAACCTCTCCTTAAAAGCCTCCCACATATCAAATGCGGATTTACCTTCAAACAGTTTCTTCCACTCTACATTCCTCAGATCCTGCCGAATCTTGGTATAGTCGGCCTTCCCCGAGTTTAGTACTCTTCCTTCAGGACCACTCCCATCCTTGTCCATGAGTATTGTAAAACTTACGGAATTGTGGTCGCTATTTCCAAAGTAGTCCCCTACTGTAATGTCAATCACCTGGCTGGGTTAATTCCCCAGCTCCAGGTCCAGTATGGCCCTTTCCCGAGTTGCACTACATACATACTGCTCTAGAAAACCTCCTAGACACACCTTACAAATTCTGCTCCGTCTTGACCCCTAACACTGAGTGAATCCCAGTCAATGTTGGGAAAATTAAAATCTCCCATCACCACTACCCTGTTTCTCCTACGCCTTTCCATTATCTGTTTACATACTTGTACCTCTATCTCACGCTCGCTGTTGGGAGGCCTGTAGTACAGCCCCAGCATTGTTACTGTATCCTTCCTATTTCTGAGTTCTACCCATACTGCCTCACTGCTTGAGTCCTCCATGGGACCCTCCTTCAGTGTAGCTGTGATATCACCTTTGACCATTACTGCAACTCCTCCACCCCTTTTACCTCCCTCTCTATCCCGCCTGAAGCATCGATATCCTGTATAATGTGAAAATAATGTGAAACTGCCTGGGATGTTCTACCAGGACCGGAAGATTGCAGTATTTGTGGAATTTATCTTTCCTTTTCTGTTCTTGTATGTTATTACTTTCATCTCAGAGAACTGCATACCGTACATCACATTTTCATGAAGAAAAGTAGGGCTTTAAGGTTATGAAGCAAGATCCATAGGTTTAAGACATTCTTCACAATGTAACTGCATTCATAGTCCATCCTTTTTGTAAAAAGAAGGTCATTTAAGGGTTGTGAACACAGCTGGCAGGGCCATTATCTATTACTCAAGCCTGATTGTTCTTTTAAAGCTGGTGTTGAATCATTCTCTTAAACTATTTCTGTTTGTGCTATGAAGGTACTCCAACAGTGTTACTAGGGAAGGTGTTTCAGGATTTTGACCAGTCACAGCATGGAGAAAGTGAAATAGTTATTAACCAGGATGATATATGCTTCCTTAATGTCAAGAGCAGTAACTCTGGAATTTGGGTCATTTGAAAAAGACTGCACTGAGGTCTGGAATTAAGTTTTGTCGTACAGAACACAAACTGAATGTCGATATGCAGGGTTATTGCTGAGTAAACGGTGCTTAGTGGCACAGTGGATGACAACTGTCCATTACTTTGCTGATAACTGGGAATAGACAGATAAAGTGGTAATTGATCTGATTGGATTTGTCCTGATTTTTGTGGACAGCACATCCCTTGGCATTCCTTCACAGTTTTTAGACAACTGCCAGTGCTTTACCTGTACTGAAATAGCTAGGCAAAATGCACACCTAGTCCTGGAGCATTGCAATTGAGATGTTGTTGGAGCCCAGAGCCTTTGCTGCATCTTGATACCATATGAAGTGATAGAACTTACTGAACACTGGCTTCTGTGTTGGGGGATCATCAGAAAACTTTCCCCACCCAGACTATATTACTCTTACTGAATGCCATCAGCGTTTCTTTGAAGGATCATTAAACGCAGAGGAGTGCTTATTCATTATTTGAGGAAGGGTAGATGGTGGTAATCAGTAGAAACATACATCTAATGTCACTGTCCAGCAATGTTAGGAACTACTGAACTGCATACTATGCCACCCATTATGCCATCACCAGTGATGCTGGTGAGATGGGATATAAGCAGAGATGATGTTGCAACAGGTTAAAGGGTTTATAAATGTATAATATGCTGTGTAGAAATGTGCGTGAGGAATAAAAGTAAAACTCCATTGTGTCCATGGCTTCAGTTGATGGCTTTAGTGATAATTTCCTTTTAAATTCTCTTTTGAAACTAAAAGTAGCATTTTGTGATAATCTCCTAATTGAATGCATTCAACTCTATAGCTTATCCTTTATCCTTCATATTTGGGAATGTTGGAACTATGTTATCAGTTCTTGAATCATGAATCTCCATTCCACAGCTTTACTTTAAGCAGCGATGAAGGGTCATTGTACCCTGTGAGGAGAAGGTAAAGTGCCATACTGCCATGTGGAGTTAAATAGCATTATCCATTTTTGCAAATGCTTATGTAAACCAGGTCAAGCTTACAGATGAATAAAAAGATACAGCTGGCAAGGGATCTTAAAGTAATTGGTTTTAATAACTTATAAAATATGAGGATGACCTATATACATGAAATCTAAAGCAGGTAGTAGGGAGCAGGGAGTTGGGTCACTGTGATCTACTTTAATGGATTCCCATACAGATTTGCAAAAAGCCAAACTTTCAAATTTAATTTTAACATATTGACAGAGCAGCAGCAGCACAGATTTGATGAACCTTAACAAAGAAACAACCTTTGTTTATTTTGTTCTTTGGATTTGAGAGCACCTTATTTATAGCACAGTCTGGTTTGCAAAAGAATTGACTTGCTTGCTATCTTCTCTGAATCAGAATGATCATGTTTGTGGAAAAGCTTCATTACTTGATGACATAATTTCTTCGCACATAACCTGGGAGTTGTTTTCTATGTTCTGCTTGCCACATCACAGAGCCTTGTTACCATTGGAACTTTGGAAAACTGGTATGGAACTGACAGCAGGTCACCTTTTTAGTGGCAGACTCACGAGTTAGGAAGGGAGTCATCTCATGATCGGTATTTGCAAACAGGATGTATGTAGTGCAATGCAGTGAGGAAATGCAAACATGCCAGCCTAAGGCTGTGCATAACTTCTCCAATTTTTGATGTTGCCATTTGTCTTAATGGCATCTTGGGAAATAAGAATACCTTTTCTGGAAGCAATGGGCAGCCCACTAACCGTAGGTCCAAACTGCCTGGATGTTTGGTATTCATCAGATCAGGACTTGGTCAGCATTTAAAGTATAGTGAAAGGATGCGAGGAAGAAAGCTTGGAGATAGCCAAGAAGGCAATGCAGAAATGAAGCTGAAAATAATGCAAACTTTACTGTGAACCATATTCACAGTTATCAATCTGATATTTAAGATGTTACAAATTTTGTCATTGGATAGTTCTGTATTGATATAATATGTCCAAAATTGTAAAATGGAAGTGGTGGCTTTAAGCATGCATACTTGTGATGATGCATGCCAATCCTTATAAACATTTAATTCCCCAAAGTGAAAATTTCTATGTTTTGGAATCTATCCTCAAGAAAAAAAAAAGAGGCAGAATTCAGGGGAAATACCCTGTTTTGTACCTTCCTCAAAGACTTGACATCCCTCAACATGTAGGACCAAAGTCAGATGCAGTACTTTTTATGCAGATATACCAAGGTCTTATATAACTTAAGTGTAGTGCTTTAGGCTTGGTAAACCACTATCTGATAAACTGAATAAAAATCCTTATCTGCTTTGCTCCTGTGCTAGGTCTCTGTAGATGGAATAATATGTGGCATAAATCCTTGTGATGCTCTTTCTTCCAGCTTATATGGGTGAATATGACAAGGTGTACTCTGGATATTCTTAGCATTAGTAACATTACTTATGCATCTTGAAAGCTTTCACAATGGGTGCACTGAACCTCATACGGTTAATGACAAGGTATATAACTAGCACCTTGAGCATAGTCAACAAGGCCATACATTTTGGGGAATTTTTCCAGTCAAGAGAGAAAGCTGCCCTTATGCCTGCTGCTCCTGATTCATTTGGAATTATATAAATGACTATGGCTTTTCAGTGGAAAATGTCAATCATATTAAAAAAGCAACAATCTACTACGTGAGCTACAACTTGTGTTTTTGTGGTCACTTCCAAGTTGTGTCACTTGTTTTTTGAGAGTTTTTCACTGCATGGACGAGCAAGTCCTCTCACTGTATCTTACCAAGCTCACCTCATTGATTACGCACCACATCCCTATGTATCTCTCACATTTGGTTTTCAACATACCTTGCCAGGTATGGTTCCTGGAGCAACTCGTTACTCTTTGGATACCCCAGAATTCACTGTCATACCTTGTGCCTGGATCATCATCAAAAGTCCGTTGTACACTGAGACATGTTCTAGCTGGAGCTGCCCTGTACAGTACCTGAAATTTTCCCCAGATGTGACAGACAAGGGGAAATTGGAGCCCGTCCTTGCTGCCAGGTTCCTGTATGTCCTGCTGGATGGTGTAGTACCAACATAGGACTCCATCCTTCCCCAGGCACCAGCAGTGGAGTGCATGACACAAGAAGATGCAGACCATGTCACTCCTGGTGCAAGGTTGCCAACCATTTTAATACAATCTCAGCTATCTGGAGGAATGGCCAGCATTGAAGGATAAAGGTCAGTGTCCCTCTCTGCTCTATGCGTATAGATTCAACCAGTTTCACTCGATTCCTCAAACTCAACCCACCAAATACCACTCTCATTATTACCTGCAACATGTTCCCGACTCACTCTCAACCAACTCTCCCCCCACCCCCTGACACCACTAATGCTAGATGCTCTCTTTGCTGCAAGTGGAGCTGAACATTACAGAAAATCCAACAGCAGCTGTGGTATCAGAGTGCAGGACACAAGGAGAGCACAGGGATGAAAACTTGGTAATGTGCAACAAAACTGAAAAGTGGTCAATGGAGGGAAGACAATAGGGAAAGGAAATGGCAGTGGTTCACATACAAAGCCAGTCTGTAAAGGACATGGGCAACAGATGTGAGGCACCCGAGAGCCATTTATTGATACAATCAATAATTGCTTCTTGATTCAACATTTTGAGGAAATGACATTTTGAATTTGTTGTTTTAGGAATGAACTACAGCTGAGAGATGACCTTTAGGTTTAAATTTAACCTGCAAATTCAAGCCATTTGATCGTAAAATTTTAAATATAGAGGGTGACAGCATTATGGTATTACATTTTAACAACAAGAAAATTTTAAAGGTTCAAGTGTTCCATATTCTTATGTAACAGGAATGTATATATGATAGGTTTACCATATGATGGCAGGATGTGGGAAAAGGGACTGGATTAGCTAGGACTATATTCACAGGACTAGTTAGGGTAAATGTGAAAGGATGTTCCCAAAGTCTAGGGGTCCAGAATCAATGGACACAGTCTAAGGATACGGGGGGTAGGCCATTTAGCACTAACATGAGGAGAAGTTTCACATAAATTGTATAATAGTACAATATGTATAAAGTTGTGAAAATGAGAGTGGTGGCTTTAAACATGCATGGTGGCTTTAAACATTCATACTTGTGATGACGCACATCAACACTTTTTTTATTCATTAACGGGATGAGGGCATCGCTGGCTAGGCAGCATTTATTGCCTGCCCCTAATCGTCCAGAGGGCAGTTGAGATTCAACCACATTGCAGTAGATCTGGAGTCACATGTAGGCCAGGCCAGGTAAGGATGGCAGTTTCCTTCCAAAAAGGACCTTAGTGAACCAGATGGGTTTTTCTGACAGTTGACAATGGATTCATGGTCATCATTAGACTGTTAATTTTCAAAACTTTTAATTCTCCATGGTGAAAACTTCTATCTTTTAGATAGAAGTGAACCTATGGAATTCTCTGACAAAGAAAGTGTTTGAGGCCAAAACATTGAATGTTTTGAAGAAAGAGTTAGATGTAGTTCTAGGGCTAAAGGGACCAAAGGTACAGGGTGACTCTCTGATGAAGTGTCTAGGCCCGAAATGTCAGCTTTTGTGCTCCTGAGATGCTGCTTGGTCTGCTGTGTTCATCCAGCCCCACACTTTGTTATCTAGGGCAACAGTGGGAGCAGGCTAATGAATTGGGTGATTAGCTGTCATGATATTGAATGGCAGAGCAAGTTAGAAGAGCTGAATGGCCTACTCCTGCTCCTAATGTTGATATTTTTATATTTTTTTGATGAGATGGTAGTCAGGATTTTATTCTGCTGTATCATCGGGCTCCTTTTTTTGACCTGTCATGCATTTTAACCAGTTGCTTGGTAGGAAAAGTTGCTACTGCCATGGGAATGTGCATCCCTCACAAGTGACCTTTCGGTCTTCAATCAGCCACATTTCTTTCAAAGTGTCTAGCTGATCAGCTGCACTGTGATGAAAGCAGAGTTACAAAACTCACAAGAACCGTTTTGCTGCCAGGAAGTCCTGCTTAATTTATATAATCCTAGAATTTCTAATCAGTCTTGTGCATTCAGGATTCAGGAGAATCCGGTCATGCCCAGTGAGATGTTACAGGGTGATGCTCTGTTCACACATTCCTGCAGATCCAACCGTTGGAGCATTGGTTTGCTCCACGTCCACTTTGTGTCCACTTGCACCATGAGTGGAAAGATCTCCCTGCTATTAAATTGAGAGGAGTCATTTGAGATAAGGACGAAACTGTTCCTGGGAAAGGAATTACATTGTGTAAACATTTCACTGTAACTAACTTTCACTTCGCTGTTCCTTTGCCTCTCTGTAACTCACTGAACTCTGACCATACACACTCGCATCATGTAATTGAAGAGCAAGCAAAGTTCGATTTCACAAGACTTAAATTGCTGTTTAGTTTAAAATACACAAAGGATTCTATTGTTATAGAATCACAGAGTCATACAGCATGGAAACAGACCCTTCACTCCAACTAATCCACGTTGACCACATTTCCAAACTAAACTAGTCCCACCTGCCTGTGCTTGGCCCGTATCTCTCCAAACATGGCCTATTCCTGTACTTATACAAGAGATTTTTAAATGTTGTAACTGTACCCGCATTCACCCTTTCCTCTGGCAGTTCATTCTACACACTAACTGCTCTTTGTGTAAAAGAAAATTGCCCTTCATCTCCTTTATAAGTCTTTCTCTTCTCACGTTAAAAATATGTCCCCCCCCCCCAAGTTTCCACCTCAGAGAAAAGAACTTTGCTGTTCACAATATCAATGCCCCTCATGATTTTCTAAACCTCTATAAGGTCACCCCTCAATCTCCTATACTCCAGTGAAAAAAGCCCCAGTCTATCCAGTCTATTTTTATAACTTAAACCCTTGATTCCCAGCAACGTCCTGGTAATTATTTTCTGAACCTGCTCCAATTCAATAATATCCTTCTTATAATAGGGCAACCAGGACCGCACACAGTTCTCCCTTGGGGGCCTCAATAATGTTTCGTTGACCTTAGCATGATGTCCTAACTTCTACACCCGAACGTCTGAGCAATGAAGGCACGCATGCTAAGCATCTTCTTAACACTTTGTCTACCTCTGATGCAAATTTCAAAGAAATATGTACCTCGACTCCGAGGTAACTCTGTCTTACCGCATTACCTCGGATCCGGTATAAGCTCTCTCCTTGTTTCTTTTACCAAAATGCAATATCTCACATTTATCCAAATTATCCATCTGCCACTCTTCAGCCAAATGACCCAATTGATCAAGATCTCTTTAGTTACTCACAAAAACAAGAAGTTAATTGGAAATGAGCAATAAAATACACATAAACAGTGAGACACAGGAAAGTCAGATGGACAGAGCAAGAGATAAGGCAAGAAAAAGTTGGACAAAAAAGATACTATGAGAGAAATCTACAACAGGCTTCTGCTAAACATGCTGCACAGTGGAATGGGGAGAAGTGGGTTCTTGGCTACAATTTCCCAAGCAGTGTGTTCCTAATCTGAAACATACTGTCAGGCGGAGGTAGTGAGAAGAGTTTAAATGCTTCCCTACAGGGTGGGAAAACAAATCAGCAGCGAGTCACCAAGTGTTGCTCTTACTCACCTACCTATGTAATATGCCATGTGTTCAACCCTTTGCAAATTATTCAACAGACAATCAGTTCCTTAGCTTTAGCAAGCATTGCACTTGTATTCACAGTTTCAGCACATAGAATGTAGTTCACTGACCAAACTCGCAATGGTCCACTGTTCACCCCCATTATAATTTGGACGTTATTCACAGCAATGTTATTGCATGAACTCTTTGTGCACTCTTTTAAAGTCCCTCTTATCCATATTTGAAGCTAGATGCTTGTTGTCTTGTATGCTCCCTATCATGCCTCACCATGGTTTTATGCCAAACCCTAGAATTGTCACCAGAGTTAAACGTTTTATCAAAGTATGTACAGTCTCTAATTTATCTGTCTTTGTATTTGCCAAGAATTACTATTTATTACAAATAAATCAGTTCTAGTTCCGGGTAAAGAACTATGAGCTCTCAAATTATAAGTCTATGAAGTTTAAACACTAATTCCCTGATAAAAATGCCTCTGCACAAACATACAGGAAACACAGATTAAAAACGAAATGGTATTCTGGATGGGGGATGAAAACACAAAAGGTAGCTGAATGATCCCTGTCCATTATGTTTTTTGAAATATTCCTTGTGTTAAAGACAACTTGCTGAAATTCAATCTCTCTTCTCCTGGTATTTTTCATATCCTTATTGGAGGCATAAATTATAAAGGCTCTAACTTATTAGTCGAAAGCAAATGCTTCCAGAAATGTGTGGGGACATAAATTTGATTTCTTCAGACTTCAGGTATGCTCTATGGCAGAGATGCATCACCTTCCCTCCTGGCAATCTAATGGCTTTTGGCAGTATCATTCACATCCACAAGTTTTTCAGCTACTCAGGAGTTAACGACAAAATTGTTGTTAGGCAGATGCATTTTATCTACATAGCTGGTCACAACTGCACAAACCAATTAGCTACTTGTTAGTTGCTGAACCTCATTCAGTACCCGTCCTGGTGCCAGTCTGTCTGCAACCAAACTTCTCTAACTGATTAGATAAAGCAGCAGTGTAAACACCACTTGCAATGAGTTTTATTAACTTGCTTTTAAATAGTGCAGCAATGTCTTCCACAATGTTTAGTTTTTAAAACAGTCCTTTTCCAATTATAATCCACATTCAAAAATGCAGCAAAATAAAAATATATGGTCTACACAAGCCATTTGTGACTTCTGAGCATATGAGTTCTTTAGGGTATTATGCAATCTAATGCACACGACAGTGGTCATTTTCTAGTGTAATGAGTGGTCTTGTACTGTAAAACAGATGTACTTTATCATACCTCGGCAAATATTGACATTAGGCTGTACCTCACTAAAAAGACTGTTGAGAAGACAAAGCCTCAGATTGATCTCTCACAAAATCTCAACTTATTCTATCACCAACTCTTTATGAATTGATCACATTTGGTGTTGATTATTGCACTTAATCAAGATTTAGTGTATTTAGGCACTTCCAGAACCATTCTGGTTCTGTGAATTTCTCTCAAGCTTTTTCTCCTAGAATTATTCTTGTCACATGAGTGTTTATAAAATTACATTTACCACCAATCTAAGTCTTATCTGGGAGTTATTTGGGTGTTACATTATTCTCCCTGAACATGTCTTCTTTGGGCTTGAATGAATGGTAATTTGTTGGGTAGAAGGCGTTTGTCATGTGTTGTTTTTCTGATAGTTTGACTTTTGAGGTTCCCCTTTGATGTCTCGATTGTCATTCAGTTTTTCCCAGGGTTTAATTTGAGTAAGACTCAAGCGTAATAGGATGAGGCTGCAGCGGTTCCTTCATGCAGGGCCCCTTCAATGGTATGGGTGATGTATGATCTTCATTGGTTTATATCACTGTGGACAATTGTGCTTTTTCTATTTGAATCCCAGATCTACACTCGATCCCCCAATCCCAGCTCTGGCAAATTATGATAAAGCATGGGTTTAATTCCTGCAGTGGCTAAGGTTACCATAATGGATTGTCCTTCTCAACCTCTCCCCTCATCTGAGACATGGTGACCGTTAGGTTAGCCTCACCACCAGTCATCACTCCTTCATAAGGCAGCAGTTCTATGGTCCTCTGGGACTATGACAACTTTACCCTATGTCATCAATGATGATAAATTCTCTGGTTTCTCACTTCCAACTATGTTTTCATAGACTCTTCACTGGGTATTTGATGTGGCCAACCCTAGGTGCAAATTTAGGGATGGTGTCTGCTTTGTTCTTTGTGACATTCCTGGCTATTGTGCTGTCGTGGGTCAGATATGTGACCCGATTTCTTGAATGAAATCAGCATGACGACTGTTGGGGCTTTCAGCCATCACCCTGGAGAGTGTATCTCCTGTCATCTGCAGTTTTCTCTCCGAATATGCTGTTTCATAAGTGAACCTCATGAGACAAAGTGAAAATCGTTTGTAGTCTTAAGCATTCTTGCAAGCTTCTTCTCATCCAGTCATGAAACTAATGCTTCCGATCTGTTTTAATTACCACTTTCAATCTTAAGATTTGAGCCTGAAAATCTCTTGCAAACCCAAATATCCATCAGAATGCAATTACTGTGTATCATGCTTCTGCATTAAAAAATGTCTGCGATATGTAATGGGCTGGTTTGTGACAGCTGCATGGTTGCTCCTGAAAGAGTCCTGTTTTAAGCCTGCAACTGAAGCATTGGCTAGTATTGTCATTAGAAATAAAAAATTATACTGGTGCTAAGACATCTGTAAACATCACCATTCTCTTACTATTCTGAAAAGTGTTCACTTGATGAGAATTCCTGCATCACCCTTGTATTTTCTTGAGGGGTTGTCTCAATGGTTCTGTCCTGGTTGTTAGATTAGGCAAAAAATTAGCCAACCATGCTCAAATATCTTTGAATCTTCTGTACTGGCTTCGGAGTAGGGAGCTCAATGATGGCTTTGGTCTGCTGAGTATCAACCATTATGTCTGTTGGCAATGTGTCTCGAGCAAGAAATGGATTCTTTGGAGAATTCAAGCATGTGATTAAGTGTAAGGTTTTCTTCTTGGAAGCTCTTTAATACTGCATGCACTCTGTGATCATATTCTTCAACCGATGCCCCATGGATCAGTATATCATCCATGTGTCGCATGAATCTGTGAAAACATTGCAAAATATTTGACACAGTTAATTGGAAAATCACTGTAGCAAATGTAATTACAAATAGTAATCTGTTAAATCAAAGATTTCCAACAGTTACAAATGTATAAGCAATCATAATTGCCCAATTGTCCAATAGTGCATGCCAGAGTGAGTTGTTTGCGTTGAATTTCATGTAAATTTTACTCTTAAATAGTTTAACTGGATTCTTTTCAACCATGGACTGAAATTAATTTCTTTTGATATCACCTTGTTGAGTTGTATAAGGTCAACACAAATTTGAATAGTAATTTGAACAGTAACCATGCTCAAACTCTATTCTGTTAAATTTGTATTGAGGGAAATAATACTAAGTCTCGATGTTTCTGCAAGTTGGTTCTCAAGTTATTCAATTAAGGGATGTGATATCTTCCTAGGTGTAAAAGGCATGTGGTTTTGTATCAGTCCACGAACTGGGATATTTCATTGAAATGGAATGCATTCAATATATATCTCCTTCTACTGTACCTTTAGATCTTCTCATATTTAGTGTCCCCAGTGTTGGAGGGCTGCCTGTGACATTCACATAACTTCAGGTGCAATGTCCCTTGGACCATATAGTTGAACTTCTGTCAGCTGTAAACGGTATATTTTCCAATAATATTGTAACACTGTTTCATTCAAATTAATGAGATACTCATTGACATGAATGTCACTTTGTCAAAATGCTTGGCCTGGGTCACCAATCTCCTCAAGGAAAACTTTATAATTCTCTTGAACTGGAGCTTGCTCATGCTTTTTTTTGGTGGTTCCCTAACATTTCATTTTCCTGTGACTATGTCCTACTTTGACACATTTCCTTTAAGTGACCTATTTCTTTACAATAAAGGCTTTCTGTTTTAGAGGCTGGACCAATTCACACTAGTGAAGTAAGTTTGCTTCATAGCATTTATGTAGGTTTTGTAGAGACTGGTGTCTGCAACGTCTAAAACATATGTCTTTTATTAAAGTAACTGTCTGTGCGGAGTTTGCACATTCTCCCCATGTCTGCGTGGGTTTCCTCTGGGTGCTCCGGTTTCCTCCCACAGTCCAAAGATGTGCAGGCTAGGTGGATCGGCCGTGCTAAATTGCCTGTAGTGTGTAGGGAGATGGGTCTGGGTGGGATGCTCCAAGGGGTGGTGTGGACTTGTTGGGCCAAAGGGCCTGTTTCCACATAGTAGAGAAACTAATCTCATCTAATCATTATTATCTATTTTAAAAATTGAATGGATTCAGAAGATCTCCTGCGTCAAGTTTGATCTTCTCCCCCTTAGGATTGACCTGTGATACTTCCACACCTTTGCTTCACTCACTTAATGAATAGCTTTCTCAAGAATTAGGTTTTTCTTAGACAGTAATATATCTGACAAAGACTCATCATTAATGCCTACGGCAACTTATTTTAATTTTGATAGAATCCCTACAGTGTGGATCTTATGAATTCTGACTTCAAGTCACCGTTGTGATACCTTTTGTTTAGTCTGCACAGATCATTAACAAAATCATCAATGGATTCTCTGGATGCTGCATTCTCCAATTAATTCTTGATCTTTGAAAAAATTTATTCATTCTGGGGTTGGATTAATTGGCAAATGTTTTCACTATCTCTTTGAATATGCTGCTTCTTTTTTTCCTCCTTGATGAGTATCTGTTATTGTCCCATTTGAGTACAGAATTTCATTTAGTTGTTCTTACCTGGTATCCAGTTTAGAAGCTATTCTATATTGTCAAGAATTGTTTTAACCATGAAGTCTAACTTTGTGTTATTTTTGGTCCATCTCTGAAATTAATTCCTGTCAATACTATTTCTGAAGCCATTGTTTTCTAATCTTATTCGATCTTCTTGAAATATTTTTGTTTTGCAGTGATGGCAGCTTTTCTGCCAGCAACTTCATTGCTTTAGAAGCTTTTTTGTGCTCCTTGTGGCTTTAATGAAAGGTTCAAATGCATTTGTGACTTAATTTTTTTGGCTGTAATGGAGGCCCCTGAGAAAGTAGCATGTAAGATCAGAATGTTTCAATTGTCTAATGCTTATCTATTTTGAACAGGTATGTGATTTCCCAGCTTGCAGTTCCTGGATCATGTGAATTCATCTCTTGGGCCCCATAGTTCCCGTTCTTTTCACGAGCTATGTCTCATGTCTACCTGATCTGGTGGCATCAATCTGAGCTGCAACTTCCTTTATGTTTTAATTCTTGCTTTCTCATCCTGAATTATTGCACCACTTAAAGTTTACCCTTTTATTCCAGGGATATTATGTTTTGACTCTTGCAATCTCTGATGTTTGTTCTCACAGAATCCTAATTTATTCTCTTACTAAATATCCTGATGATATCATCACAATAGGTAGTTCCTATTGCACTCAATCAAGAAGTAACCCATTCAGATCCTTCCAACCCCACATACAATAGTGGTGGCCTGTAATAGTTTATTTGAAATAACAAAGAAAGGAATTTAATGTAATTTTCCTCATTAATATTCATTTAACCAACAAATGTCAGCTCAGACAGATAAATTGCTTGTTTACTGTTTGAGTTTTTTCTGTGGAGACACTAACTGCCATGTATTCTTGACAGTGATTGCTTGCCATTAAGGGTACGTTGGGAGATTCTGGGTATGTGGATGCTGCTACATATCACCACTGTTCTTTCTTCATAGAATCATACAATGGCACCACACAGGAGACTTTTCTGCTTGCCATGCCAATACAATCTTCACCCTGCACCTTCTCCACAGCCTTTCAATTGTTTTCCCTCCAATACTTAATGAATTCTCCTTTGAATATCACTACTAAGTATACTTCCAGCACCTTTTCAGGCAGCGTATTCTAGAACATGCCTAAATAGAGTAGAGACATATTTATCAATAGGAAGAGTCTTACTCAGAAAGATCACTGTATGTGTTATTCCAGTCTGAACAATTATTATTCACCACTACTCTCTGTGACCTTTGGCAAACTTTGTATCTTTGTAACTGGACTTCGACTGTCCCTTTAATCCCACAAATTTTAATTTGCTAACATGTCTGTTCTGTGAAACTTTGCTAATCACCTTTTGCAAGCTCATATACACAAGATCAATTGCACTTTCCTCATTATCCCTGTTGGTTGCTGAATCAATGAATGTGATTTACATTGGTAGACACATTTGGCTGATTTTATATTGCCATTGCCATGGTGGTGGGAGTCAGGAGTTGGGTCTATTTTTGGGTAGGAATCCACATCCTGAGGGGGTGGGGGGGGCAGTAAGCGGTGGGGGCGTGGGGGGAATCGATCAAGATTCCGGTATGTACAAGAGTGAGACTTTACTTGATACAGAGCTGTATTTCTTGTGTACTTAGAGCCAATGGGACAGGAGGTCATCCTTCACTGAAGCTGAGGGTCCTGAGGCAGAAGTTTGTAACTTGTGCCAATATCTTTCTCTGCAGCACAGGGAAACAAGAGGAGCCAAATCTCTGGTATCTGGTAGTGACCAGCCCTTCGTTTCATTGATACCAACATGTATCTAATGGAAGCCAGGGAGGGAGCAGATTCTTTTCCTGGTGAGATAGCAGGAGGAGACAGCCTCATCACGCAGCTGAGACGACACACAGTTCAACGTCACCAGCGTCCACCTCTTCTTCCTGCTTCCATCTAACCTCCTTGCCCTGGCTCCAGCTCCTTCGAGGGCATCACCCTGCACATCTGGGTCTACTGCTGTCAGAGGGACCATGTGATGTAGAATGCAGTAGGCCATAACAATGGCAGAGACACTGGCAGGATGGTCTTACCGACATCAGGCTTGCAGCTTTATAGGCTTGATGCCTTTGTTGGTGGTGAGCGGGTGGCTTTACTTATAAAGAGACGTACAGCACAGAAACAGACCCTCCAGTCCAACTCGTCCATGCCAGCCAGATATCCTGAATCAATATAGTCCCATTTGTCAGTATTTGGCCGATATCTTTAAAATATCTTTGGCCAATAGGTTTTAAATGTTGAAATTGTACCAGCCTCCACCAGTTCCTCTGGAAGCTCATTCCATACACACATGACCCTCTGCAACAAAAAAGTTGCCCCTTTGATCCCTTTTCTATCTTTCCCCCTCACCTTAAGCTTTACCCTCTAGTTTTGGATTTCCCTTTGGCGGGAAAAAGATGTGACTATTCACTGTATCAATGCTTCTCATGATTTTATAAACTTCTATAAGGTTTCCCCTCAACCTCCAAAGCTCCAGGGAAAATAGCCCCAGCCTACTCAACCTCTCCCTCAAGCTTAAACCTTCCAACCCTGGCAACATCCTTGTAAATCTTCCCTGAGTTCTTTCAAGTGTCACAACATCTTTCCGATAGCAGGGAGACAAGAACTGAGTGCAGTGTTCCAAACGTGGTCTCAGCAATGTCTTGTATAGCCACAACAGGGCCTCCCAACTCCTATACTCTACACTTCTGCTTGGGAGAGTCTTGTGATGGGTTAATAGCTATAACTGCAAGGGATTTCCTTTGTGCCTTAGGCGGCCTTGGGGGCTTGACTGTGCCATGAGCACAGGCTGAAAGGTGTAGGATGCTCTTGTGGTTGCTGGTTTTAACAAAAAGGATATCAGTGGCCAGAACCATACACTGTGTGCAGCCATTTGCAAAATGCCACCAGGCTTCATAGCAGACCCTTAGAAGGAATCAGAAGACAGGAAGGTGAAAACCATAGTGAATTTGATGGGCAATGCAGGGCATGAAGACTCACACTATGAGGAGCAAGCCCTTTGAAAACAAGGGCACAGAAGCCTGTAGCAGCCTGCTGGGGTTTGCAGTATCAAATAGTGCTGGTTCTTTTTCACCTCCAGGTATATTCATTTTTGGTGGTTGCTCATGTGTTGAGAGCTTGGCTTCCTGTGCCTATCGGGTCCTTTTCTCCTCTCCAATGTCTTTCTGCTGTATGGGATTCCTCAATTTCAATACATAGTCCAGTTCCTATTACCACTGGACCCCAAATCTGGTAGTCTTTCCCCAGTTGCCAGTAGCCATTCTTTCTGTACAAGTGGCCACCCAATTGATCCTGGCAGATTTGCCCCAATTTTTCCAGCCTTGCAATGTCAGAAGGTTTCAGACCTTCTTCAAAACCCGGAAATGCTGTGCTCATTTTCCCTGTCAATTGTGTTGTGCCCTTGTCAATCTTTAACAGATCCAATACTTTTTGCCTGACTGCCCCTCTTGCAGAATCAGGATGATGCCAGGAATTCTTGCCCAGTTTCTTGTGTTATATCCATCCTTTTTCTTTGTTATTCATTTATAGGATGAGGACATCATTGACCAGGCAGCATTTATTGCTCATCCCTAATTGCCTAGATGCCAGTTTAGAGTCAACTACAATTCTGTGGCTCTAGAGTCACATGTAGGCCAGACCAGGTAAGGTTGGCAGTTTCCTTCCATAAAGGACATTAATGAGCCAGATGGGTTTTTCCAACAATCAACAATGGGTTCATGGTCATCATTAGATTCTTATTTCCAGATATTTTTATTGAATTCAAATTTTGCCATCTGCCATGGCAGGGTTTGACCCTGGGTCCCCAGAACATTATTTGGGTCTCTGGATTAATAGTCTAGCGATAATACCTCTAGGCGATTGCCTCCCCTCTGCTGTTCTGAATGGCAGCCCTTAAAACCTGTCCAATCCTTTAAGTATTTAGCTTTAAACTTTATGCTCACACTCCCTCCCCTGCACCCTTCCAATAAACCTTAAACAAACACTTGAGCAGATTGATCTGGAAAAGGAGTGGGATTCCTGTCCCTCAGACTGAAGCACCAATACTTTCAAGGCTCCCCTCACCACAACAACACCCTAACACCAACCCCCAACCCAACCTATCATCATCTCACGCCTTTACAGGGATATGAAAATTGAACCTATTGTATTATATTGGTTGTATACCCAAAACAGGCTATTGGGACCAAGTGATCTATTCTGCCATTCATGGTCCACAAAAGCTTCCTCCCATCTCTTTCCATCTGGCCCTGTCATGTTATATCCTTCTGATGCTTTCTCCCCCATACATTCAGATATCTGTCCCTTGAAACACTTTTTCTACTTTCCCCAATTGCTGCTTGGTGGTGTGTTCCATATTCTAACCAATCTTCAGTGAAATGTATCCCTTGTATTCCTTACTGAATTCCTTAATCAAGTGTTTTTTTTTAATTGCCTCTGCCATGAAAGATAGGCAGAGGTAATATTACTGCCAATATTTAGTAGTCTGTTGGCCTTTTTACTTGGCTGTAAACAATATATCCCAAATATTAGAAAAAATTGTTACACATCTAGGATATAGCT
Organism: Stegostoma tigrinum; assembly: GCF_030684315.1. Taxonomy (NCBI): domain Eukaryota; kingdom Metazoa; phylum Chordata; class Chondrichthyes; order Orectolobiformes; family Stegostomatidae; genus Stegostoma; species Stegostoma tigrinum. Next base: position 42,509,535 of record NC_081362.1, read on the forward strand.
CAATGCAGAAGTAATTTTTTAGGTGAAAATGTCTATCTGGATCTGCATCCTCAAGAGTTTTGGAAGATCCAATAATATTGGAATATGGAGTTAATTCATTTTTGATTCAGAATGCATTTTGGGGTTTTATTTTGAATGTTAATGGGAAGTTAGTGTTAGTTCCCCAGAGGGAATAAATTGAGCCAGCCATTCAAATGAAGAAGAATGCAGAAAGAAACCTGTAACCACAAATCTGAGGCTTGAAATTTGATACAAGAATGTCATCTGCTTGCTCAGTCTACACTAGAAGGTCATCTCTTGAAAATTTCAAATAAAATTTGTTACCTAGTTAAAGATGCTCTGAAATCCAGTAACATCACATATGGGGGAACTGAGATTCGACTGCTAGAAAGTATCCAAATCAGAGGGATGAACAAAGATAGACAGATACTTATTACATGTTCTACATCACTAAAACACATGGTCCTGATATCCTGGAGTTAAATAATTGTGAGGTGCTGCAGCTTAACTCCGCAAATCATAAAATGGAGGAGGATCACAAAGGGTTAAAGGTCGTGCACTCACTGTAAAGTATCCTCTTATCAGATTCATGAAAGTACTTAGAGCCAGAGTGTTCTGATGAAATACTTGAATGTTCTGTAGATTTTAAATATCACATCAAAATTGATTTGAGAAGACACTATTGATTTGTGTCCTATGTAAAATACCAACAGAACTAAAGGAACTATAGGAAAACTTGAAAGAAACCTTTAAGAGAAGGAAAGATTTTTAAAAATGGATTGGTAGAATCACAGGACATACAGACTTAGTAAATCCCATTCTGATGAGGGAAGAAACCAAATGGATGTTTAAGAATTTACCTGGGTGCCAGAGACCTTACCGAAATGATAAAGAGTAATGGAAGAGATCACACCAATACCAGTAAGGAGAAAGCTTGAGGCTTGAAATGCTGGTTTGATAAAGAGTCTTAATTGTTGGTAACATTCAACACCCTTTGTTTGGTATAGATCCTTGTTTCTGTCTTTTGGCATTTAGTGTGAGCCAGAATGTGTTCCAGCAAAGACTAGATAAGTCATACTGAGGAAGCAAAGGAACTGTTTGTTTAGCTGAGGATATCCAGATATATATGGTGCAGATGAAAAAGATATGACTGCTATCTGCATGAAGCAGAGAGGGAAACCAGGAGAGTTGGGATCAAGTCATGTGTAGTCAAATGTTGTGAAGTTGACAGATGTCAAATCTTCAACATGATGTACACAGCTGCCTTAGTAAAGTTAAGTCCTGAAAAGTCACAGCTATCTCTGAGATAAAAGCTACAAGAGTTTAGAAATTGTGAGAGTCGTAGAGTCCTACTGTACGGAGACACGCCCTTCGGTCCAAACTGGTCCATGCCGACCAATGAGATGTTCCCTTGAATTGATCCATTGCCTGAGTTCTTTTATACATCTCATGTCAGCATGCACAGGATACCAACAAGAGCTGATGAGGGAACACATTAAGAACGAATGATCAGTGTATCGTGAGAGAAGTTTCAGTAAACCCCAGGAAACAAGTCTGTCCATAGCACCATAAGACATAGGAGCAAACATAGACCATTCAGCCAGTGAAAACTGTTTTGCTCTTCAAGGAGATCATGGCTGATCTGATAATCCTAAACTTTACTTTCCTGTTTTTTCCCTGTAACTATTGTTCCCATACAGATTAAATCTCTGTCTGCCTTGGTTTTGTATATTCTTAACAATCAAGCCCTCAGTGGTAAAGAATTTCACAGATTCACTACCCTCTAAGAGAAAAAAAAATCTTCCTTATTTCTGTCTTATATGGACATCTTTATTCTGAGATTATTCTTAGACTCTTCCACAAGGGAAATAAAACCTTTTTGCATCTACCCTGTTAAGTCCCTTGAGAATCTTGTACATTTAAATAAAATCATCTCACAGTTTTCTGAAGTCTGATGAACACAGGCCTAAACTGCCCAACCTGTCCTCATAGGCCACCCCTCCATATCTGGTATCAGTGTAGTTAAACTGCTTTGTAATGCCTATAATGTCAGTATTTTCTTAGAAAAGGGGCCCATAACTGTTCACAACATTCCAAATATAATCTTACAATTGTCTTGCACACTTTTAGTAAAATTTTCATATCTTTATATTCTATTCCCTTTGCAATAAAGGTCAAAATTCCATTTATCATCTCTATTACACGCTGAATGTGGATGCCAGCTTTTTGTGATTCAAGGACTCCCAAATCCCTCTGTTGCATAGCTTTTTGCAGTTTATCCCCATTTAAATAATGTTCAGCTCCTCTATTCTACTCACCAAAGTGCATAACTTCATATTTTCCCATGTTGTATTATGTTCACCAGGACTTTTTAACACTTCCTCAACCTGTCTATATCCTTCTGCAGGCCTCTCCTGTCATCCTCACCACTTGCCTTCCCGTACAATTTTTGCCTCATCCACAAAGTTAGCAATATTATATTTGTTTTCATTATCCAAGTCATTGTACGGCTTCAGCACTGATCCCTGGGCATATCACTAGCTACAAATTGCCATCCTGAAAATGGTCCCCTGTCCCAACCTTTTGTCTTCTCTTACTTAGTTAACCCTCTTTGTACGCTTATATACTTTGTCCAATACATGGCTCTTATCTTATCAAGTAGAAATGTGCGTTACATTATCAAATGCTTTCTGAAAATCCAAATACATTACATCTACTCCCCTTCTTTATCTGTTCTACTTATAACCTCCTGAGTTCTAGTAAATTTTCAGGCACAATTTTTCCTTCATGAAGTCATACTAACTCCGCCTAATCATATTATGTATTTCTAAATACTCTGCTAGTATACACTTTATAATAGATTCTAATATTTTCCCAATAACAGATGTTCAGCTAACTGAGCTATAGTCACCTGCTATTTATTTCCTTCCCTTTTAAACAGGGGTGTGATATATTCAGTTTTCAATCTAAGGATTCTTGGTAGATTATGACATTTCACAGCAGAGAAATTTGCCTCTCTGCAAGTAGATGCTTCTACAAAAAAGCTAGGTCTACCCTGGTATAAGATGGAAAACTGATAACATTTGCAACAAGGTCTCAGTATCATCTGATGTTTGCAAAGCCAACATAGGAAGAGCTTTTGAAAGTCATGCATGGATATGAGAAATTCCTATCTCTAGGAAGGAACTTAATAGTTGAGGCTGATTATTATCCACTGGAGTAGATCTTCAAGAAGAATGTGAAGAACTCCAGCTTGATGGCTAAGGTTTCTCTTGAGGCTTCAGCGTTACAATTTCATTTTGAAATATGAATCATTTCAGTGAACAGTGCAAACAGATATCCTATTTCATTTGTCATCACAAAATCCATCAATTAGTAAATGTTACATCACCAAAACTGAGTCTGATTCGAGATGAAACCAGAAAAGGTGAGGAGTTACAAATGTTCTCTCAGTAAAATATCCGAGGATGACTGGATAAGATACAACAAACACAACCAGTGTGATATTTTGTGAGAAGATGCTGTTCTGCTAGCTACACTCAGAACCATTGTACCCAAAAAAGATGCAGGGAGAATGTTAACTGAAGATACACAGGGGAAGGCCACAAAGGAATGGAGTAAGTACAAGACCAGGTGAGCTGTATATTTGGATAGGCATCTACAAAAGCATCAGAAGAATGCAGTCTATATGCATTAGATGCCAGAAGTACAGAATTACACAGCAGAAAGAGATGGCAACTATTGAAATAGCATCCAGACAATGGCATTCAGTGGGAGCCGATTTATTCACACATGGACATTCATATCTCATGGTTACTGACTTCTGAACAGTGAAAGGTTTGAAAGCTGCTACAATCGTCTCAGCAGTACCAGTGCTGTTGTTGAATCTGAAAGAGTAATACATGATTGCAACACTCAGTTCACCTCCATTGGAGTTAAACAACATTGTTGTACTGTATGGATTCAGCATGTCCGCTCATTGTGATAAGGGATGTGGTTTCATAGGAAAATATGTTCAGATGGAACTTTTCCAGGCATTGTGTCATTTCCAATCTAATAAACATTTCGGAGACACTTTTCCCTTGTACATTCTCCATGGCACATCATGGCCAACAAAACTGACTACGCTTTTAGAATTTAAACAAAACTTTGGGACAATTATTCTCCATGACAATACCTCAGGCAGTCAGAATTTACTGAAAGCCATCAACACTGTATATCTCATGCAGTAGTAATCGGTGTTGCCTTTGAAATTTGATATTCTTGCATCTTTCCTGATAGTATGAGAGAAAAAGTTTGGATGTTCCAATGCAACATCGCTTTGCAGAAAATCGCGTTACACAAATAATAGGGCCCTTAGGAAAAGCAGGGTTAGGGGCTCAAAGGACACATAACTATTGTATTTTTCAAAATTCTTCCTCACCTGTGTAGCTTCATTCTTATAGCTGCAGATATAGTGATAGTTTATCAGAGGGTGATGCTGCAAAGAGGCAATATATTTTCAAACCTGACCTTGTATTTGCAATGAAGTGATGGCTGGGCTTTAAATAGAGTTCTGCTGTTGGAACTCCCAGCAATGGTCAGCGCTGCATGATAGTGCGAGCATGACCCAAAAGAGGTGAATAGTGCAACATTGTGTAAGATAGATATCACAGTCAGCAACCCTCCATGAAACTCCCCGAAACTGACATGTCAGCAATTTCTTGTAAAAGTCCCTCCTCCATTTAAATGCTGATCCAACCTGACATTGTATCAGCACAGACTTCTGGATATTTTTGATCTTTCTTTCCTACGTAGCCTATTGGCATTGAAGTTAACTGTAGGCTTAAAATGTATTGTAAATGTGAGTAACATTGTATTCAAAATAGCGCTGGAACATAGCAGGTTGTAACATAGACAACTTTTGGTATAAATGATTTACATGAGCGAGTTCAAAAGTTCTTACACATTAAATATGTAACAAAATCTAGGCATGTTTTTACAGCACTTGCTATTTTATGTTATACTTACTTTTTTTACTGATACCATCAATTTAGCATTGGAGTCCATTCTTTTATTTAAATGAGATGTGTTTTTAATTAATGCTGATACATTTAATGCGTTCAGCATAAACTCTTCAAACTAATACTTCACATATTTTCCTAATAAGATGGTTGCTCTCTGAGTGATATTACATTTGAGGTTTATGACACACAATCCATACTCTCAATGGAATCATGTTATGGCCAACACAAGTTTGTGTTTTATAAATGCCGTTCCATGATTTGTCCATCATGTTATAGCCAATTCATGTTGCTGGAACACGAGATACAGGAGAACCCGTCACCCCCACCCCCCGCCCTCCATAATACATATTTTTCAGCAATATTAGTGAAGTATTATACTTTTTAATGAAAGAGGAACAATACACATTTATTTCAGCCATTACTTTCCCACAGACTCTTGTCTTCATCTTGAAGTTCAGATGCGATTAATGAAGTTTTAAGTTAACAAGTACTCACAGCATGCAAACTTATGACAAATGTATTGTAACCTGTCACAGGATGGTATGAGGCTCGTTGTGCCACTGACAAAAATCCCCCATCAGCAAATTCAAATTTCCTCTTCTGCCTAATTCAGTCATCCCACCCATCACATTTCCCACTCTGGAGCAACTGTAAGATCATATTGTCTTTCCAGAGACATGGCCAAACTTTCCAAGTATTTCCAACATTTTCCATTTTCATGAAACCATTGGATTATCCTTCTCCAGCCACCACACACCCCATGGAAATGGGTGGAGAGGTAGCTTCTTCTCACTGATATCAGTGCTTCAGCTTCAACTGTGCTTGTAATTTCATGTAGGGGGACCATTAAGTCATGGACATGAGGGAAACCAGTGGTTGTCACAAATCCCAGAGCTCTCTCATGGTGACAATTGGCATCTATTAGAAATGTAATGCTCTGTTTACTTGTACAAGGAATGTGCTGGTGGCCAGATTGCAGTTGTTCATGTAGATATCCAACAGAGAAACATGGCACCAAGTCATGTGGTAATGTGCTGAGATCCATGACAACCATCTGGTGAAGTGAAGACTCCTGCACAGCTCCTCAGAAATATCGATTAATATAACTCTTATTGACTGAGCAGAGCCATCTTCAAACCATCCCACCTGCCTGCTTTCTTCAAACAGGGCCAGAATATAAGTGTAGGAAAAGTGAGAACGATGACAGACAGGGAAGGGACTCTTTGCTCCATCTAGTTTATCCAATAAAATTATGATATCACAATACATCAAACGTTACCCTAGTCGGTATTGTGTATTTGCATGGAATCATCCTGTTCAGTCTACTTGGCGGGCTTTTGCTGAGTTTCTGTTCTTCACATCTTGGCTCATTCACAGGATGAATAGAAAACATTGAACGAATGAATAAATGAATGATTTATTGCCACGTACCTTACAACAAGAACAACAAAATACAGCGAGAAGCTTTCTCAATTTTGCCACAATCCGGCACCATTTTGAATAATTTAAGAGTAAGGAAAAAAGGATCAGAAAGATAAAGTTTCATGTATTGCAACCTGCCACTGGATGGTATGAGGCCTGATATACCACTGATAAAAGTCTGCCATCAGAAAATTATAATTTCCACTTTAGTTTCATTTAGTCGTCTTCTTCACCACATTTCCCTCTGTAGGGCAGCCCTAAGATCCCTGCACGCTCGTTAATTCTTATCCTCGCTCCAGAGATACTGCCAAACTCTCTGATTGTGCATGATCAGTGGTGAGTAATAATGAGAGCAGGGAAGGGAGAAAGAATGTGGCAGAGATGCAAACTGAAATGCTGAACCAGCTTAGAAATGCACTACTTCCAATGGCACACATATCGTAAAGACCTAAGTGGCTACTGTTGCGTAGTTGTTTGTTTCAGTAATGTCAGTCAGTTTGTGAAACTTGTCTCAGTAACATTTATTCAGTGTGTTGGGTACAGATTGGGACTTTCAATGCTGCATTTAAGATTTGTCAGGATCCAAATGACATAATGGTCTCTCACTTGAATCGGCTTAAGAGACCTACCTCTTTCTAGCTGGTGAATTTAGACTAAGTCAACTCCATGACAGACAATGCATTTCCAGTGGGAATGGCTGAACAAAGTCATTTTTTACAATGTTAACCACTTATCCAACCCATTCCTGCCACCTAGCTAGCATTAAGATGAAGCTTTAATTCTGAACCAATCAAAATAGTTCAGATGGGTTGAACTGATTTAGTTATACTTGTTGAAAATAACCTACCAAGCCAAAGCTCCACCTAAGCTGCATGGGCGCACATTTCAAATGTGCCATATAGGGAACAAATATGCTTGTAAGAAACAATGTTCCCTTTAAGATGGGCAATGTTGCATGTCAATTTTAAGGGGACTGCATGATGCAACACATTGGCTGTACACAACAAACAGAATAGAGAACATTCAGCTGAACTTTCCGAGCAATTTGCACTGATCTTCACAGTGACAGGAGTTTCATATAGGCTGCCAACAAGGTGCGGGAAGAACAGCTTAGGTTAAATATGGTTTTAAGGTCTAAGATCACCTTTCTCTCAACAGGATACTCAAGAAGTCATTCTGATTGACAGATTTGCTTCATTTTCATTGCCAATTGGGTCACATCCTAAAATTCACTCTGTTTCCTGATGCTAAAGTATAAATTTGCGAGGTGGATGTACTGGATAAAACAATGCTGGAGAGGGTTGGAAAGGTTTCAGGGAGTGATCCCAGAGGCTGAGCGAGAGACAGAGCATTATCAGAGAAGGGGATGGTTGTGAATGCGTGGTGGGGGAGGGGGGTGTGGTGGGGGAGGCAGGAGACACTGTTGGAGGTGCCAGCAGTCATGGAATGGGTGTTTAATTGTGTGTTGGAGACAAGGTGGTCCATTTCAGAAAGGCCTAATTGCAGGGTGTTCCATCATCAGGGGGAGATAGGGTGTAAGGCTAATTGTAAGGAAGGACAGTCCGATAGTTTGTTTAACCTCGGGGAGCACTCCTGCTCCTTTTGGCCCACAAACAGTACCGTATTTACCTGTTTCACGTAGCTGTCTCTGCCTCTGTTGAGCTGTAGGATTCCTGAAGTCTGGGGAACCTGATCAAATCCATGATTAAACCAGGATTGAATAACAGGAACAAAAAATTCTGAGGCAGATAGTCTCAGTATAATGTTTCACTATCTCCTGGGAGTGGTTTGGTTGCCCTAATTCACCTCTTTTTAAATGGGAAGTTGGACTATGGGGATCTATCGAAGTAGGATGGGTTTGAGATTTGTTAAGATTTAAGGTCCTGCCCCGATTCAAACCCACATTCTTTGGGAGTTAATGTTATCTCCATTGTTATTGATTTGATTTCCTCGTTAAATATCTGGCTGAAATGATTGGACATGTATCAATCATGTAACACAATTATTAATCAAGTGAATTTACAATGTGCTTTGTTACATGAGTCCATACGTTGTGTCTTTGATCAACAACAGGAGATCAGCTATTATTGAATGGAACACACAAACATTTTCAACCTTCACATACACATCCGGAAATGTTTCCAGACCTCAGATTAACACTGATCATTACCAAGGGAAATCTGGTGATTTGCAAAGTAGAAGGAATTTGTGTTCGTCTGCAAGTATCAACAGCATGTGCTCACTAAAGAAAGCTGACACTGAAAAGGAAATGAGTTTAGTAAAAACAAGCTGACGATACAGTGCATTGATTTCCCTGCAACCTCCTCCAGCAGTGATCAGCTGCTAATTTTAACTGTTTGTGTCAGCTGTCAGTTCCCAGTTCTGCTCAGTTTTAAACAAGCTGACATTAGGAAAGGGCAAATTGTTATTTTAGATTCTATTCAAATGATCAGCTCTTTGTATTTATTCTGTCTGGAATGTTCCGTTCTTAACTTTAAAACCAGGTCATTAGAAGTACTTTGGTGTTCCTACTTGAGCCTCAAATCTCAGATGCAGGGAGTTCTCACCACAGGCTTATTCTTGCCATTTGTGACTACATTGTAAAGGTCAACATTGGAGAAAATTAGATATGAGACAAGTTGCAGATTTTCTCCGGGGGAAGGAACGGGATTTGGGACTATCCTCAAGCCAGAAACCACCCTCTTTCAGGGGAGCAGTGAATCTTTGGGATTTTGGCTGGGATTCCCACTTAATTGGCCTTGGAAAAGGTTTCCTGTTCAATTCAGGGTGACACCATGCGAGAATCTCAAAGCTGGTGAGCCAATTGCAGCAGGTTACTATGGAGGTTAAGCAGCTGAAAAGGCATTTCAAAATGGAGTCTTCCTCTCACCACTTTAAAAAGAAACTTAAACAGAAAATTTGTTTAATAGAAAACCCTTTTGGCAGCCAGGTCCCCGCTATGGGGAATAGTGGGTGTGTTGGGCAAAGGGGCAGTCCCTTGATAGTCTGGATTTTGACTGCACTTGGACCAAGGCCGTGGGAGGAATTGTAGACCCGCCTTGGCATGCTGCAGGTGGCGGGTCTTTGGACAGTTAAACAGCTTCCAACCAGCTTGGAAACTGGAGGTCACCTGTAAAACCTCAGTCAACCTCTAACAGTAGTTACCAATGGTTTTATTGAGCCTACTACATTGCCTGATAAATTCTCCTCAATGCAAATGGTTGCCACCAGGAGCCAGGTCATGGTAATTTACAAGCTCATACCCCTTTGTTTCTACCTGTGTTGGATCCTGAAATTTCAGCTCTCCACTTGCGCAGATCTGGAACTTGCCTGGTGGTTTGTTGTTGAGTTAAAATCTGGAAACCTTCTCTGGAATCCTGTGAATTTTGACCAAGAGGCATTAAGCCTTAGTCTGCAGGTTTACTGAAACAGGGGCAATTGTGCAATCACGAGGGTGCAGTGGCAATTTGGCCACTTAAACTTTTATTCCTTACATCTTTGCTTTCCCCTTTATTCATCCATCCTGTTTTTTTTAATGTTTCTGGCTTTCAATCTCTTAACAACATACCTCCTTTCATTTGTCCCTTTGCAGATACTCTGACTCTTCAGTACCCCTCAACCTCCTTCTGCAGTCCCAATACTTGACTTTCTTTTTGGTAGGCTTCCAGCTTTCCTTCATGCATCCCTTGGCCTCTTTGAAGAGCCTATCAAGGCAGTTGTCACAACTTCCTGAGGAGCAGGATCCCCTGTGATGTAATGTGATTCAGGTAAATCGTGGTGATCATATGGCTCTGAAATCAGTAAGAGAGAAGGCCCTAGTCTAGCATGAGAATGTGAAATGAGATGTTTTAAATGCAAAACGACAGCGCTGTACACAAACTAAACACAAGATGACAGAGGTGTACTAGATAACCTATTACATTCAGATCTTAATTAAGGAGTGCCACAGCGAATAAGGAATTGATGAGCCTTACTTAAATATAAGGAGCAAGCAGCACCAGGGAGTGTGTTTGAGCAGACAAGAACAGTCTGAGGTACTTAGTACTTAGATACTTAGTGTGCAAGTTGCAGTATTGCCTCAAAGCACAAGACAACGCAACACCAGATACCTTCTCACCGTCTGTCCTGCGTACAGACTGGGGACTATTCTTGTCAACCTTGCTCCAACTAATTTACCATTCCCATTGCTGGCCCTGTGGACTTTGTGTGGTTGTTGGTTTTTGCCCTGGCCATGGCAGACCGGGGAAAATTGACTCCCCAATAAATGAGCAGGTTCCTGGAGATCCTGCTGGGTAGATTGGTGTACAGGTTGTAAGGAGCAGCAGTGGAGGCCATGATGCTAGAACATGCCAGTTTGGTCCAGGTTGCCGCCGGACTTAAAGCAGTTTTAACTGTTTGGAAGAATTCATGCACAATAGAAAGTAAGTCAATGACATCGCCCACTGCACTAACTTCTCTCCAATAGCTCTTATTCACTCTCTCTACAACTATACCCATCTCCCACCAAGGCACACTTTCTACCAATCTCACTTTTGCATGAAAAACCTTCCCTCACTCACTCTCGGCACCCCCCAACCCTCAACACTACTGACCCTGTATACCCCCTGCATGGCTTACTCACTCGCTCAGGACACTTCCCCACCTGCACCAGCAGCAAGAAACAACATGGCAAGATAGTGGTATGAGCCTGATATCCCTGACTAAGGGAGTAAAGCACAAGAAGTCAAGGCACGGCAATGTGAGTAAAGGATGTGATCATCAGGGTAGGCTCAAAGTTAGTGAGTAGTATGTTCAGCAAGAGGAGACCATGGCGATGCATCCCTTCCCTGTCTATAAGCTGATTATGTGCCCTTAAGAGCACACAGTATCCTTGCTGCAACATTACAATGATCGTTGCCCATTAGCTCAGGTGGAGCATTAAAGAAGTTTCCTGTATGCGTATCTGTGGTATGTCATGAGGGTTGGTAGAGTCTGGCACATCTTGGATGCCAATGCCCATGGATTTGGAGTGCCCATGGAGCATGCCCTGAGATGATGGTGCCTGGTGGCCTACATGGTGATCCTTTGGAGCAAGCAGTGAGCTGAATTCCAAGTAACCCCTCTGATTTCTGTATTGAGTTTTCTCAATATTGAACTTATTTGGCATGTTCATCCAAATAGGAAGCTTAATATTATTCAGGTAACTGGAACCATCACCAAGGCATTTAGCTAATATTAATTCCCCTCAAATGATAACTTGCCATACGCCCAGTAAGAAACTCACCTCACTGCTCTTGGGAAGCAGAAAAGATGTATCAAGACGCTGCTGACATTAAGATGGACCTCCCCATACTTCTTCTGATTTGTCCACATAACTTTCCATGTACCACGTCTCTCAGATTCCTACAAAATATGTGGGTGGGGAAGATACCATGTTCAGCTCGGGCAGGACAGTGGGTCAGTGGTTTGCACTGCTGCCTCACAGCGCCAGGGATCCAGGCTCAATTCCTGTTTTGGGCAACAGTCTGTGTGGAGTTTGTACATTCTCCCTGTGTCTGAATGGGTTTCCTCCAGGTGCTTCTGTTTCCTCCCACAGTCCAAAAATTTGCAGGGTCAATGAATTGGCTATACTAAATTGCTCATAGTGCCGAGGGATGTGTGGGTTAGACAAGGGAAATGGAGGTGTGGGGGAATGTTTGGAGGCGCAGTGTGGACTTGTTGGGTCAAATGACCTGTTTCCACATTGTAGGATTTCTATGACAACTTACATCTGATTAGCCAATGCTCACACTGAATTTCTGCAGTCCAAGATGGTGGATTTGCTTCAACAATTGTTCACCATCCTCATCCAGTTGATCTGCTTGTTTTAAGACTTTGCAGAACAAATCTGTGCTAGTATCAGTGTGTGGACCACACCAGAGATGCTCAGAAATCTTTCAGCAGTCTGTTTTGGGGTTTGACCTAACACCAACACCAGTGACACTGTGCAGCCCAACTTTATTGTCATGAATTGGTAAAACAATGAAGACAAATTTATGCCAGAATAATATGCTAAACTAAAGAGGGAGATAATGGGTCAAGGAGATACAGTTCCAAACTAGAAAAAGATACCTTTTAGACTGCAATAAGGATAATTCTTCATGAACTCAATAATAGTCGATGTTTTGAACAAAGTACTGTCATGCAAAGGGAAACCTGTACTTGCTGTCTGAGTCCCAGGGTTTAGAATTTCTTTGCTTAATTCAGTTGTTAATTTGACAGGATCAATTAATGATAGGAAACCATAACCACCCATTCTTCGGGGTGATCTTCAGTGATCCGGAGGAAGGATATTGATAAATCAAGGTTGGTGGAAAATTCTCAGTGGATAGAGGCAGGGAGCCCAAGCAATAGAGTAGAGGCTTAAGGTTCCTCTAAAGCAGTGGGGAGCCATGCCCGAACCACAAAGAATGCTGTTCACTGCATACACCTTCTTGAATGACATTCTTTCATTGTGTAAGGACTGTGTGTTCCTATTTTTGTGTCTGAAAAAAAGGACTGAATTGAGTCCTGAGGAAGGGTCACCAGACCCGAACCATTAAGTCTGACTTGCCTGCACAGATGCTGCCAGACCTGTTGGGCTTTTTCAACAACTTCTATTTTTGTTTCTGAAATGAGAAGGGCTGTTTTAAAAGTCAATATTTAAAAGAATAGCTGCTGTTTTGAAAGTAAGTAACATGACATCTTGGCTGGCATTGGAAACAACTGTTCGTATAAGCAGGAATTGAAGTTCAGATTGGAAACAGTCTGGAGTCAAGAGTACATACCAATGCAGTTCTTGATGGCAACAAGAAGTTGATTGATCTGAGGACTAGTGACAGTATCAAGGACAGAGACATTTTGCTTGCCAACAACTGTTTGATTGGCTCTCCATGACTGAGCAGCTTGGAACTGGAAACAAGTTACCGAAACAGAGAGAGGAAAGAAAAAACGGTGTGGGGATCTTCGCCAAGCCCAGAAGCTGCCTGTTCTCTACAGTCAAAAACATAATTGAAACCTGAAGTAAATCAATTACCTTTCTGCAGCTGTTGCTGTCGGCTAAATTAGTCATGCAGAGGCATTTTTCAAGTGAATCAGTTACTCTGAACCTCTTGCAAGCCAATGGAAGCAGCAGAGAAAGATGTGAACAAGAGGTCTGGCTAACCAAAGAAGGCTCAGCTGGAAATTGGAATTGGAAAGCATTGACTACTGAACTGATTTTCCAGTTGTTCTACCTCCGACATTAATCTGTTATCCCCATTTGTTGGTGTGTGTGTGTGTGAGTGTGTGTGTGTGTGTGTGTGTGTGTGTGTGTGTGTGTGTGTGTGTGTGTGTGTGTGTGTGTGTTTGTATGGGTGTGTGTGTTTGTGTGCGTGCATGTGTGTGTGTGTGTGTGTGTGTGTGAGTCTATCTGTGTACATATATGTGTGTATGATTATGTGATGGAGAGAGAGAGAGAGAGGGAGAAGTTAATAAGGGGGGTGAAGTTTTAGTTAGTGATGTTATATACCAATAGTTTATAGCTGTTTAACAGTAGCTAAAGCCTAATTACTTGTAGAAAACAATAATTCTTGTTTAATACAGAAACCTGGTCCATGCTTCCTATGAACCTTGGTTTGAAAGTCAGGTAAATTGGAGCACTGTTTGTACTTTTAAAAAGATTTTAATATTTGGTATGTCTGAAAAATAGTGGGGCTTTTCAGCATATTAGCCCAGAGAGGTGTAATTTAAATTAGGCTCCTAATTGCACTGTGGAAACTGGCTAAAACAATTTCAGGAAGTACCCTGCCTATCTGTCATGGGATGTTCAGTCTCCTATAAACCTATAAACGTCTGCAATAAGAGGATATACTGCTGTTTGGGGTCACATCACTGATTTTAATTTTTTAAATCTCCTTCTGCGTGCCCTGTGGAGATTAGTATTGAGGTTAAACCATTTTAACTCTGACTATCCAATTCCAAAATCCTTCACACTCTTAAAAGATCATTTAAATCACACAATAATTGATAACTGCATGCAACATTCTAATAATTTTCACAGAAAATACAATAACGACAATTGCAATTTGTGCATTTAACTGCAAACTATTTGATGTTAGAGTACCGAACACAGTGAATAATCAAGAAACTCAGTTTGGAAGAAGCAACACACTGGTCTCAATGCATTAACTCTGTTTCTCTCTCCATTGATGCTGTCAGACCTGCTGAGCTCATCCTGCATTCTCTGTGTTTGTTTCAGATTTCGAGCATCCACAATGTTTTGCCTTTATTTAAGATGCTAAAGTACTGCATACTTTGTCAGCACTTTAGAGTGATGCAACATTTAAAGATTTTTTACTCACCTGAATATACAAAACTCTGGTGCGGCCACACTTGGAGTATTGCATGTAGTTCTGGTCGCCGCAGTATAAGAAGGATGTGGAAGCTTTGGAAAGGGTGCAGAGGAGATTTACTAGGATGTTGCCTGGTATGGAGGGAAGGTCTTACGAGGAAAGGCTGAGGGACTTGAAGCTGTTTTCGTTAGAGAGAAGAAGGTTGAGAGATGACTTAATTGAGGCATGTAAAATAATCAGACAGTTAGATAGGATGGATAGGGAGAGCCTTTTTCCTGGGATGGTGACGGTGAGCACGAGGGGACATAGCTTTAAATTGAGGGGTGAAAGATATAGGACAGATGTCAGAGGTAGTTTCTTTACTCAGAGAGTAGTAAGGGAATGGAATGCTTTGCCTGCAACGGTAGTAGATTCATCAACTTTAAGTACATTTAAGTCATCATTGGACAAGCATATGGACGTACATGGAATAGTGTAGGTTAGCTGGGCTTCAGATTGGTATGACAGGTCGGCACAACATCGAGGGCCGAAAGGCCTGTACTGTGCTGTAATGTTCTATGTTCTATGTTCTATATAAGAAGTATGCTGACTTTTTTAACAATGCATAAAAAGAATACGAATTCACAGATTTGAATCACTAATAATCTGCTGGTTCATTAAAAACTGAAACAAAATTGCTTGCAAAGAGAATGAAGCCTCCCAGATTCCATGTCACAAAATGGGAACTTGAGGAAGGATTTGAATGGAGTCTAGATCTGATAAGATTTCATTTGTCCTATCTGGACAGCAAATGAGACATGTCTTATACATGCTTCACTCTTCACATTAACAGTCACCTTCATACATGTGCCTGCTGGCATTACCCTGCTCCTCAAGTATTTCAGACAGATGCTGTGCTTAATTTCAGTGGAAGCTATTTATTGAGTATTACTGTGAATGACTCCATGTACTGTCTAAGGTCTTGAACAATATGTAAAGTGAAAGGTGATTGATCACACTAATTATTTTAAGTTTCTTTCCTCATTATTTCAAAAGTGGAGGAATGAAAATATGGCAAATTATCTCTTTCCTTTGGATCCCATCCAATGAAGTAGCAAGCACCATTCTGCTTATCTAACTCATTGTCAGCACAGTCACCTCTGTTGTTTCTTCTCAGCTAAAGCTCTCTTTCCTGAAAATTAAACTGCATGTGTTCTTGTAATTTGGATGATGGAGAAAGGTTTGATTTGTTATCAGTGGCAAGTCCCATCTTGCTGTTTACTTCATAGAGGTGCGTCCCTCTAACTTTGGGCTAAATAGATAGCTGTATTAGCTTTCCAACTATCAGTAACTGCCTTTATAAGAAACAAGCTTTTTGTTGGCTATTGGAGGACAGTGTTTTGTGGCTAAAAACAAAAGAAAGGATTTTTGTCGAAGATAACAAGGTGTCGAGCTGGGTGAACACAGCAGGCCAAGCAGCATCAGAGGAGCAGGAACACTGACGTTTCTGAAGCAAGGTCTAGGCCTGAAACATCAGCCTTCCTGCTCCTCTGATGCTGCTTTGCCTGCTGTGTTCATCCAGCTCTACAGCTTGTTATCTCAGATTCTCCAGCATCTGCAGTTCCTACTTAACCTCACTACCTCAAACTTTAATCATTTACTCGATCCTGACATCAAAGCGATCAAATGTTTTGTGAAAGCACGGTGACAATTAGCTACAAATGAGGAATCACAGGAGAAAGACCTTCACCTCTATAGATAGTTTAGCTATTAATATTTAATCTTTTACAGTTTGCACTTCGGCTGTAATGGTTTATAATGTTCTAATTATATTCTACGGAGAAAACTGTTGTTTCAAAACTGATGCATGGATTTGAGGAGTACCATTCAACTTCCTGTTTAAGTTGCTATGTATTGGTGTTAAAATTAGTTGTTGGATTTAAAGCGTTAAATATGGCAATAATTAGGTATTACCCATTTGAACAATAAAACACAGCCTGCTTTGAAAAGCTGCTTGTATTTGTTTGCATTGTACGAATATCCTACCTGGTAAAGCTGCAGCTATATGCTTTCAAGGTCAACGAATTCTACCTCAGAAAACTACCTTTATAGACTTTGAATTACCAAACAGACATCATCTACTCTAATTGTTGGGACGATGCAATTTACAAGTTCGCCAATATCACCTGTTCTTGAAAAGACACTGGTTTCTGTTGCATGAGGAACAGTCCATATGATTAACTGTTACATTCAGTGAAAGGTACAAATGAAAAAAGATAACAGAAGTGCTGAGTCCAAAGCTGGCCATTGTTTGCACAGCCAGGGCCTCCTTATTTCTACTAACACCAAGCTTGCTGAAGTACAATATACAAAGCCCACGCATCCAGTGGTGACTTTACCCATGGTATCATAGATGAGCCTATCTAGCTCAACCATTTAGGATAGAATAATGTAACCCTACTCGTTTAAGAATCACAATTGTTGAGTCTACCAATGGAGGCTTATCTTCACTCCAATTGTTCATTGCTAAATGTTTCACACTGACCAAACTTAAGGCTTAAAGGAAGATAACTAATCACAGTACTTGCTGATTCACCAGGCTGGCATGGAAAAGGGACACAGGTTCAATGGGCATGGGCTAAGTTTGCAATATATTGAGTTGAAACCCTGCAAACTGTCTGATCAATTCTTGCAGTACTTTGATGGGAATAGGTTGAAAGAATTGGTTATTAGGTCTAGACACTGACATGTTAGGTTCTGGTTTTCCATTAGATTTACTGAAGACCTCATAAAACTCGCACTAACCTAATTGTAAAAGTATTTGGGGCCTGAGGACAGAAATTCCAGACCAGGGTTTTTTTGACTTCTAGCATGCATTGGAACCGTTGAGCCAGTAAAGTGAGACCACGTTCACAAGCTTGCTGGACAAGTTGGGTTTATCTGGTGTGTCAGGCTTGGACCATGGCTTGATTCCTAGCAAAGAGATCAAAACATTTTGCAGGAAAGGGAGCTGACAGAACTGGTGTACCTCTTTAATTCTCCATTTTGTTCCCACTCTGACCATTCAGTCCAGCATTCGGATTAAGCTTAATGCAAGCTCCAAGAACCACACCTCAACACTTTTTTGCCTCCGCACTTTCCAACCTTCTGTACTCAATATTGAGTTTAACAACTTCAGAAAGTAACTACTATTCTGATACAGGTAAATTAAGTTTTGCTGAATGCACAATAGGAGGAGGGAAGGTGAACGGACAGGTGTTGCATCTTCTATGCTTGCTTGGAAAGGTGCTATTGAGGAAAGGAGGTAATGTTGGGAAAGATGTAGTCATAATCATGGTGTGAAGGAGAAATGGACCGTTTAGGAAGGAATAATGTTTTGGTGGTAGCATCACCCTAGAGATGTTTCAAATGGGGTAGAGGATGATCTGTTGGTTATGGAGCTTATTGGGATTGAAGGTGGGAGGAACACCCTAATATAAAACATCAAGAATGTCCTAGGAGTCAAGGAAGTAAGGTAAGGCAAAAAATCTTGCTGGATTTAGTGAGAATCTCTCCAAAAAATCCAACACAGCTTGTACTTATCCAAACTAAATATAAGATTCTCCTCATAGTTGCTCCCAAACGTGCCTATACTTTAAAAATAAACTGAAAGAACTGCAGATGCTGGAATTCAGAACCAAGAGCTGAAATTGCTGGAAAAACTCAGCAGATTGGGCAGCATCTGTGGAGAGAAATCAGTGTTAACGTTCCGGGTCCAATGGCCCTTGTTCAGAACTCACTGTTAAAAACCTTAATTGTATATAAGGAATCAGAGCCTACAGAGGATCATAGATATTTCTGTCCATTATGGAGAGATATAACAGGTAATGTTTAGCTTGAGGATAACCACTTCACTTGTCTGAAGTAAAGTGATGAGACGGGCTTCCATTCACTACCACAGCAAATACAGGGGCCTTACCCGTGCAGTTGGCTTGATTACGGATCACACTCTGCTTATCGAGCTTATGGCAGTAACCAACCCCTAAAAACTATCAGGCGAGCCCTCAAAGAACGCTCATTTTAAAGGAGTCCTTCTCTTTGCCAGTTCTGCAAACTATGATTCTTTTGCAATTATTCTAATTTGCTAAAGGCATTTTTGCTTTGACAAAAACCTCCCTTTTTTTATTCAACATTCATGGGAAGTAGACATCTCAATGCTAACATTTATGACCAAACCATTAATTTCCCTGGAGAAGGAGGGATTGAGTTACCTTCTTGTGAAGGTCTTCGCTGAATGCTCACCATCTCAAGGAGTGAGATTGAGGCCTGACAAAGGCCCCAGGGAAAGGCATTCCATCTCCTTTAGGGATTGATTAGTAGCTAAGGAGTCCTTTTGTTTCTTTGGGAGAACATTTCAAAAGTGAAGCTTTTTGCTGATTTTGTATGGGCCTTCCTATCATTCAATTGTCATGGTGCCAATTCAATAGTGTTGTGGAATTGCCATTCCGGTACAACTTAAACATTCTAACGAGTGCAGTACATGTAGAGCAGAGCTACAGGAAGCTTCGGTCATAAGAGATATATTTTGTTAAGCTGCGAGTCAAGTTTGAAAACTTATGACCTACTCAGGTTGCTAGGGACAGCCAACTGCTCCCAACTGCCCTCACCACTTCATTTCTTAATTTACTAAAAGAAATCTTTTTGAAACAAATTTCACACATATCAATAATGATGCCAGAATGTCGTCACATGGGGCATGTTTCCATTTCCACTGATAGCTTTGTTCACACAATAAATTATTACAAACATAAACAGTTTGTGGATATGATTTGTTGGGAATTTTAGCCAAGCTTTTTACTGATTTATCACCAAAGCAACATTTGGAGATGCTTGAAATGGACTGCAAGTAGAAGGGTTAATGTTGGTTCAAAAACACTTAAAATTTACCTTTGTCTTCCTCAACTGCAGAATTTGACTGTTAACAAAAATGTGAATCATGAAAACAGCTAATTATTATGTTTCCATGAATGGTTATTTAATACTAATTGCTGTACACAGCAAGGGAAACACTCTAGGACTTTTTGGAAAGCTGCTGAGTAGATTTATTATAGATAATAAAATGTGAGGCTGGATGAACACAGCAGGCCCAGCAGCATCTCAGGAGCACAAAAGCTGACGTTTCAGGCCTAGACCCTTCATCAGAGAGGGGGATGGGGAGAGGGTTCTGAAATAAATAGGGAGAGAGGGGGAGGCAGACCGAAGAAGGAGAGAAAAGAAGATAGGTAGAGAGGAGAGTATAGGTGAGGAGGTAGGGAGGGGATAGGTCAGTCCAGGGAAGACGGACAGGTCAAGGAGGTGGGATGAGGTTAGTAGGTAGGAGATGGAGGTGTGGCTTGGGGTGGGAGGAAGGGATGGGTGAGAGGAGGAACAGGTTAGGGAGGCAGAGACAGGTTGGACTGGTTTTAGGATGCAGTGGGTGGAGGGGGAGAGCTGGGCTGGTTATCCACAAACCTGCCTGCCCTGGTCGACCCATTGTCTCAGCCTGTTCCTGCCCCACTGAACTCATCTCCACCTATCTGGACTCCATTTTCTCCCCTTTGGTCCAGGAACTCCCTACCTACGTCCGTGACACCACCCACGTCCTCCACCTCCTCCAGGACTTCCAATTCCCTGGACCCCAACATCTCATTTTCACCATGGACGTCCTGTCCCTATACACCTGTATTCCGCATGCAGATGGCCTCAAGGCCCTCCGCTTCTTCCTGTCCCGCAGGCCTGACCAGTCCTCCACCACCGACACCCTCACCCGACTAGCCGAACTCATCCTCACCCACAAATACTTCTCTTTCGATTCCTCCCACTTCCTACAGGCAAAGGGGGTAGCCATGGGCACCCGCATGGGCCCCAGCTATGCCTGCCTCTTTGTAGGTTACGTGGAACAGTCCCTCTTCCGCACCTACACAGGCCCCAAACCCCACCTCTTCCTCCATTACATTGATGACTGTGTCGGCGCCGCCTCTTGCTCCCCAGAGGAGCTTGAACAGTTCATCCACTTCACCAACACCTTCCACCCCAATCTTCAGTTCACCTGGGCCATCCCCAGCACATCCCTCACCTTCCTGGACCTCTCAGTCTCCATCTCAGGCAACCAGTTTGTAACTGATGTCCATTTCAAGCCCACCGACTCCCACAGCTACCTAGAATACACCTCCTCCCACCCACCCTCCTGCAAAAATTCCATCCCCTATTCCCAATTCCTCCGCCTCCGCCGCATCTGCTCCCGGGATGAGGCATTCCACTCCCGCACATCCCAGATGTCCAAGTTCTTCAAGGACCGCAACTTTCACCCCACAGTGGTCGAGAACGCCCTTGACCGCGTCTCCCACATTTCCCACAACACATCCCTCACACCCCGCCCCTGCCACAACCGCCCAAAGAGGATCCCCCTCGTTCTCACACACCACCCCACCAATCTCCGGATACAACGCATCATCCTCCAACACTTCTGCCATCTACAATCCGACGCCACCGCCCAAGACATTTTTCCATCCCCACACTTGTCTGCTTTCCAGAGAGACCACTCTCTCCGTGACTCCCTTGTTCGCTCCACACTGCCCTCCAACCCCACCATACCCGGCACCTTCCCCTGCAACCGCAGGAAATGCTACACTTGCCCCCATTCCTCCTCCCTCACCCCTATCCCAGGCCCCAAGATGACTTTCCATATTAAGCAGAGGTTCACCTGCACATCTGCCAATGTGGTATACTGCATCCACTGTACCTAGTGTGGCTTCCTCTACGTTGGGGAAACCAAGCGGAGGCTTGGGGACCGCTTTGCAGAACACCTCCGTTCGGTTTGCAATAAACAACTGCACCTCCCAGTCGCAAACCATTTCCACTCCCCCTCCCATTCCTTAGATGACATGTCCATCATGGACCTCCTGCAGTACCACAATGATGCCACCCGAAGGTTGCAGGAACAGCAACTCATATTCCGCTTGGGAACCCTGCAGCCCAATGGTATCAATGTGGACTTCACCAGCTTCAAAATCTCCCCTTTCCCCACCGCATCCCAAAACCAGCCCAGTTCGTCCCCTCTCCCCACTGCACCACACAAACAGCCCAGCTCTTCCCCTCCACCCACTGCATCCCAAAACCAGTCCAACCTGTCTCTGCCTTCCTAGCCTGTTCTTCCTCTCACCCATCCCTTCCTCCCACCCCAAGCCGCATCTCCTACCTACTAACTTCATCCCACCTCCTTGACCTGTCCGTCTTTCCTGGACTGACCTATCCCCTCCCTACCTCCCCACCTATACTCTCCTCTCCACCTATCTTCTTTTCTCTCCATCTTCAGTCCACCTCCCCCTCTCTCTCTATTTATTCTAGAACCCTCTCCCCATCCCCCTCTCTGATGAAGGGTCTAGGCCCAAAACGTCAGCTTTTGTGCTCCTGAGATGCTGCTTGGCCTGCTGTGTTCATCCAGCCTCACATTTTATTATCTTGGATTCTCCAGCATCTGCAGTTCCCATCATCACTGAGTAGATTTATTATCCAGTTGCAGAAAATCACTGACATAATTCTAACTTGAATAATTGCCAGTTGAGAATTATTTTAAGAACTTTGCAGATAAAACAACATAGGCACAGGACGACTGGTGGCACGAACTTGGTTTTCTAAACACTTTCTCCCTCAGAAAAGACCCTTAACAATCTACCTTTGGATGAATTGAAGTAGTAGGTTCACCATTTGATTAGATTGATAGAATCATTGAGTTATACAGCACAGGAACAGACCCTTCTGTCCAACCAGTCCGTGCTGAGCATAATCCCAAACTAAGGCAGCCCCACTTGCCTGATCCTGGCCCATTTCCCTCCACCACTTCCTCAGAAAGATTGTTTCACACGCAAACCACATTCTGTGTAAAAAAAATTGCCCCTCAAGACTTCTTTAAATATCTCTCCTCTTATCTGAAAAATGTGCCCTGGTCTTTGAAATCCCTCATCTTATGGAAAAGACACCCCCATTAACCGTCTCTATATTCACAACCTTGGGCAAAGACAACTACCGTTCACCCTAAGTATATCCCTCTTGATCTTATAAAATTCTATAATCTCACCGCTCAACCTCCAATGCACCAGTGAAAAATGTCCTTGCCTATTGAGCCTTTCTTTATAACTGAAACCTTCCATACCTGACAATATCCTGGTAATACACTTCTGGACCCTCTCTAGCTTAATAATACCCTTCCTATAACTGGTTAAGATTACACTTTGATAGGAAGACCTTTTAATTTTTTCTTTAAATGCATGAATAATAAACAACCTGCTCCTATGACCTCTGCCAATTGGCCAGAGTGGTTTCAGAGCTGGTAGGCATACTTATGATGTGATATTTGCAGTTTGGTAGCTATGCCACAAGTATTAAGGACAAACCATGATTCATACATGCTGTCGATCGATCCTGCTAAGTCTTTTGTTAAATGAGCTAAGAGGATGAAGGGAAAATTTTCTCAAAGTTTGGTTGATCTCAGGTTTGACACAGTTGTCAGACAACTCCAGGACAACATGAAAGGAAGACACTGGGTACAATCCTGAATCCTACCTGATCAACATCAAAGTAAAATGTAGATAAAACTAACATTGAGGAAGATGCAACCAGGAGCAGTGACTGTTGATTCACAGGCGGAGTCTAAAAAAATGGTGGCAGGTGGGATGCTGGGGATGGAAAGAGGGTTGGTGAGATTAACCACGAAAGTATCCGAAAGAGGAGAAAGTGGAAGCTGAAATGACATTGTAATCAGGCAATAGTTGAAGCTGCAATGGCTCTAGCAGGGAATTTCCAAGATGATAGCCATGGGCTTAGTCAAAGACAATTCAAGGTTGAGACAGCAACAGGAGAGAAGAAAATCAGAGAAGTAATATATTGTGGGTAGGAACTAGGCAAAATGAATGATAATTAATAATATGTAATGTCCAGCTGGCAGGATGGGACAAGGGAAATATACCTGGTTGGTGGAGAGAAATAATTATCAAATTGCTAATTTTCTCAGTTCAGGAATGATGAAAACCTAAAGGAGATCCAAACTGAGGCAAATTAAATTCAAAAACAGCTAAAGTTACATAAGAATAACGTGTATATGTGCCATTTTGAAGCAAAAACTGAAGGTTAATTTTGTTGAAGTTGACATGAGTATTCAGAAATAGAAGCACCTCTAAAAACCATTTTTAGAGATTAGTTTAACTTTTAGTGTTTAGAAGATGGTCTGAGGGAAGATATGAACAACTCATGCGGTACATACTGCAGCAATCAAAAAGTTGTGTATGTTATCTGACAGAGACAAAGAGGCTTTTGCCCAAATTTGTGTACAACTGCACTCAATGTTATATACAGTCACATTATTAAACTGTCATGTCTTCTGATCTCCGAAAACAACACAGCCACTAAATCCTGACACCATTGTTTGGCAATTCAGGGGTCATGTTTTTCTCTTTGCTTGATCAATTACAAATTGCACATTCTAAATTCTTCTACAGGGGGGTGACTGTGGAGGGACATCTATTGGGAGTGACAACAAGTTTCAGGGAAAAATAGTTAAAGGTTATTGTTCCACAAATATTCAGCAGAACTTTGATTAATATTGCATCTTTAATTTGCATCTTTAATCATTTTTACGCAAGGGATATGCTGTAGAAACTGGAATGAATTGTACCCTTTCTCATGTGGAAATCGGGAGCGTTCAAATGGCTGCACAGCCAGGCAACTTACTGGGTGCATTGATCCTGGGCCTAAAAATATCCAAAGTAAAGATTGTTGACCTTAAACATGAACTTTCCTTTTTCCATAGACGTTTGGAGAAGGAAATGTTTTGATTTATAAAATATGAAGTCAAACAGAATTCTCAGCAATAAAATTCAAAACAAGCAAAGCCACAGCATTAATATTAGAAAGACAATTCTATTTGTACTCAGAATGAAGGACCAGTCACGATTTGTGCAGATTCACAACAAAAATGTTGTAGGGTGCTCTATAAGTCTTGGCTAGAATCCTTGCTGGGGTACTTCTGATCTCCTGCTGTAACATTGGCAGAAAATCAGCAGCAACTCAGAAAAAGTAGCATAAATGACAGCTTTTGTTGATATTCTTCCAAAGATACAGTGAGACATTTGAAATTCACGCCAGCATTTTACTGATACTATGTTATTAGTCGGAAGGAAAATGTCCAAAATCGCAGAAGTGTGAAAAGAGTTAATAGACGTATTAGAGGGGAAAAAAAAACTTTACAAAGAGGATGCTCTGAGTGTAAAATTCTCCACTACAAATTGCTATTGAAATTTAGTCAATAAGCTTTTAAAAGGGAATTAAATATTGGTGAAGAAAAGCACAGGGAATGAACCGAACCGTAGACTGGAGATTTCAAATGGAGAAAAGCAACTCTACAACTATTGTTTCAAACGTGAAATATTGACTTTTCTACCTATGTGCACCTGGAATGTGCCAGGCAGGCCAGAAGTCAGGTAGGTATCAGCTTTATCTCTTTCAGGTCTCATGTGGGCATCCTCAAGTAGCTTTGTAAGGATTGAACAAACACCCAACCCAAAGACATCAGGGTCCATGAAGTTGGGAAATGGGACTTAGGAATTCTCACTCTTCCAGGTCCTCAAAAAGAACAGAAATCTTATGCAGGGTTGACTGAGGTGAGCTGGGTGAGACCACCAGAATTGAGGTCTTATTCAGTAACAGGAAAAGTGGCCAGTTGCAATGGCTGTGAGAATATAAAAAGCTCTTGATTTTATGGGAACGAAGACAATGAGATAGAGACGGAGGCAGCAGTGAAACTGAAAATTCACATGGAAGCACCTTCCAGCAGTAGAACTGAGAGAGACCAACCTGAGACCTTTGCTACTGATCTTATTCCAACAGTTGCAGTTGTATCCCTCAAATGAATATGGCCTCCGTTTCTTGCCTTCAAGAATGATGTGTTGGACATTACCATATGTTGCTATTAACTTTGCTGTTAACACATACCCCATCTGAAGTATCCACGTCACTGAGGACAGATCCACATAGACGACAGCAGTCTGAAGGCCAAGTAATATTATTGTGGTGAGGCACTAACTTAACCCAGTTCAGTTTCCAAAATTTGCAAGATCTTATCAATGTGTAAACCTTCCACATTTTGATAATTTACTCCAGGAAAAAATGATTGGAAAAGTTAAAACAACGAAGCTTCGCCTCACCTGTTTCCATCCACAGTTGCAGTGTTCACCAAGTTATATACCTTCAGTCTCAGAAAGTTGGATAGTCTATTTATTAAACTGTAGAGAAAATTGTAGTTGTAACTTTGCAGATTAAGGAATCTGATTAGAATCTTCTCAACTGGTCATAGTAACATTATGTGTTCACATTGTTTGTTTTTCAAATTTTTGTGATTGAAGCAACATAATAGAATTTGATTGTCTCTTTCGTTATGTTTGTACAGTGGTAAAAAGGAGCTGTATTTCAATATTTCATATCAGTTTGAAAACATACTCACACAAAATGTTTTCTGTCACCTCTAAAGCTATTTCCTGGTCAATGACACCATGTCATACTGTAATCTCTCTGTTCTTTGCAATAAGTATAACACACAAATGCTTTTGCACTTTAGCGTATGAAATATTTGGTTAGATTTTTTCCCTCCTTGAAGTGATGTGCGTAATGGCAACAAAGGTGGCAAAACACCTTGAAAATGACCGGATTCTTGACATTGAGAAAACTTTTCCTGATTTTGCCCTCAAGCCATAAATGTCAACTTCAAAATCTCAAATTTGAGAGGACCCACATTATTTCCATGCATTTCCAATTCATTAAATCCCAACTCACATTATTTATACAATACTTCCAATTCTCCTCTCCTTCCCTGAGAAACCTAATGGTGCGAATTCCCAATAATTAAATCAGGGTGGATACCGGGCAGCTATTGAATGCTTGCCTTGGCCCTTTCTTCTTTAAACTAATGTTCCTGGATGATCCATGACCATGACAAGATACATCTTATGGGTCTTAGCTCACTTCCCTGGAATTCACTAATTTGATTGCTTACTTGGTAGCTGCCAGTCTCATAGAATCCCTCCAGTGTGGAAAGAGGCTGTTTGGCCCATCAGGTCTGCACCAACAATCTGAAGACCTCCCCACACTATCTCTGTAACAGTGCATTTTACCATGGTCAGTCCACCTAGCCTATACATCCCTGGACACTGTGGGTAATTTAGCTTGGCCAGTACATCTAACCTGCGCATCTTTGGACTATGGGAGGAAACTGGAGCATACATAGAAAACCTGTGTCCAAACTCCACACAGACAGACACCCATTGGAGTCAACTGTGCAATCACCACAGAAATAGCTGACACCATGTGCAAAGTGAGCAGAGTAACTTGCTGTATTTGTCTGCTTGGAATCAGAGGCCCTGCTAAGGGTAATTGTAGTTATCAAGCCTCCACTTGTTCTCTAATGCCATCCATATCACTTCAATTTGCACTTCATTGGTGGGTTTGTCCAAGAATACACAATAAAAAATAAGCTGTCAAGCAATCACAGCCATCACACTGTATACAGTAATTGCCTCCTTGTCAATGTAACTAAGCAAGTGTAATTATAACAAGGCATTTAAAAGTGGAAGCCACAGTTCCATTTCACAAGCACATTCATGTTCCACCACAAACAGAGCAAGATAATAAGTCGCAGTTGCCAAATTTGCAAACTGCAGAGTAAATATGCAAGCATGTGATGTGGAAGGGAACTTTCCATTTGCAGCATGGGGTAGGTGGTGAAATTATCATGGTGGTTAACTGACAGAATTTTATTTCCAATGTAGCATGAAAATTTTGATTGTACAATAGTCAATTAGATAAGGCCACATACCTAAGAGTGCTCCATAATGTTTGTGGGCATAATAAGAGGCTTCATTGTGTCAGATGTAAGGGCTCAGTGTATTGTCATTCTGATATTTCTGACAGATTATCTGTTCATAGATCTCACAGAGAGAACAGCATTGTTTGAGTCATTGCACCCTCTCACTGATATAGAATGAAGATTCAATGCTGCTCGTGCATGTATCAGGGCCTTAATGGAAGAGATTCCGGGCCTTCTTAAAATGATGCTCTGATTCCTGGCCTGCCCCTTCAGAATCTTGGAGAATAGCCCAGGAAGCCTGTTTCACATCATTGCAGCACTCTGTGCCCTTTGCAAATGGAGGTGGCAAAGGGGAAGGCATGTTCTGGATGCAGATACAATGAGTGATTATCATCAATCTTCTCAAGATGAAGATAAGGACAAAGATATTAAAAAGGAAGGTCATACACAACACTATGATAGAGCAAGAACTTGCTGAGCATGAAATGCCAAGGACAACCAATTGAAACTTTCTTCCAGAATGAAAAAGCTGGATATGGATTTGTTTAATTGTTTAAGAATCTGTTGGTTAGACAGTACACAGTCCTTGTTTAGTGTAAACGACAAGTGGACCATATTATTTTTGTAGTCCTTGACCTTTTGTGTTACTGAATGCATGTTTTGTCATTCATGTCATTTTCGATATTTTCTACTGAACTTGTTCAGATATTTTATTACATACCTCTTGAGCAAGTGGGACCTGAACTGGGGCCTCCCGGAATAGAGGTGGGGACATTACACCCAGAACTCTTATCTATCTTTTGTATGCTTAATATTTCTGAATGATCACATGTTTAAGTATCTTTACATAACATATTCCATAGACAGATTGGAAATAAAGCAGCAAGCAATGAGACAGTGCATTAACATGACATGGTGCTAAAGTTAAGTACTTCTAAAGGTTTCTGGAAGGACATTATAGCAGTGCAATGATATCAGCAGGCTGAGAAGAACTCCAAGGAACTTCCTATTACACTTCCATCATTGGTTAGCCTTCAATATATTAGAGGGTATGTTTATTGCTAAGTTGCCCTGAAATGCTTAAACATCCTCTAATACATTGTTAAACCTGTGAGAAGCTATGCTTTCTGAACATTTTCTCAGCAAACCACTGAGTTATGTGGGAGAATGGATGAGTGGAGGTCCCCACTGTACTTTTCCCAGTCAAGAACAGCAGTTGTGTTCCCTTGAAAAACAAATACATAGAACAAACTTTGCCCTGCAAAGATATGAGGAATCATTATTGATTCTGTACTCTCTCTCAATACAAATGCCCCAACAGATTTCTTGCACATTGTTTCTAGTCTCAGTATTATCCACATAAAGGTGCAACACCTTGATTGTAGTCCTCAATGTCAGAGTTCAATGATCCTTGACCTCTGAGGTTGTCTGCAGTCAAGGAGCTAGTTACATGGGACAGTCACAATGTCTGGCCTTTACAATTCCATTCATCTTTGGGATTTCTGAAGCGGCTTAAACAGATTTGACAGTGCAAGTCATACAACAGCAAATATTTTAATAGTGCAATTAAAGATATATTTCCAAAAGTGCAAAGTTATTTCCAATGACACTTAACCTACATACTCAGCATGTCCTCAGTAACTTTCTTCTTCTGCTTCCTACATTATTTAAGCTGAGGTGGAGGGTGCCTGATCTGTGGTTGACCCAGTTGGTTTGGAGGACTTGAATGGCCATCCTCTGTTGATTTTTGGGCTTAGAGGTTCCAAGTCTGCGAGATTCTACTGCCCAGATGGAAGACCATCCTCCTCAACTTGAACTGCTGCAGGATCTCAGATTATGGAATCATAAAATTCCCCACAGTGTGGAAATGGACCATTTGGCCCATCAAGTCCACACGGACCCTCCAATAAACATTCAACCCAGACATAGCTTCCTACCCTATCCCTATAACCCTGCATTTCCCATGGCTAATCCACCCAGCCTACATATTGCTGGACACTATGGACAACATATCATGGTCACTCTACCTAAACTACACCTCTTCGGACTTTGAGAACAAACTGGAGCACCAAGAGGGTACCTATGCAGACACAGGGAGAATGTGAAAACTCCACATAGACAGATGCTTCAGGGTGGAATTGAATTCAAGCCCCTGGAGCGATGAGGCAGCAGAGCTAACCACTGTGCTGCCCACTGGCACTGGCAAGAGAAGGTAGAGAGTTGTGAGATTTCTGGAATATCCAGAGAAGAAGGTTCTAAAGGGTCCTGTCTGTTGCACCTACCCAATGCGGGAGTGTGCAGTCCACAATCTGCCTCACCCTGAGGACACAACACCTGGGATGAATTCAAAAGTCTTGCCCTTTCCCTGCCACTGATGGTGCCTGTCACTCTCTGTGTAGCCTAAAGAAATCATTAATGGCCAAGAACAGAGGCATTTCTGGGCTGAGCAGAGGCGCCTGGTCTCAAAGCAGTCCTCTGAGCATCACAGACTAGTTGTTTTTTGAAAACCTGTGGAGATGTGTCAGTGAGATACTTTGAGGTCTTCATCCTCAGGGTTGGAGGTGGAGCCGAGGGTCTCTGACACTTGCCTCTGTGTGGAGGATTGCTGGATACTGTTGCTCGAGAGAAATGTGCAGATTAATGATGAGTTAATGCTGCTGGTAATGTTGGATTAGTGCAGCACAGTGAAGGTTATTTCTCATTGAGAAATTTCTCAGTTCATTTTCATTGAGTCCGCTCCACGTTCATGGCAGCAGTCCTGTTTCACTTCAGCCACGTTGATGAAGTTCTCTTTATTGGGAGTGAGGTGCAGGGTGTCCACAAACCCCCACAAAACTCTTTGGTATCAGCCTGTTGCCCAGGTTTTCCTGTATCTAAACAAAGGGAAGGCTTGAGTCTGATCAAAGCAGATGCAGAAGTA
This sequence comes from Stegostoma tigrinum, assembly GCF_030684315.1. Classification (NCBI taxonomy): domain Eukaryota; kingdom Metazoa; phylum Chordata; class Chondrichthyes; order Orectolobiformes; family Stegostomatidae; genus Stegostoma; species Stegostoma tigrinum. Next base: position 42,540,063 of record NC_081362.1, read on the forward strand.
TATAATCAGGATACAGGAAAAGAGAGATGGTGAGGCATCCACAGTGAGTGAGTAGGAAGCATAAGGGGCAGGAGGGAGTTTGGAAGGATGAAGTATTTGATTGAGTACAATGCATGTAATAGGGAGAGGTGTAGTCAATAGACCTTGGTGAGAGGTATCTGCAGTGACAGAGTTAGATTGGCCCTGTGAGTGTGAAGTAGCAGGCTGAAAATGGTAGCACCTACTTTTGCTGAGAGCTGAAAATCATGGACATCCCGCTGGACTGTTCTGCACTTTTCAATTGGGATACAGAACTGAGTGGGGCTGCAATCCATATGCACGCTGGCCTGACCTGTTCACATGGGCTGCCATGGCTATCAACTGGAGGACTGCCCTGTTTTCCACTACCCTATCCATCAATAACTCCAGGGCCTTATCTGTGAAGCAGGCTGAAAACTTTCCTTTCCTCTAGGCCATGTGTGTTTAAATGTTAAGTTTCAAGCAACACATATTGTAAGGGCCAATTTGAGGCTTGTAAAGTCAAAATGGCGTTCAGAGGGGTTTGGGCAGTGGTAAGCACTCCCACCTTCTCAGCCATGCGCAATTTGCCACAAAACGAGTCTAAAAGTCCTGTTGCAGAACGAATAAGGTGAAAAGTGGAAGGTCATTTGATAAATGATCACTGGACACCACAAATTTCACTTTCACTGAAAATGGGAGAAGTTCCACACTTTTGTGCCTTACCACTATGGTACCATGACTGATTTTCTCTCCATTTTTCGTGGTTATCTCTCTGTAGTCCTCTCAATATGTCTCCAGTCCCCAGCTTTGAGGTTAAGGAAAACAAACCTACATCTATTCCTTTGCCAATCTGAAACTGTCCAATAAGTAATGGAATAATTTCCCTCTGATCTCTTCGCCATCGTGGATTGAATTGGTTTCCTTCAGCTTTTCCCACTGAAATCACAACCAGGTCTGATTAACTGACACGATCTGACTGAAATACAGATTTTTGTACTTAAACAAAGTAGCACCTTTCTAATAATGATTTCAAACATAAAGTAACCTTTTTTGACTATTACATGCCTCAAAAGGTTCAGGCTATGCCCACTCCAAGTTGTTCATAAGTGATTGATTTTTAGACAGAGAATTCAATGCACTTCTAGGTTCCAGTGGAGATCTATCTAATAGCAGCTCCATCTGCATCTTTTTAAAAAATGTGATTAAAGCTGCAAGGAGGCCCAATTACTGGACAAATGCCAATGGCCTCACATCAGAAGTTAAAAGCACCAAGTATCATGTTAGGTTTTCTATTGTTCTGAATAGCAGGGGTTGATGGGAATTATACAGAAGCCTCATTGGGACATCTAATTAGACTGCCTTTATTGGGATGTAAAAACTCCCAACGTATTGAATTTATTGCTTTAAGGCACCATTTTAATTTCAACCTGATATCGTATGTGAAGAATTTAGAATGAGTATTGGATTTAATATGGAATAAAGTATCTAACGATATATTTATGTGTTTTGTGTACAATTGAGATTCATTTCATAATTTTGCTAAAACTGTACAGCATTTGTGAGGGCTTCCTGCTTATAATTTCCTGCAGATGCAAAATGATCACACAAAAGTAAGAGAGAAAAGAAAACAGTACAAATCATTAATGCCATCCAGCAGGCATTTTCTTCAAAAGTTAAGTACAGTCAATTCATCTTTTCAGCAAATTGGATTTTCCAGTTGAAACAAAGTATGAAGAATAAAAGCACAGAGATCATTATTTGATCCAAACATTGCTAAATAAGGTAAATTCATCTTAAGAAGAAATTGCCCCTAATTTGAGCGACTGTATCCATTTATGCAGAAGAAAAGATTGAAGTATGGCTGTAAGGGCTTAATTCGTAACAAGAACATGTTTAAAAATTGTAAATGAGGCTACACAAGGCAGCAAACAACATCACAATTTGGAAGAGATTATATGTGCTAAAGGAAATGGTGTTGGCTTAAAGGTTTATCTGTTAAAGGTGGCTGCACACAGCATTATATCATGAAAGAGATACATGAAAAGAGTAAGTACCACTGAAGAGAAACAGAAAAAAAACTCACATTTTACTACATAGGTTCGCTGGGTTTCAGGAATGGGGTGTGGTCCAAATATCCTATTCCTTATTTTTGAAAGTATTGCTCAGCAAGATGCTTATAATCTACTGTAGCTGGATGTGCCTTCACTTTCCTCACTCCGCCATAAAGCTAAAACTTGCAGTAAAATTATACCAACCAATGGTTAAACTATTGGTGAGTGAAATTCCTGTTGTCTTTTCCAGATTAGATTAGATTAGATTCCCTACAGTGTGGAAACAGGCTCTTCGGCGCAACAAGTCCACACTGCCCCTTGAAGCATCCCACCCAGACCCATACCCCATAACCCACACACCCTGAACACTATGGGCAATTTTAGCATGGCCAATCCTCCTAGCCCACACATCTTTGGACTGTGGGAGGAAACCGGAGCACCTGGAGGAAACCCACGTAAACACAGGGAGAATGTGCAAACTCCACACAGTTACCCGAGGCTGGAATTGAACCCTGGTCCCTGGCACCGTGAGGCTGCAGTGCTAACCACTGAGCCACCATGCCGCCCAGTTCTTCAGTTTGACTTCTTTAATCAACCTCAGTATTTTTTCAGTGTCAGCATTGGCTGTCATTACACAGGTAGTTAACCACTAAAGAACTACAAAAGTATTTGCCAAACACAACAAATATATGGAAGCGATTTTGCTTTCCTATGAATCAACTTCTGTCAAAACCAATTAAATGTTTGCCTTTTCTCCCTTTGTAATGTTTGTGATTCTAATTTATCAATGTTGTTGTCAACATGAAGTGCTATCAGTTTGTAACTGAATGTTACAAATGGAAAGGAAAGGTAATGCTGAAAGAATCAATGTATTCTCCTACGAAATTAAATAGTGAGCTTTAGGGTGGCTCCTGGGAATAGATGCAAGACCTTTGTACATGTAAAAGGAAGCTGAAAAGAATACCATTTTTATTTCTTTCATTCCAAGCAAATCTTTGCTTTAAAAACAAAGTTGATAAAAAAAGATGATTATTTTCTGTGACAAAGCTGGCAGAAAGTAGAGATGACTATTTATTAACATTGCACTCTTCAACTGTAGAATTGTTTTTTTCTTCCTCATGTGAGTTCCAGACTATTGAAGGTCAACCACCATCATCTTTATGATTTCCTCTGAAGATCCTTTTTTGTCTTCAGTGGTTTGAACACATTGCTGAGCCTGAGTTGTGAAAAATTACTTTATGTTTTTAGGAGGCATTTACAAATATGGAATCCATTAAAAATGAAATACACTATTATTCAAATAATTGTTTTTATAATGGAACCATCAGAAAATACAGCTCAATTTCAAGAAACAGTTTCAGTTTTAACATAAATTAATAAAAATGAAATAATGGCAACCTGACTGTGAGGTGCAAGAGTGTAACTTAACATAAAGAGTTTGTCTTTGTAATAAACCAGAAGAATGAAGTGTTTGTTGTTTGCCCCAACCATCAGAACGCCCACATTAGATTACACTTTTCAACCTGTTTCCTGATAGTTTTTTATGCATTTTAATGTTTATCAAACACTTTTCAAAAAGGTCTATTGCTTGTTACTTCATTACTGAACAGCTTCAGAATTTTTGTATGGTGTTCAAAGACACCACTCGAGAAGCTGCTCAATTTACCACTCCAAGTTCTTTAGCTACCAACAATATCTTCTTAAACAGAAATCAAACCTGACACTTCGATGCTTCATCTCATCCTTGCAAAGGTAACACTGTGCAAGCTGCATACCCACTTCTCCAAGGTTGCACTGACAGTTACTTCACATAACAACCATATCACCTAAGAATATTGCAAAACTCACTACAAATGTCGCTTACTTTTGTAAGATTAGGTTGTATACTACTGGAAGCAGCACAACAAACCTAATTTCATAACCCAACCTTGCATTTATGCCACTGTTTCTACCATATTGGATTGGTCATCACTGAGACCACAGCTAACAGAGACACTGAAACCATCATTGTCATATCAAAATGCCTCCCTCACATTCTGCTTCTATCTTACCCTACATTTTCTTTAGATTTACAAGCTACGTATGGTGTAATATTCCATCTTGCATTTCCCTAATCTTAACTCACCACCACATTATCCTTCTGCCTTTTGCCTTTCTGCTACCCACAAGGGTATCCAGCCAGGCAGTGGAGACACATTCAAAATCAGGGGGAGTCTAGCTTGTGTTGATAGGACAAAACTTTCCACATTGCTAGAAGGATCAAGAGCCAGAAGGCACAACTTAAGCCAATTAGCAGAAGAAATAATGATAATGTTAGGAAAAGAAAATCATACACGGCAACTGGTTAATTTTGTATATGAATCTGAAAGAGAGAAAAATGAGAAGTGCTGTAAGCACCACCCACTACGATGATGTCATGCAGTCTTGACAGCAGAACAGCTTCGGATCTTGAAGGAGTGAGACCTAGCATCTAGTTTTATTTTAACCTGTCCGTAATGATGACTATCATCTCAATGTAAATTGTAATTAGTTGCTCACATTCAGTAAGCTATATCTTGTAAATGACAGAGTCTTTTAGTTACACCAAAATGTGTTTTCCTCTACACTAGACCTCGCAGTTCCTGTAGTTTCCTACACTTAAAGATGATAATGGTAGCACCTTCATCATAAACAGAGGATGCATTGGCTGTAAAAGTGGTGAAGGTAGAGTCAATTGAAGCTTTCACAAAAGAAATGGATTATCATGTGAAAAGTAAAAACAAGTGCAGGGCTAGGGGGAAGCACTGGGTGAATTTCTGTTTTGATGACCATGTTGAAAGTGAAATTCATTTTAGTTCTGGTATTTTATTCTGCAAGGTGCACACGTGTTTTGCTGCCAGGTGTCCTCTGCATTATGGGGAAACTTGCAATCTTAGCAAAGGAAAGTGCTAACTCTTTCTGTTGGTCTTTCTGGGAAAAGAGAATGAAATGTAAAAGAGTCTCAATGACCTCTTTACACAACAGAAGACATCAAAATGTGAGGGAGATGTATTCAGTTGTAGCCCAGAAGGTGTTATTGTCCAGGACACCACTGGGTGTCCATTTACAGCCACAGACAAAGCAGTCCATGCCCTACTTGATGTTGGAGTTGTGGCCACAGAAATATTCCCTTACTGAAGCACAAATGTCTCACAATTTGGATTTCATTGAGGTTCATGATTAAAAATTCCTCCCTAAACATTGTGGGCAAATTTGGCCTCCTGAGAATCCTTATCCCTCTCCCCCACCTCTCTCTTCTAGCAGCTTGTCCTGCTCTGCATAGCCTTCGTTCCTTCTTCCAGTCATGCTGAAATCAGAGAGGAATGTCTACCAATGCACTCATAACTGTGAACAACAGTTTTCTTTTCATGATATCCTAAAAGTGATCAAAAACTCCTCCAGTACCCGTCACACGTCTGCAACTTAAAGACAACTATAGAAAGTGCTAAATGCTTATAAGCTGTAGAATAGCCAGAAGAAATCGGCTCACAACTACCATGTAAGCAGCTCTTAATCCCTTTAAATAGTATGTCAGCTGTGTGAGTTTAACAAAAGTTGTTGGCTGGGATATTGCATTCCAATGCAATACTATCGGTGTCAAATCAATGTTGAAATTGGATTGATGTCATGATCTGGCTGCTGAGAATATTTCCAGTGGATATTAGCTGTATTGCTGCTAAATCCTTTACCAAATGGTATATTTGCAGCAGAACTAACTGTAAGAATGCATCAGGTGTGACTTTGGTCTCCAAATATTGCCCATAATGGACAACGCTAAGATTATTGATGCCCAATACTTTTCAAATAGAAGATGAGTTAAAAGACGTCATGTTCTGCGTCCAAAGTTAATATGAATTTTTCCTCAATTTTTAAATTGCATTCTTTTATGGGTCTTTATTTCCTCTGGATGTTGCTATGGTTAATGCAGTCCCAATAAATTTAACATTTTGATTAGGCCAGTTCATCTATTTTGGGTTAACAATTGCTTCATATTACAACTGCAGGCAACAATGAGAAATTTCACCCATTTTCAAATGAGTAGACAGAATACACAAAATTGTTTCTTGTGATTCGACTTTTAAAGTTTTATAACGAGAAAATAATTTTATTAAATAAATGATGAAGGGCTGGGAAAGGAAGCTAATGGAAAATGAAACAAAATGACAGCAAACTGTGTCTTTCTGGGAAACTAGTTGTGCTTCAACAGAAGTAGCACTGGAGTTAGTGTGTTCTGATAGATCAAAGGTTATAAACTGACTCCCCTCAGCTTTCAGAAATCATTTTCATCGCACTGTTAATCAGAAATAGATTGAAACTGCTGCCCATGCTATTTTGCGTTAGGTCTACTTTTATTCATTATTTTCTGGGCCTCAGTTAAACTGTTTGTGCAGCACTGCATACATGGCAACTCATCTCATGTCTTTTTTTCTGAAGAAGGGTCTCGACCTGAAATGTCAAACTTTCCTACTCCTCTTATGCTGCTTGGCCTGCTGTGTTCATTTAGCTTCACAACCATGTTATCTCATCTCATGTCTGATGTGTTGGCTTTGAGTAGACTATAGTGCAGATTAAGCAGAATGATTCAGTGGTTTAAAGAGTTAAGAAATAAGGACATGCTGCACAAAATTTTGTTTCAAATCACTTGTGTTTGGAAGATTTATCATGATCTAAGTGAATGGTTTAACATAGTAGAAGGATTTGAAAGGGTAGCTACTGGTTGCTCTGATGGAGTGGACTATCCAGAAAAAAAGACACATAGTCTCAAAATTAGAACTAAGCTATTTGCCAGTGGAATCAGAAAACACTTTCCACACCAAAGATAGTGGAAATCTGAAACTCTTTCAAATTGCAGACAATGGATGTAGTGACAATTGAAATATTCAATGTTGAGATTGATAGTGTTTTTTTGTTGGCTCAATGTATCAAGGGCTTTGTCGAAAAAATGGTGACTAAAGGGAGTTAGGTACAGATCAATAGCTAGTTCAATGCAGAAAAGGCTGGAAGGACTGAATTGCGTTCTTCTGTGATTCTGTTTGCAGAAATGACCTTCTGCAAATCTATCAAAAGTCTACTACCTTCAAGCGTGCTGACATGCGTGAATTTATCACCTCATGCCTAAACTGCTGCAACTGTTTCTTAAGTTTGGATGGAAGATAAAAAAATGATCTTTCTTCTCACCACAACAAACCAAAATTTGTGTGGAATAATGAAAATGTTAGCAGAAAATGTTTAGCATTAGGGTAGGCAGGTTCAAACTCTTTCCTTCGGATGAGATGCTCAAACTAAACACTCAAACCTCTTCCAACCTTCAAAGATGAATGTAAAAGATCTCTTGCCTTTAGATAGGTGTGCACCACAAGAGATAGAGTGCTTTTTCTCACCTTACAACTCCATTTTGATTTAACCCCCACCCTGTCTCCCTGACTCTCCATCACCTTTGATGGTTTACACTGTAATTAACAGGCTTTGCAAAAAATTAGAAAACATAATTGATTTACTGGTGGTAGTCAATAGATGAAAAAAATGAAAATGATTTGGTGATGGGAAAAAAATGTTAATTTCTGTGTTTGAGTGTATGGACGTAGAAAAAAAATGTCCTGTGATGCTATGTTGAAGAAGAGCAATGGAGTTGCTCTCAGCCAATGCCACTGGGAACGATTACTTGGTCATTATTTTATTGTTGTTTGTGGGAATTAACTGTATGCAAATTTCCCATTTTACAACGATGACTCGACTTCAAAAGTATTTCAGCGTTTGCGAAAGGCATATATAATTCTAATTTCATCTTCTTCTTCTTTATAGCGTGGCTGTTCTTTCTTGAAACTAAATTGTGATACTCATATAAAAACCAAAAGAACTGCAGATGCTGTAAATCAGGAACAAAAACAGAAGTTGCTGAATAAGCTCAGCAGGTCTGGCAGCATCTGTGAAGAGAAAATCAAAGGTAACATTTCGGGTCTGGTGACCTGGTTCTGCGGGATCGTCACCGGACCTGAAATGTTAACTCTGATTTTCTCTTCACAGATGCTGCCAGACCTGCTGAGCTTATTCAGCAGCTTCTGTGATGCTTATATAGTTGGTCTGAAATGTCTCAGATTGAGCTTCATAGCAGTGGTGAAGTGGCAACCTGAGTCCTGAAAATGGTATACAGTCCAGTTCTGGCTACTGGTACAGTGCTACCTCATGTTTGTAATGGCTCTAGCACAGGTGGGCTGTGTTCATTGGAATCATGTGCATTTGACATCGATTGCTATCTAATGTTGCTTTTGGGTCTAGCTTGATGTTTTGTACTTCATCAATCCTCTTACCATCCCTGCTCAAAGGATGTCAGTTGATCATTCAATAATCATAGAATCTCTACAGTGTGGAAGCAGGCCATTTAGCCCATTTTGACCACACTGACCTGAACAACATCCCACCCAGACCCACCCAATCCTTGCATTTTCCATGGCCAATCCACTTAACCGCACATTGTTGAACTTTGGGAGAAAACACACAGACATTCACCCGAGGGTGGAATCCAACTTGGGTCTCCGGTACTGTGAGGCAGTAGTGTTAACCACTGAACCACCATGCCGCCCATGCATGAGGGAATCCACACCAAGTGTTTTTTAAAAGTATCAGAATATATCTTTTAGGAGAGGTGACTTGCTGCCACAGAGTTACTAAGATTCTGTCCTGAATTTCTTCCAGTGAAACTCATTAACACTTCTCACACTGCACCTTTCAAACTTGGTGATCTCCACGGTATGTCAGAACAAGGGTAAATGAATGGGAACATCACCATCTTCAAATTCGCTTTCAAGTCACACACCAAGCAACAATAGTAACATTTCTTCAATGTTGCTGTGTTAAAATCCTGCAACTTGCTTCCTAACAGGGTATGTCTACACCATGTGAACCACGGCAGTTCACAAAGGCACCTTACAATCATCTTCCCAAGGGCAATTAGAGAAAGAAGAGCCTTGACCACAAATCAGTTAGAAGAACTTATTATCTAACTATAATTAAAGCCTTCCGCTGTATGAAATCTTCAATATCACAGTCTTAGGAATGCCTGATAAAATTTGATTGACTGTACAAAACATCAATCTATAAATATTCTTTCTAATCATGCATCTAGGTCCATTCAAAGTGCATCATTTAGGTGGGCCATTGTTAGATGCCTGGCAGATTCTATACTTCTAATAAATATAATTTACTCTCCAAATGGTGAGTTGACTAAGTGGAAAGACTGACTTGCACTTATGTAGCACCTTTCTTAATCTCAGCACTTAACAGCAACTTTTGAAATGTAGTTGTGATAATAACATGAGAATGAACTCACCTAATCCCACAGTCTCAGCACTGGGTCAGTGCTGGACTAGAGATTTTACTGGAAGACAAGTATATTTCAATGCACAAATACTTCAAATGAAAAAATGACACCTTGACTTGAATTAATTGCATGCCTAATGGATAAATGATTTACCAATTGGAAACCAAAAGGAGGATTTTGTATAGCTAAACTGAACAAGGTGTAAAACATAATTGATGCAGAGCCTCTTACTCCCACGACAGGCCAAACTGGACTCCCTGTGGATGCCAAAACACAAAGGCAGCCAGACTGAAGAGTGCTGCATTAGGTCGGTGCAACCTATACCACCAGGACAAAGCATCAAACTATTCCCCGACTTGACTGCTGTGAAATCAGTTATGGATGTTAATATATGATTGGAAGTGTATTATATGGCTAATATTCAATCAAAACGTTGCAATGACTTCATGAATGTGGGTGCCCATTGAGTGATTTATTAATGTCAGCAGAGTTCCTGAATTTTACATACAGCCATGTAATTCATTGCCAAATATGTGATTTTGATTGCTGTGTTTGCTGTGTACTCAAAAGTGAACTTCTTTCTCTTCATCCTATTGGTGAGGATTGGCGTGTGGTTGCCCATATTCGTGCACCTTCAGGAGAAAAATGAAGATCAGAAAGACAACAAAATAAATACTCCATATCATTAGCAAACGTCTTTCAGTTCCCAGATTGTTGAAGACTACAAGTCTGACTGGAAATGTGCGGTGTGACCCTGTGGATGTGCTGATACACTGTCCTTGAGGGGAATAACTTGGAAAGTTTCCATTTCTGGTGGCAATTCTTCTGCTCTCCGGGAACCACTGTGAATGTCTCCAGCCCTGAGTTAGAGTCAGAAACTTCAGGCACTTCCGAGGTCCTTACCCAAGGAGTAAGTCAGGAAATGTTAGACGCAGGAAATGTTTAGTCTAATTCGAAGTTAACTGCAGAACCAGAGCTTCAGTTACTTACACTGACCATTATCCCCATTCCAATGACTTGCCTGACCCCTTTCAACTGCCTCAAAGACTTGACTACAACATCCCACGCTCAACCACATGCCACCCTCATGCACACATACCCCTCCATCCATTCAGCACCCTCACCCACACCCTACCCCTACAGAACACCCTCACCCTCACACCACCTCCACCCATACAGCAAGTCCACACACACCCTCATCCACATGTCACCCTCACACACATACACCCCACCCACACAGCCCTCTCACCCACACACCACTCCACACACATTCCATCCCCACCCTCACACACTCCTCACCCATTCACCACTGCCACTTTCACACGTCCCTCATCCACACACCACCCCCACCCTCACACATTCTTCACATACACAGACCCATCACCCTCACCCACACAACACCCTCACCGACACATCCCCCCAACCCACACATCACCTTCACCCTCACACCACCCTCACCCATACAGCATCCTCACACACACGGTCATCCACAGAGCACAGCCCCCACAAGCACCACCCTGACCCACACACCATCTTCATACACTCCTCCTTATGCACATATCACACTCACCCACACAGCACCATTACCCACACACCTCCCTTAAACACACTACCCTCACCCACACCCCACCCTTACCCACACTGTAACCTCAGCCACACAACACTCACCCACATTACCCTCACCCGTAGCCAACCCTTACCGACACATCACCCTCACTCACACCTCTTCACACAACACACTCAGCCACATGCCACCTCACACAAATACCACCCCCACCCTTACATACCCCTCAACCATACCCACACACTCACACACGAACCTCACCCACACCCCACCCTTGCCCACACAACACCCCACACACACTTCGTCATTCACAGAGCACACCCCCCACAAACACAGCCCTTCACCCATACTCCATCCTAACCCTCACACATTCCTCACTCACATACCATCTCACACCAACCCCATCACACACAGCACCCTCACCCACGCACACTCACCTACACACCACCATCAATCGGACATCACCCCCACACACACAACGCACACTCACTCACCAACCCACCCATGCCCTCTCCTCATCCACACAATCCCCTCGCCCATGCTCGATCCTCATCTACACACCACCCTGCTCACAAACCACACTTAACCAAAGACAGCGCCCTCATCCACTCTCCCCCAGTCCCCTCACCATATGAAATATGGATGGGAGTTCATGATCAAATTGAAGAATTCAAATTCATGCGAATTTAAATGTGACTCAAGATTTATTTACTTAGTTCAAAGGGAAGAATTTTCAATTCATCTCTCACCATGAAAACGAGGTTTTGGATTAGGATGTACCAATTGGGGAAGAAAAAAACAACAGCAAGTTTGCTGATACAAGAATCACTTAGAATTGGCTCCCAGAGAATGAAGTATCTACTTAAAATATCATAAAGCATAGCATACAGAGTGTGATTGTCAATCATTTTGAAAGTAAATTGAGGATCTTTTCTGTGATAATGGGAACTGCAGATGCTGGAGAATTCAAGATAATGAAATGTGAGGCTGGATGAGCACAGCAGGCCCAGCAGCATCTCAGGAGCACAAAAGCTGATGTTTCGGGCCTAGACCCTTCATCAGAGAGGGGGATGGGGTGAGGGTTCTGGAATAAATAGGGAAAGAGGGGGAGGCGGACCGAAGATCCCCCCCTCTCTCCCTATTTGTTCCAGAACCCTCACCCCATCCCCCTCTCTGATGAAGGGTCTAGGCCCGAAATGTCAGCTTTTGTGCTCCTGAGATGCTGCTGGGCCTGCTGTGTTCATCCAGCCTCACATTTCATTATCGGAGGATCTTTTCTTGTAGTTTAGGGTAGTATTCAGACTACATTTCCAGTTGCCTCTCCCCATCCCCCTCTCTGATGAAGGGTCTAGGCCCGAAACGTCAGCTTTTGTGTTCCTGAGATGCTGTTTCGCCTGCTGTGCTCATCCAGCTCCACACTTTGTTATATTGCTTTTAGTTTGTTTATTTTGGTAAATGTTTTACAACTTGAGGTTTTGTCATGTGGTCCTTCCAGTCAGCCACGGAATACTTGAAAATGTTTCTGAAAGTTATCAGTCTCTATGTGGGTTGCAACGATCCCTTGTCTTTGTCAGTTCTGGCACAGAAGTGCCTGTTCCAGACACGACTGATTAAATGCAACCTTTTGTATCCATCCAACTTATTGCTTATGACAGGACTGTACTCTGTATCTAAATGTCAGGTCAGATTCCAGGTGGATATGTCTTTCAGTCTATGTGATTATATTTCATTTAAAATCAAAATAGAAAATGAAAAAGCTATTACAGTAATCCATAAAGTCATCTCAGAACTCTTAATATCCAACTTGATCTTTGCCAGGATAAAAGCTGTTAACAGGAAAATTTAGAACTTCTAAATTCAGCAAAAATCGGAATAAATGAAACCAAAAACTGACTCTAATACTGTCTCATATATCATCACACGAATAAAGCAAACATTTTCTATGGCTTCTATTCTGCACATCATTTGTCTTTATGTCTTTAAAGTGCAATCCATAGACAAGTAAGTGGATGACCTCTTCCCATTACCTGATGTAGTGCCATGAAGATGTGCAAATTCCTTACTGATGGGAGATGCCAGTTATCCTCTGGTGTCTCCCAGAAATGGCATGATTGGGCTTAATTTTCTTTTTGCTCTGAAGTACTGAGTAGGAAGTTTGGGATGATCGGAACCATTTGGTCACCCTAATCCCCTTCAGCACGCCTATCTGGTGTTATGTTTTATTGTGATTCTCAAGATAGAGAGAAAAAGAATTCCTCTGCTTTCTGTATGCCAAAAACATTGTAAACGCTTCCTCCTTCAGTATATTTATAGACTGGCTTTCTTTTTTACACATAGTGGCCTCAGCAGACTTAGTTATACCAACAATATTTAGTAAGTTTACTACGAGTAGGCACATCACTTTTCCTGTCAAATTCACTCTTATGCTTTTACCAAAATTCTGACCTAAATGCTTTTCAAATGCGAATTGAATTCAAACAGATTTCCAAAGCAAAAATATTGCTCGACATTAAAATCAGAAATGCAGTACCGTTAATGTTCACACACATTTTCCTATTAAACTATTCAAAGTCATTTTTTAACTTCTTTAAAACCTAATTTCCTATCCTAATGCCTTGTACTTTACATGTTGCTTACATATGTAATACATTGTGAAGTATATTAGATATAAGGCTTGTGTGGAATATTAACACCAACCTAGACTGGTTGGGCCACAGGGCCTGTTACTGCACCATAATTTGTAGGTAATTCTATTAAGTTCCTGACTCCCATCTGTAATTAATTGCTTAGATGATAGAGCTACTCTGTGAAACCTATATTAAACATGATTTTGTTGATCAAATTCATATGTGCTACATATATCCCCACTCCTGCAACTATAGTGATTAAGTGGCTATCACTGAAATTTGTACAGGGGCTGTATACTGCATGATTATCTACCCATCCCTTCAAACCCTGTCCCCTGACACCCATCCTGCAACCGTTCAAAGTGATGCAGCTAACTGAAATGATAGTGGCACACAACGCCTTGCTGAATATGTAGCGGAGAGGCTGTGCACTTCAGGAAGGGGCTTGAGTTCATGTGAGACTAACACCACTTAAAACCAGCCTGAATTACTTAAAACCAAACTTTAACAAAGTGCACTGCTTAAAATTGTGTCATGTGTGCTCTTTAGTTGCTGGAGCAGCTGGAAATGGTTGCAGAAGAGTGAAAGATCAGGAAAAAAAAGTATATTAAAATGATACAAGAGGAAACAGACCCCAGGGACAGATAAACCCATAGAAGAGATCGTTGTGAATTGGTGACATATCTGTCACCAGAATGCCCACTGTATGAACTTGGAAGCAATAGGGGAGGCATCAGGTGAGCCACTTGTTTGTGGCCCTACTGAGGTCCTTAAATACTCAATTAATTAACACTCCCAGCACTATTTTACCAATCAAGTGGGACCCACCCCACTGAACCTATTGGTGCTATAGAGTCAAAATTTTTGGTGTATGTCTGGACTCAACCAAAAACCTCCATTATGCTGCACTGGCAGTCAGCATTCAGATCTTGCAAATGTCCACTGGAATGAGCTGCTCAGTCTAGAAATCTACCTTTACAGTGGATAGTTCAGTGCTAAAATAACTCTGCTTCAGAGCAAAAGATTTAAAATAATAAATGCACTATATGTATAGAATGGACACAGAGCATTATTGCAGAACAATATGTTTTGTAAATGATAAAGAAATAGGCTGAATCAAAATTTGATTTTGAATGAACAGCAAATTAGAATTAGTTAACAATCGAACACTCAGGATACATCTTAGCCATAGTTTTTGAAATGGGGCTCACGAGGGTAAAGGACAAGTCACAAATCAGGAACTCCTATTTACATGATGCAAATCTTGAAGGGATAAGAAATAAATTGAAGGACAATAACCTGGGCTGAACTGTTAATCATTAAACCTACAGACATGTGTCAAGATTGTTCAAAGTTCTATATGGTACTACACAAAACAAACACATCGACCCAAAAGGCAAAAGATTCACTCACATATTTATAAAACATGGTCAATATATGAGGGAATATCTAGTAAAAATCAGAAGGGACAAACCAAAACTACAGATCTGTCTGCTTAGCATTGGATATGGGATATGGCCAGAATGTATAATCAAGGACAGAGTGACTAAGAGCTCTATTTATATAATAAATAGAAGCTGTTCAAAGAATAACAGATAGATTTTTGATAGGTGGGTCATTTCTCACTAATCTAACAAACTCCTCAGAATTTCACTGGCATGGTAGATACGGGTGGCCCGGCTCAGTGGTTAGCACTGCTGCCTCGCAACACCAGGCACCCAGGTTTAATTCTAGCCTCGGGTGACTGTCTATATGGAATTTGCATTTTCTCCTCATGTCTGTGTTGGTTTCCTGTGGGTCTTCTGGTTTCCTCCCATAGTCCAAAGATATGCAGGTTAGATGGATTAGCCACGGGAAATGCAGGGTTACAGGGATAAGGTAGGGGGTGAGTCTGGGTGGGATATACTTTGGAGAGCTGGTATGGACTTGTGGGCCAAATGGCCTGTTTCCACACAATAGGGATTCTGTGGATATGGATGTCTAGAGATATTGCCTTCATAGGTAGATTTCAGTGCTACTCTGTTAAGTGACTGAATGGATCGCAATGTGGTCCTAGACTTCAAAAAAAGTGATGAAATGGGGGTCTTGCCTCATCTCCAGTTAGTGTCCGAAACTCCCATCATCTTCACAGGATTCCATCCATAGAGTTGTGTAATCTTAGAATGTGCAGCATGGAAGGTGATTATTTGGCCCTTTGTGTCAGTATTAGTTCATTGGTATATCTATTGAGATGCATAGATAGAGTGGATAGTCAGAGGCTTTTTTCCAGGGTGGAAATGACTATTACGAGGGGGCATAATTTTAAGGTGGTGGGAGGAAGGTATAGGGGAGATGTCAGAGGTAGGTTCTTCACACAGCGAGTGGTGGGCATGTGAAATGACTGGCAGCAGTGGTAGTGGAGTCAGATACTTTAGAGACTTTTAAGCGACTCTTGGATAGGCAACTGGAGGATAGTAAGATGTAGGGTATGCAGGGTGGATTGATCTTAGTAGGATAATAGATTGGCACAACATTGTGGGCCAAAGGGCCTGTACTGTGCTGTACTGTTCTATGTTCAATGTTCTATGTTCTATTCAATCAAGCTTGATCCCTATCTGTTTCCTGTAGGCCTGTTCTTTTTTCTCCATTTAAATACTTTTCTAATTCTCTTCTAATGTTACTATTGATACTATGGGGATATTTCTCTTCCTATGGGAATCTAAATTGAAGAGTTATGTTTTTAAAATATATGATCTCCCATTTAAGAGACAGACAATGAGAATACTTAGTCTTTGAAAATCTCAAGCCCAGAGAGCAATGGTAGCTAGTCCATCAAATATACTTAAGGCTGAGTTAAGCATATATTTGATCTGCAAAGTAGTCAAAAGTAATGGTGTTGGGGATAAACAGGGGAGGTAACAATATGGAGTTAAGCTCATAATCAGATCAGATCTTTGTGAATTGTGGAGCAGGTTTGAGGCGGCTGAATGACTTACTCTTGTTTTTCTTTCTTCTGTTTTTTTATGAACCTACTTCCATCACCCTTTTAAGCAGTGAATTCCTGACCATGAAGCCTCACTGCGTAAAACAATGTTTCCTCGCCTTGCTTCTGGGTCTTTGGTTACCTTAAATCTGTGTCCTCTGATTGCCAACACTGGGATCAATTTCCCCTTACTTAGTCCATCATAACTAATCATGAGTTTGAATGTTTATCTCTTCTTAGCTTTTTTTTTCTCCCAGGGCAGCGACTGTAGAAATTCCAGTCTCTTGACATAACTCAATTTATTATCTTTCACTCTTTAATATCTCATTTTAACCTTTTTCTCCTTATTCATTCAGGCACCTCTACCTATAGATACCCTTCCCTTCTCTCAGATATGGAAGTGTGTACTTCCATTGATAAGGTGCTGTTTTGTCTACCAATTTTTGATTTCAATCCACTTGGATTAGATCGCTATTCAATTCACTGAAGGATGCCCCCTTCTTTGGTTAAATTTTTTTGCACAACATTATGGTTGAATTTCAATGCAATCACAATGCTAGACAAGTAACAATATTTTTAGTAGTTACCTGATTGAATCAAACAGCATTATCCTTCAGTAGTTCATTGTAGAAAATGTATGCATTGTATTCTTCTAGACTATGCTAAAGTGTAAGTTACCTGGAATCTTGAAAAGCATATGGTCCCTCACTGCCTTCTCTTTGCAATGCCTCAGCAAATCAGAGTTGATTTGTGTTTCTTCTGCAGTATAAATTGTGATCATTTGAAATTTATTATTAACATAGAACATAGAAACGTACAGTACAGGAACGGGCCCTTCAGCCCACAATGTTGTGCTGAACACGACACCAAATTAAACCAATCTCTTCTGCCTGCCCTTGGCCCATATCCTTTCATTCCTTGCATATTTATATGCTTATTAAAAAAATAACTTGAATGCGCCTAACATATCTGCCACCAACAACCTGATCATAATGTTCCAAACTCCTACCACTTGCTCTTCGCATCTCCTCTGAACTTTTCCCCTCTCACTTTAAACACATGCCCTTTAGTTTCAGACATTTCAATTCTGGGAAAAAGATTCTGACTGTTAACCCTATGTATATGTCTCACAATTTTATAGACTTCTAACAAGTCCCCCCCTTTGCTACTCCAGAGAAAATACCCAAGATTTTCCAGCCTCTCATTATAACTCACAACTTCTAATCCAGGCAGCATACTTGTAAACATCTTCTGAACCGTCTCCAAAGCCTCTACATGCTTGCTCTAATTGGCAACTAGAAATGAACGCAATTCATTGTGGGCAGTACAGCATAATACAGTGTGGACTAACCAAAGTCTTATAAAACTGCAACAGAACATCTTAACTCTTGTACTTAATTCTCTGTCCAATAAAAGCAAGCGTGCAATATGCCTTCTTTACTATCCTATCTACTTGGGTGGCCACTTTCAGGAAGCTATGGACTTGACCCCCAAAATCCATCTGTACATCAGTGCTGTTCAGGTCCTGCCATTAACTGTACCCCTTTCCTCAACATTTGATCTCCCAAAGTGCAGCATCTCACACTTCCCTGGATTAAACTCTATCTGCCATTTCTCCGCCCATATCTGCAACTGATCTATTATCCTGCTCTATCATTTGACAACCTTCTACACTATCCACTACTCCTTTGATTTTTATATTGTCTGCAAGCTTCCTAATCCCCCCACCTATATATTCATCCAAGTTATTTATTTCTATCACAAACAGCAGAGGTCTCAGTATGGGTCTCACTGGAATGCCGCTAGTTGTGGAAGTTCAGCCAGACAAACATTTTTCTGCCACTACCCTCTGGCTTCTATGGGCAAACCAATTTTGGATCCACGTGGCCAAGCCACAGTGGATCCCATGCATCTCAATCTTCTGGATGAGCTGACTATGAGAAACCTGGTTGAAAACCTTACTAAAAGCCATGTGGACAATATTCACTGCTTTACCCACATCGATCCCCTTTGTCAGCTCCTTGAAAAATTCAATCACGTTAGTAGGACATGAGCTGCCCTGCATAAAGCCATGCTCACTGTCCATAACTAGGCGATGATTTTCCAAATCTGTGCAAATCATATCCCTAAGAATTCTTTCCAATAACTTCCCAACCACTAATGTGTGACTTGTCAGTCTATATTCTCTGCTTCTTTCACCTTACAGTAAGTGCCTGCAATTTTGTTTCTCTGTTTGCTTATGACTATTTTGAGGCCCATAGTATACACCTACTAATATAATAGATCCTCTCTTGATCCTTAATCCTATATAAAAAAAAGTTTCTGCTTTTGCTGCCTTACTACCTAGTCCTTTACCAGTTCAATAGCAACTCTAATAATTTACTGACTGTCAATCTCTTTTCTTTTATCCCTTACTTACATTTCATGATTGTTTGTAACATGTTGTATTTTGGGAAGACGAATGAGGGCAGGATTTACACAGTTAATGGCAGGGCCCTGGGAGTGTTATCAAACAGAGAGCCCTATGAATTCAGGTACATAATCCCTTGAAAGTGGCATCACAGGTAGATAGGGTGGTAAATAAGACATTAAGCATGCTTGCCTTCATTGACCAAAGTACTGAGTGTAATGATTAGGACATCATGTCGTAGCTGGACAGGACATTGGTGAGACTGCTATTGGAGTACTCCATATGCTTCTGGTAGCCCTGCTATAGGAAGGATATTGCTAAATTGGAAAGGGTGCAGAAAAGATTTACATGGATATTACTGGGACTGGAGGATTTGAGTTATAAGGAGCAGCTGGATAAGCTGGGACTCCTTTCTCTGGGGCATGGGAGGTTGAGGGCTGACCTAATAGAGGTTTATATAATCATGAGGGGCTTGGATATGGTCAATCTCAAAGGTCTTTTCCCTAGGGTAGGGGAGTTCAAAACTAGAGGGCAAAGATTTGCAGTGAGAAGGGAAAGATTTAAAAGGGACTTGGCGGGCAACTATTTCACATATACTGGTGCACGTATGAAATGAACTACCAAAGGAAATGGTTAACACAGGTACAGATTCAACATTTAAAAGATATTTGGAAGGCACTTGAATAGGAAGGGTTGAAAAAGATATGGGCCAAACACAAGCAAAGGGGACTACTTTAGTTTAGGAAGCCCGGTCAGCATAGACAAGTTGGACCAAAGTGTCTGTTTCTGTGCTGTATGACTCTATGTTGTAAGCTCCCTTCTTTGAGCCAAGTCTCTGCTTTTGTTACTGTGTTATAATTCCACGTGGTGCAGCTCAACAGAATTATTTACCATGCCCCCAGCATTGATATAGAATGACTGAAAATCCATCTCTTCCAAAGAAAAGTCATATTAGACTCAAAACATTTACTCGATTTCTCCCTCCACCGATGCTACTGGATCTGCTGAATTTCTCCAGCGCTTTATGTTTTTATGGCTGGCTACTTTGCATTTTCCCCTATTTGCCAACTCCCACCCCCTACCCCCATGTCTGAACTATTCTTTACTGTGGTGCCAGTTGCCTCTACAAGTCCTCTGTGTGTCTTAATTCTCCTCTCCAAACGTTTACCCTGGTGCCAAATCCATTATCAAATTAATGTAAAGTCTCCTCTACAGGACTAGTTAACTTTTCCTTGAGGATGTTGATCCCAGCTCTTCAAAGGTATGTGGTTTGCAGCTTGACCAAGCATTTATGGTTAGGGGAAACATGAAGTCAGCTAATTTTGATTCCAGAAAGACAAATCAAAATATGATTTTAATAGTGAGGGACTGAGATCAGTGGAAGTGAAAAGAAATGTAACCATACACCTATAGAAACCAGTAAAAACTAAAACAGAAAAAGCAATCATAAAAGATTGTGGAATGGTGGTCTAAACCTTAAGGGAGTGGAATGCAAATATGACCTTGACCAGACTCTATCTGAACTATGATAATAAAGTATGAAGCTAGATGAACACAGCAGGCCCGGCAGCATCTCAGGAGCACAAAAGCTGATGTTTCGGGCCTAGACCCTTCTCCAGAGAGGGGGATGGGCAGAGGGTTCTGGAATAAATAACGAGAGAGGGGGAGGCGGACCGAAGATGGAGAGAAAAGAAGATAGGTGGAGAGGAGAGTATAGGTGGGGAGGTAGGGAGGGGGTAGGTCAGTCCAGGGAAGACGGACAGGTCAAGGAGGTGGGATGAGGTCAGTACATAGGAAATGGAGGTGTGGCTTGGGGTGGGAGGAAGGGATGGGTGAGAGGAAGAACAGGTTAGGGAGGCAGAGACAGGCTGCGCTGGTTGTGTGATGCAGTGGGGGGAGGAGACAAACTGGGTTGGTTTTGGGATGCAGTGGGGGAAGGGGAGATTTTGAAGCTGGTGAAGTCCACATTGATACCATTGGGCTGCAAGGTTCCCAAACGGAATATGAGTTGCTGTTCCTGCAACCTTTGGGTGGCATCATTGTGGCACTGCAGCAGGCCCATGATGGACATGTCATCTAAAGAATGGGAGGGGGAGTTGAAATGGTTCGCAACTGGGAGATGCCTCTCAGTCTTCATCTCAGGCAACCAGCTTGTAACTGATGTCCATTTCAAGCCCACCGACTCCCACAGCTACCTAGAATACACCTCCTCCCACCCACACTCCTGCAAAAATTCTATCCCCTATTCCCAATTCCTCCGCCTCCGCCGCATCTGCTCCCAGGATGAGGCGTTCCACTCCCGCACATCCCAGATGTCCAAGTTCTTCAAGTACCCCAAATTTTCCCCCAAACTGGTCGAGAACGCCCTTGGCCGCGTCTCCCGCATTTCCCGCAACACATCCCTCACACCCCGCCCCCGCCTCAACCGCCCAAAGAGAATCCCCCTCGTTCTCACACAGCTTCAAAATCTTCCCTACCCCCACCGCATCCCAAAACCAGCCCAGCCTGTCTCTGCCTCCCTAACCTGTTCTTCCTCTCAATCATCCCTTCCTCCCACCCCAAGCTGCACCTCCATTTCCTACCTACTAACCCCATCCCACCTCCTTGACCTGTCCGTCTTCCCTGGACTGACCTATCCCCTCCCTACCTCCTCACCTATACTCTCCTCTCCACCTATCTTCTTTCCTCTCCATCTTCGGTCCACCTCCCCCTCTCTCCCTATTTATTCCAGAACCCTCACCCCATCCCCCTCTCTGATGAAGGGTCTAGGCCCGAAACGTCAGCTTTTGTGCTCCTGAGATGCTGCTTGGCCTGCTGTGTTCATCCAGCTTCACACTTTATTATCTTCGATTCTCCAGCATCTGCAGTTCCCATTATCTCTATCTGGACTATTGTGTTTTATTTTAGACATCACCCCTCAGAAAAGATGTATTGGCTTTGGAGGGAGAATAGCACAAATTTCACCAGAATTAGCTTGTACTTTAAAGGGTTAACTCATAATGACAAATTGAATGAACTGGGTTTGTGTGCCTTTGAATGCGGAAGATTGACAGGTCACCTATACAAGGAGCATGTAATGAAAATAATAGCAGATTTATAGACAGATGGAATCTGTTTCCTTTGGTGAGGGAATCCAGGGCATCGAGTATAATCTTAAAATTAGAGCTTGAGCAGTTGGAGTGAAATTATGAAGAATTTTTCACACAAATCCCCAAAATGATGTAGAATACTCGATTCTTTCAATTTTTTAAGATTTTGCCGAAAGTGGATAAAATGTGTGTAAATGAAATTGAGATACAGATCAACAGATTTAAGAAATTCTGTTATGCACAGTTCAGTTTGTATAGCTCTTCTATGCCATTCACTGTTTAGCCCCTTGAGCTCCACCATGTAACACACTGTTCACCCCATATAACTCCACTGTGTAATATAATGCAAGATGCATTATTAAGTCTATTAGACTTCCCTGTGATGTTTAGTATCAGTATCAGTATGCTCAGTATCAGTCCATTGATTTACTTCAAGTAATGAATTGCTTAGTCCATGCTACTCCCCAGTGTAATATGTTTAGCATGTAGAATCCCCTGTGTAATGTACTGCTCAGTCCATGTTATAATCTGTAGCTTGCACCACACTGCACTGTCTGCTTTTATAGATGAAAGGACAAATGAAGGATAATTCAACCATATTGAAATGTGCATCCTCATAAATAAAAGCAAATATAACAAGTGTTGAACATTTCCCTTTTGTTCCACTTTGATATACTATTTGCAGAGAGCATTAGTATATATTTTTGTAAGAGTTAAGATATAAGTGCAGTGTGGCACTTGTTTTTGTTGCACTATCTGCTGCTGTTGCTCATTTTTGACAAAGATAGCTGTTATAATATAAAGTGTGGTACCCTCATTCATTAATTTAGTATCTTTATTCAGGATGGCCTGACTAATTCATAAGAATTTGTTACCTCAGGAATGTAACTATGTTTTTGCTTCAAACTTTCAACATCTCTATTATTTCAAAATTAAAACAATGCTTTATACACCACAGTGTTCCAATTAAGACCCAATACCTATGTGGAAATTTGGGAGCTGCAACGACAAAGGAGGAAAATAGGTAGAAAGAAAAATTGCTGGAAACACTCAGCAGATCAGGAATTATCTGTGCAAAGAGAAGTAGAGTTAATATTTCAAGTTGAAGATTTCTCATCAGAACAGGTATTAGATGCCTGAGGTCACCAAAAGCTAGGACAAAGTTTGTTGAATACCCTTATCAGACCATTTTGATTTGAATAAGAAATGATTAGCCCAATGTCAGCAAGAGTTGCCAAACAAAGAAGCTCAAGGGGGAAAAAAAACCCAAAAAGGGTGATCTGAATGAAATAAAGAAGCAAAGGGTCAACAAAGCCAAAGCAGAATATACTTTATTCAAGAGCAGATCAACCAAAGGGGGCTAAATGCCAAAAGCCCCATTCTCGCTCAACTGCAGAGCACTATTGAAGGAATCAAACCTGGAATTAGAGGAAGTGACAGTTTTTTGAATGATACAGGGCTTTGAGAAATGTCTTCATTATGGGCCAATAGTCTGCAGCATGCTGCTCCATACCACTTCCATCCATTTGAAGAGATGCTGCTTGGTAGAAGTCACATTTAATCTTCCAATAATGAGGCGCTGACTTGATAAACAAATTATCAAAATCTGTGGATTAGAGAATAGCTGCAGTTTATATTTATTTGGTGCGTTTAATGAAATAAAACTTTCTGAAAGTACTTCACCGGAGCAGTATAAAACAAAGCTATGACGATGACGTGGTAGATTCATGACAAAGTACTTGGTTAAAGAGATAGGTTTTAAAGGATGAAAGGGAAGTAGAGGAGCAGACAGGTGTGACGAGGACATTCCAAAACTTGGAGCCTCAGCAACCAGTTATCAATAACTTTCAAGAATGCTCAACAGGCCAGAATCAGAAGGGTCTTGATATTTTGGAGGGTTGTGAATTGAGGAGGCTTAGGAAGAGCAAAGTCATAGAAGGGTTTTAAACTAAGGAAGCAATTTTTAAAATGAAGATATTACTTGACTGGGAGCCAACATAGGACAGTCAACACAGGCATTTTATTTTCTTATTCATTCATGAATGTGGCCTTTCACTGAATGAGTTAACACTTTTTGTCCTTGAGAAGATGGCAGCAACCTGCTTTTTTGAATTGCTGCTGTCCTGTTAGGGGAGAAGTTCCAGCATTTTGATCCAGTGACACCGAAGAATTGTAATATATTTCCAAGTCAGGCTTGGAAAGGAATTTACAAGTGACAAAGTTACCATATGCCTGCCTCACTTATCCTTCTAGATAGTGCTCGTCATGGGTTTGGAAGGAGCTGTCTAAGGAGCTTTCGGTGGATTTCTACTGGGCATCTTGTAGATAGTATGCATGATGCTACTTGTAGTGGTGTAGCAAATGAATTATTGTGGATGTGGTACCAATCAAACAGATTGCTTAATATAGGATGGTGTCAAGCTTCTTGAGTGTTGTTGAAACTTCACTCATTCAGGCAAGTTGGGTATATTCCACCACACTCCTGAATTGTGCCTTGTAGATGGTGAAAATGCTTTGGGACATTAGGAGAAATACTGCAGGATTTCTAGCCTTTGGTATGGCCTGGTAGTCACACTGTTTATGTAGCTTGTCCAGTTTAGTTTCTGGTCAACAGTAACCCTCAAGATGTTGATAATGCAGGATTCAGTGATAGTAATGTCATTAGATGTTGGGGGAGGATGGTTATTGTCTTGTATTTGAGATAGTCATTGCCAAATATTTATGTAGCTTAAATGTTACTTGCATTTTATCAGTTTAAGCCTGAATGTCATCCAGTCTTGCTGCATTTGGACACAGACTGCTGTACTATCTGAAGAATCATAGGTGGTGCTGACAATTTTGCCAATTTTTGCAATCACTACCAAGCATCTTGACTTTTGACCTCATGATGAAGGGAACCTGGACTTGCTGTGCATAAGGTTTGAATGACCTCAAATTTATGAAGGCTGGAATGTGGAAGACCAACTCAGATTGTATTGGAGTAGAGAAGGTCTTGTTGATCATGTACTGAGATATTTTACAAACTTATTTCAATTATATCTCCGTGCTTGAATGCCATGGTCCAAGCACAGTAGATTAACAATGCAGTGGCATGTTGAAAGATTAAAAAAAAACATGGTTTGGCACATTGGAACTCAAGCCTTCAAAGATGAGAAAGGCCACACCCAACCTGAGCCTGTTCCTCTGATTAAGGGCACTATTTCATTTCACCATTTTCAAATTTATTTCTGTGAAACTGTAGCCATCACAGTTTACCTGCCCAATTTCTATCAACTCATGAAAATTGCCTTCTATTATTTCCACCTTGCTATAACATAGTTTATCTTTAATTTGCTTTATTTGGAATCTTATTCATTATCCCATATCATTGATTTTGTTTGGAATGATTAAAACAAACGAACAATCCCATTGGGCCTTCTTGTTGATTAGAAGACTCATTGCTGATATGCATAGTTAACTATTGAGTGTGATGAGCAGGCATTTAAAATAGAGGTGCAGAGCTGTTCTTCCCCATTCTATCTCTCCACTGATGGTATAGGACAGTATAACAATGTTCCCACCTATCTTTCTTTAAATATTGGTATAAAGTAGACTTATGAGCCTATATTTCCCTCTGTTGAATTAAAATCAAAAGGAGGTGAATACAAGAGGAATATGATTCTAGTGGAAAGCTTTGGTTATAATAATCAACACAAACCGCTTATGTTTATCTAATGTTATGAGCATTAAACTTTATAGGAATCACTTTTTAAAATGGCTCCTTTAACTTGAGGTGAAGCAGTGGGTTTTGATAAGAGAAATGATGAGGAGATTTGAGAGCAAGCTGGTTGTCATGGGGAAGAAACCTCAAACAGAAACTTTTTGAAATACCATGTGACAGTTTTCAATTTTAACACAGTTCCCTTACAGAAAAGGGACTTATTCTTTTAGATGCATGGAGCAAAAGACAAATCAATGACTTTGTGAGAAGAAGCAAAGCAGCTGTTGGTGTGAAGAGTATGGAAGGACAGTTTGTCTTAACAAACAAGTAGTTTTTAAAGAAGGGTGTCAATACATCTGCGAAGGAATGAGGGGTCATCATGGTATCTAGGACCTCATTGGTGAAGATCAGTTTAGAAGGCCCATGCTGAGTAGAATGATTTTTGAATGATAGTATAAGTTTGAAGCTGATGCAGCAAGGCTGGGAGCAACTTTGGATGTATTTCTTCAATGTTGTACATCTACTAGAAGTATGCCTAACAGTGAAAGGAGTTGAAAGATGTATTTTGATAGCATAAGTTAGTTAAAGTAAAAGTGCCTATTCAGAAACAGAAATTGCTGGAGAAACTCAGCAGGTCTGGCAGCATCTGTGAAGTAGAGAAACAAAGTTAACGTTTTGGGTCTATTGACCCTTCCTCAGATCAAATCTCTCAGATTGCCATTGTGGACAGGTTTCTTGGATAGAGATTGTGAGGGTCAATGGTGGATACAATGTGGCTTAGAGATTTAATGAGTATCATGGTGTTTGGGAGAGATCAGGAGGTGGGGTTGGAGGGAGTGATGGGAGTCACGACATAGTCAATGATAAAAGTGGAGGAATCGGTGAAAGTCGGGTGGGATCACAGCTTGAAAAAGGGGTCAGTGATCATGGGATAGAGGTCCAGTCACAAAGTAGGTTTATTTGGTTGGTTATGGGGTAATGGCATCTCTGTTCTTCCTGGCCTAAACACAGTGTTGGAAAGATACTTACTTTTAACACGCAGCAGTCCATAAGTCCCATTAGTTGGTAGGTTTCCTGACATTCTGGAAACTCAGCTACCCAATGGAAAGAATGAATCAACAATAACATACCAGGCACACAACCTAATTACAATACCTTAATGAATGAGTGACCCTCTGAGACCATGTTGGTTGTCTTCTTCCATGCTGCTTCTGATTAGACTTAGACATGGGTCTGTTAGGTGCAGCTTTGAGATTTACTACATTTAATGCCCCAGCTAACAAAAATTCACCCAGTATTGAGGATTAAAATTAACCCCAAAGTTGTCACATATACAAAAATACATGAGTAGAAATGAAACAGTTTCTGTTTTTTATAGGTCTAGCAAAAAATGAAAGTCTCTACAATTCAAAACTGTGGAGCATCGCTATGCAATCAGTACAACTTCATTTTTCTGAAAATGGTTTTAATGTTTAATGAGTCATCAGTATTCATAAAACCTTTCCGTTTACATTCCTCTGCCGCTCTTTAAATGTTTCTGTAAATTTTGCGATTTAAAGTTTCGAAAATTCTCAGCAGGAGTGAGTGCATAATTTCAAAATTGTGCATTTGCCTTATATCAGTCAAATGCAAAATGATGTCTGCTAAAAATGAAAGAAAACATTGTTGAGTATTGTGATTTGATGTATTCGCTTCAGCCTCAGGAATAGAAGCCTAGATCATATACATAGTTCAAGACAACATCCAAATAATTCAACTTCTTTGTGAATTTATTTTGGCCATTTGTTAGGCCACTTAAACTATTTTATGGAACACTCATAGGTTTATTCTTCCTCATTCCTTAAGCAGTGTGAATCTAACCATACCCTGTTTCATGGTTTCTAACAATGCATTGCATACAGAACCTCAACATTTCTCTAGAATGGGGATTCACAACATGTTAAGTCATAGCTCTTTCTTGCATTGTGTTCAAATACCAACATGGACCACATACAGCAAATGACCTGTTTCCTTGCTGTAACTTCTAAGCATGTTTATAGAATTCATATTCCCAGCTGTGGGTTAAGATGTCACAAAAGTTCACTTCCCCAGCGTTGGCATACATTCTCCAATGTGATTGTAATACAAACAGATGCAATTGAAGCAAATAGATGTCAGCGTTCAGCCATGATTTACTTTACTATTGACCAAGACTAACAAAAGCCAGCATGGTGTATTAACATTTCTGTACTGTTATTTGTTTTAAAGCCTAATATGTTTGATTTTTCTCTTTAAGGCTGAAGAAGACTAAGAACAATGAAATAATCAAGCAGGTTTTTGAGCATTTAAATCCCAGCCTCAGAATGGACTATATCTGGAAACTAGGCAGCAGAAAATTTGACCATCTTTTTGTTATCATAAAATCATCATGGCTGCTAGCTATGTGTGAAACTTTCCATAGACAATGACATCCCCGAATATTCAGAAAGTCGCATTTAAGGTGAGCGGTTGAACTGGAATATGTGATGTTTTTAATAACAGAAATATAACATTGTCACAAGTGGGCAATTATCATGTTGCATCAGAAGGCTGATAGTGATTCCCTTGAGAAAGTAGCTTGATTTTGTTGAATTTCTCTTCTAATTTACATTTTATTTATTCTGTGCACATTGCTGGCAAGACCAACATTTGTTATCCTTCTCTTGAGAAAATGCAGTGAGCTGGTTTCTTGAGGTGACTGCTGTGATCTATGTGGTGTAGGTACACCCACAGTGGTGTTAAGAAGGAAGTTCCAGGCTTTTGGTTCAGCCACAGTGAAGTGGGCATCATCTCCAAATCAGGATGGTGCTAAGTTCGAGGTAAGCCACACGTAGCAGTGTTCCCATGTGTTTGCTGCCTTTATCCTTCTAGCAGACAGAGTTCACAAGTTTGAAAGATGTTGTCAAAAGTCTCCCAAGGGAAATACATGAATAGGAAAGATTTGGAGGGATATGGCCCAAGTGCAGGCAAGGTGGGGCTAGTTTAGTTTGAAAACGTGGTCAGTATGGGTTGGTTGAGCTGAAATGTCTGTTTCCATGCTGTAAGACTCTATAACTCAAAATATCCTTGTCAATTGCTCTTACTCACTACCCTCCCTTTAAGTTTTACACCACATTTACTAATTTTCTTTGCACTAGCATTATTATAAAATTCTACACTTTAAAAATATAGATTCTCACCTGATATATCTTCATGGCTTTCCTTATAGCTCTTTCAACCTATTTCTTTATTTTCTCATGAGGTTTATTCATCGTACTACATTCTGGTGTAGCTAAATGATACCAAAAACTTACTGAAATATAGCTTCTCTTGCATTGAAGTACATCTCAGGGTGCTAATAATGAGGAACAAAGAGAATGCAGAATGGGGATATTGAGAGGATTAGAGGATTAATGCCGAAAGTCAGATGCAAGGCATGGAAGAAAGTAACAGCCAAAAATGAATGCTAGGATTGTGATATGCCATTAAAAATTGCCAGCAACCCTCGTGAGTGTAGGCAGCACCTTACGAAAACTCTAATTCTTTAAAGAGAATGAGTATCATGGCTGTGAGAAATAGAGGGATTTATTTTTCAAACATCAACCTGTGATATTTTGTGCAATAAATGAATAAATGAGATCTCCATCACCAAAAAAAAACTTAACAATGCACTAGAGGTCTTAGTGGAAGATGTGTGAATAAAGAACCATGTATGTGCAGGGGTCAGGAAGTCCTTCAGACTGACTATCTAGAGGTAGTTGAAGCCAGTAGCAGTGGAGGCCATTTCCAGGAGTGTTAATCCAACTACAGGTAAAAGCTGAAAAAAGTTTAATTTGCTGTCCAAGTGAGTGAGTTCATCTTTAAATGTACCAATGGCCCCATTCAGTGTTCAATTCTGCCACACAACAATAAAATGTATTGGTAAGGGTTAAGCTAGTGCTTGTTTTTAATGTTAGCTAATTACCCCATTTATCTCTCAAATTTGGCATTGATTATTTATGGTTCCTACTTATTCTCATATCTATCCATTCTGTGTCTTCTTTCTCCTCTTTGTTGGCAGCTTAAGTCGTTCTTTTATGTAGACAGCATTATATAACTTTAAATTGTTACCAGTCTTCAGAGGAAAGTTGATGGATGTACATAAGTAAATACTTGGTGTGCTTGGAAACCAGCCAAAAAGCTCAGTATTAAGTTCCATGGAGAAGACCATTATGAACTTGACGTAAGGCAGGAGATGGAACTTATTCTTTCCAACATGGACCAGGTGATCACCTTCATTAGCACACATGTACAATTCACCACAATACAGTGTCTGATGGTAGAAAGTTTTATGGCCATTTTAATTTTCCAAACTCCTCTGACCTATCTATCCCCAGACTCCGAAGCCATTTCAATGAACCTCACGACAAACAAAAGGGATAGTGCCTCATCTTTCAATTAGGCACTTCACAATTTTTCACACTTCACATGGAGTTCAACAATTCAAGATCATAACCTCTATCTCTGTTTTTCATTGTTGGTGATGATCTTGCCGTTGCTATTAACAGTTTCTCTAGACCTATTATTTTTTTATTTGACCCAGTTCCTTCTTTTATTGTCTTGCACTGTCATCTTTTACATTATTAATTTTATTTGCCTTCCATACTATTGTTGAACTTCTTTCTTATTCTTCAACTCCCACCCAATCCTCTTTCCCTGACTCTCTTCTTGTCTCAAAACATGTTACACTTTTCACTACTTCTAGTTCTGATGAAAGGTCATTGACCTAAAATGTTAACATATTCAGTGTTCACGTAAAAAATGTTCTGTGCACTTTGAATCTATTTTCTCCCCCTTAAAAAAATTTGTAATATGCTTCATACCAAAATCTTTTCAGCTGTCTTAACTTTCACATCAAAGTCCTTTAGAAATGTAATAATTGGATCAAAGTATTCAAAATACTGAAGAGTGCCAATGCACAAATGTTGTGTAAAAAGAACATAAGACATTTTTCTACTTCCTAGAAAATATATGCTGAGTCTCTGTGCTTTGGAAATAATGCAGGATTTCATAAAAAATCTTCTATTTGAAGTTAAATTTCATAAGGAACACTTTATCCTGAAGAAAATGAGAAAGTAATTCAAAGTTTAGATGTAGAGCTCTGACAAAATACTATTTATTGAAAATTACTATTATTCCAAATGCTTGATAGTTCCCATGTTGTTAAAATCTATCTCTAAACTATCCAAGGATACCTGCAAACTCATGAGAAGTTTTTATTCTACAGCTACTTCTAGAACCTAAAAATCATATAAACACGAGACCACATCTGTGGAGAGAAAAAAATAGAGTTAACTGTTACAAGTTTGACATGAGTCTTCAGTCATGTTGGACTCAAAACATTATATCAGTTTCCCTCTTCACAGATGCTGAGTTTTTCCAGCACTTCCAGCTTTTATTTCAGATATCCTGCATCCTTAGTATTTTACTTTAATCTGAGGTATTACGTGTTGTAATGCAGGTTCAACAAAGTTTCAGTTTGCTTGGGAGTAAGAGTTAATGAAAACATTAACATCTGACCTCTGACCAGCTTTTTCCCCCAGTGAATGTGAAAAATGAATGATACATTAAATTACTTTGAAAATATGGTGTTCATCCCTTTGAGAAAGCTGGAGATTTTGAAAGGAAGTCGGATGCAGCTATAAGTAGAAAATGGTTTTGATAAGTCAATGAAAAACGCTCAAGTTACTAAACTCATGATCATCTGTTTTAAAATGCTACTTAGTCAGAAGAGTATATGGTTTTGGGAGCACTTAAAGAAAGTGTATTGCCACTTTTTAAGATTTTTAAAGGCAATTAACTCCTTTTATAGCCTGCCAAGCATGAATGCCAAATATAAAAGAGAAATGCAAATGAGAAAGAATTTGACTTATATCTGTGTTGGATTCTTGAATTTCTTTATTCTCCAAAGAATCTATTTTGTTTGGTTGTCAGCAATACCACTAATAGTATCATAGAATAAAATGTAGGGTACCGTTCGTTCTCTCAAAGCCAGCATTACTTGAATTGTTCATCAGAATTTATTCTTCATTTGTTTTTGTGATGTAGTTATACGTTGCAAGGCCAGAATTTAGTTCTCATCTTTGATTTCCCTTGAGAAAGTGATGCTGGGCTGCCTTCTTGAATTGCTGCAATCTTATGCACACCTATAGATCAGCTAGGGAGGAAGTTCAAGGGTTTCGCCTCAGGACGATGCTTAGAGGGAAAATTACAGGTGGTGATGTACTCATATATCCGCTGCTTTTCTTTCTCTAGGAGATGGAGCCTGAGGGTTTGGCAGGTGCTGTTAAAGGAGACTTGTTGTAGTACACCTTGTAAGTGGTACGTATTGCTGCCACACTGCACTGGGGTGGATGGAAAGAGTGTTTTTAAGGTGGTGGATGGGGTGGCAATCAAGCAAACAAATTTGTCCTGGGTGATGATGAATGTCTTGAGTGTTGTTAGAGCTGCGCACATCAGGTAAATGCCTCAATAAAAATGGATAAAACCAACTGGATAGAAGTAGAAATGTGAATTCATGTTGCGTTTTTAGCTTTATTTGTCAGTTCTTGATATGTAGTATGTTGTGGGGGCGGTTTACATGACATGCACCCACTATTCCTGTACTTATGCGAGTGATGGTCATCGGTGAACATGAAATGTGGGCACTTTGGAATTGACCACATGCTTTGCATCCTGCCCAAAATGAACCGAGTTACAGACTTCCAAATTGTTGTTGTTCTTTTTACGTAAGTTTGAAGATCAATTTAGAATCATAGAATTCCTACATTGCTGAAGCAGGCTTTTCAGCCCGTCATGTCCACACTGAACCTCCAAACAGCAGCCTACCCAGATGCACCCGACTATCCTAACCCCGTGACCCTGCATTTCTCATGGCTAGTTCACCTAGCCTGAACATCCCCGGATATTATGGGCAATTTAATATGAACAATCCATCTAACCTGCACATTTCTGGATGGTGGGTGGAAACCCGAACACCCACACAGGCATGGGGAGAGCATGCAAAATCCACAAAGGTGGTTGCCTGAGGGTGAAATCAAACCCGAGTCCCTGTTGCTGTGAGGCAGCAATGCTAACCACTGAGCTATCGTGCCAATTTTGACCCCTATATCATGGAAGATGAATGTTATGTTCCTGAAAATCAATTGTCTATTTATGTTTGTGTTGTTAGTCATCAAGTATAGACATTTTCTTTTTTGTGCATTGCCTTCTTAATTTCTAGTCTTAACCCTTTTGTATCTCAGTACATAGTCCAATATGTTTAAATGCCTACATCTTTATGATAAATGCATTATTTGGCAATTCATCTGTCATAGGCAACTCCATAACAGTAGAACAAATCAAGTGTGGTATCCTGTCACCAAGTCATCTTGTATTTACATGTGCATAGGACTTGACACTGGTCCAGATTCCTCAGAGCCAGCTCTCAGCGTGAACATAACCTCTGTCACTCCTGTTTATACCTGTCAGGCAGGGCTCCCTGATTGTCTCTAATTAACAGCCCCAATCAGGAAACTCATATTCTGTGAGGTCTACCTGGCTGACCTAATTACAATCACTACAATTGCATGGTTCCCATTAGGTTAGACTTAAATTCCACATTTCAACATTGGCAACGGAAGGAAAGAACTTGTAATGCTTTATTTTCCAGCAAGTGATGAGTTCAAAGAGGAAAGGTGAAAGGTGAGATCATCACATAGCAAAGCTGAATGTCAGAATTTTGAAGCATAATGACATTTTATGAAATAAAGTGACAGAAATAGGGATAATGATACAAGAGAAAGGTGTATGAGGCCCAACAAGTTAATAATTTATCATAGCTCAATCTGATAAGTTAAAAACAGGGCAGCCTGACAAAAACAAAGCAGCGAAGGCTCAGTTTCTTTTGCATGATCCATTGCTGATGACACCCATGAAGAACAGCGACATAACTTCTAATCGCCATCAGTTTCTGTGCCATTCTTCACACGTGCCAGAATTCCACATAAAACTAAATTAATTGAAATAACTATTACTTTTCATCTCAACAGCCCCATGTTGAATGTAACTTGGTCTCATAAAACTCGCCCAGGCCTTCAGTTGTACAGTAATAATAATTTAACTGCAGCTGTTCGTTTTCCCTTCCCTACTTGACAGCTTTTCTTAATCAGTGAGGGGCATGGCAGGTATTTTAAGTGGTTGCTTTAATTGTAAACAGAGCCTTGGCCTAATGCAGAGAGGTCACTGTTGTGAAGCCACTGCAGGTTTCAAACTTCAGGAGGTAACCTAATTGTTCATGAATTCACAGAGAAAGCTCGCATCAAGCTTACAGGAGGTATGTTTTTTATTAAATGTAGTTGAATTTTGTTCTGTCACAAGCACTGCCGTGTGAACTACTTGTTCAGGTGGTCAGAGCTGGCTTGGCAAATTCTGTCTCAGTTGAATGTTCATAAAACTAAAATGGCTGCTGCTTCCATCAGTATCCATTTAAACAGTAGGCTGCACATGCTCGATATAAATAATTAGCCTAATCCTTAAATTGATAAGATCACTGCAAAAAAATAGATTGTCTAATTCTACAGTGTGATTTAAAAAGACAACTGTTTCTTAAAATATTCAATGGGAGATCCACATTTAGCCGTACGCAATGTGACAACGTTACAGTTTAAATAGTAAGTGAATCTGACTGTAATTCTTCTAAAATGTGACTGAAGGTAAAGAGAGAGCCAAACTTAAAGGGAAATTCCCCAGTGACCTCTCAACTCGGAGGCCATCACAGATCTTGCATCTCCGTCACTAAAACAGATGAGATCATTAGTCAAGGACAGATTGAACACCCCCTGTTCTCTTTGACACCGTCATTTCACTTCAGCCATGGAGACGGAGAGAAGTGGCTCATGAGGGGCTAGTTCATACCAGCTGTCATGACAACAGTCATGCGCTTGAATATTGTTGATGGTTTGAAGGCTTTTGAGATCTTTAAATGCAATAAGAATGATGTAAATGTGACCAGTATTGTACAGCTACTCAGATGTTGTGCGTAAAATCTCCAACTGCTTTGAAAAGCCCATGCTATAAAAGTTATGAAATTGTATCAACATTGCATTCTGTGAATTTGTGCCAGAAGCACTTTTTAATGCCATATTCATTGAACAAAGCAGGTTATCACCAAATAATACCAGGCAAAAAATAAATTGGTATTTTATATCAGATTGTGTGGTATAAAATTTAATCCTTTGGAGAAAATGAAACTTCCATAAGATCTGCTTAGTGTATTTAAACTACATCTCAGTACAACCTACTGATATGAAAAGAATTCCAAAAAGTGGAGTGTGAGATTGCACTGTTATTAAATACTTCTATGTGATATTATGATACACCAGGATAGTTGAAACACTAAAAAAAATGCCACCAGGTAAGATCTGTAAAAGATATATTCACATCTCATCACATGCTGATAAAAACATGGATGCTCTGAAACATAACCTTTAGGATGGAGCTCGGGGACTAGTGGTGGCTCCATTGGTAACTGCATTAGCTATTGTAAAATGACAGATTGCAAGGATTGAAGTTTCTCAGCTGCTACAATAGGGGATTCCAAACACTCAGTTCCTGACACTAGGGAGTGGTGAAACAAACAAATTAACTAACAAAAACAGAAGTTGCTGGAAAAGCTCAGCAGGTCTGGCAACATCTGTGGAGAGAAGTCAGAGTTAATGTTTCAGCTCAAGTGATCCTTCCTCGGAACCTTCCCCAATTCTCAGGAAGAATCACTCAACCCAAAACTTTAGCCCTGATTGAACAATAGGTTGAATTACTGGTGAGGGAGGATAGAGACAATGAGGAAACAAAGGATAAAAAAACCCAAACTGCTTAGTATTGAATCTGTGGTTCTTAATTGCAATAAAATAGCAATTAACAACAAAGGACAGAATTTTTGCAACCTTTAAGCAGCTTGGGCAATGATGAGAAATGTGAAAAAAAGTGGTGAGATGAAAAAATACTTCAATGTTGAGGGAAAATGCTTGATTCTCCCCTTAAAGTTTCAACAGTACTTTCTGAATCATGCTAATATGTGGCAATTACTTGCGTTCCATGCATTTGCGTCTTAATACTAACTGTTCGCCTCATTTCTACACAGCTCTCCCCCTCTACTCTGAAACTAGATGGCCACAATTTTTGACTCGAAAGTCAGAGTGTTTATATGGTGGGTGTAGTTCTTCTCAGTGCCTCCATATTAATGTCCCTTCACCAAAAAGCTCCGAGGCAGCATTCTCCCTCACCTTGCATCCATTGAAGTCAGAATCGCCAAACAATGAGCCTCTCCATGTTATCTTGGCTGATTGTGGACTGGATCAGAATTACATCAGCCTTTCAGGACTTCACTTTGAGCACAAGGCCAACTTTGACTTGCAAGTGTCTGCCAATTCACATAGCATAGTGACACATAGCCTTCTCATGCATCTAGATAGGATTCATCTAATGGATCATAGGGTTATTTTTTAGTGGGCAGCCACTTTGCACTCATTTGGAAGGTACCAGTGACCCCCCCCCCCCCCCCTTGGATTGCCTACTTTTCCTAACCAGAGGGCAGGATAGGTTAGTTACTGTGGAGATGAGGTGGGTGAGAGCTATTGATTGGAGATGCTGCATGCAAAAGGGAAGTTGGTAGTTCATGAGCATTGGTGAGGTTTGTGAGCAATGGCAGTGTTAAAGTGAATGTGGCATAACAGAGAAAAAATGATGGTGGAGTGCAAAGCATTTTACTGCACTGCTGTGCATTCAGTTTGATCCTGGAAATCGGGTGTCTCTCTGAGCTCAGGCTGGCCATTTTTAGTGCCTTTGTGTTCTCCAGTGCGACAAACATGGCCTTCCTTTAAAGAAGCCAGTTGCATAATTAATAAGGTGAGGAATAGAAGATAACGTGAGAGAAGTTGCTGGCGGCCATGATGAGTCACCCACTTTGAAACACACCAAAAGTAACATTTAGCAAGAAAATAGGAAAATTCTTTTCTTCACTCTGATTAGTAGGTTAGTTAAAACAACTGGACTTATGTACTTAATTTACTTCCGACAAGTGAGGAATTATTAGTTTTAGAAAAAGAAGTACAAGTTCCAAAAAAACTGCTTGTTGGAACATAATTAAAAGTTAGATAGTTTCGAATGTTTTAATCTACTCCAATGGACTTTGCTAAAGAATGATTTAAAGCGAGTCACTATTGTTGCCAATAAGGTGTTTTTTTTAAATTTTCATAGTGCTATGGCCATAATCTCCAACACTTTTTATTTCCAATCTCAACATTATGGTCTCAATATGGTTAGTATCCAGTGAGGAAAGTTGCTTCAGCTTCCTCTTTTTTAACACCTTCTCAGTTGTTTTTAGTAGACTCCAATATCACAGGTCAATTGAAGATATAGTTAACTAGATCAAAATGAGTCACTTAAAAGGTTTTCTTGAGTGAAAGGAAGGCAAGTTTTATTATCTATTCACCTGAAGAAAAGAAATAAAAATGTGACATTGAACTCACACACGCACAGGTAATATGTTTAGAAGAGATGCAGACAGACAGAACAAATTCGTTACAGTTTAAAAGTTCTTGAGTTATTAGATAGTTATTCTGACACCACAGTTGTTTCATTGTTGGCTCATCTTGTCAGAATTGGCAAATATTGTTTTGACCTTTGAGCTCCCAGTGAATGCTATTTCCCCAATATGGGTTGTGAGGAAGGGTCACCAGTCCTGAAATGTTAACTCTGTTTTTTCTTCACAGATGCTGCCAGAGCTGCTGGACACTTCCAGCAACTTCTGTTTTTCTTAGATCATAGAATCCCTACAGTGTGGAAACAGGCCCTTCAGTCCAACAAGTGCACACCAACCCTCAGAGCATCCCATCCAGACCCATCCTCCTATAACACACCTAATCTACACACCTCTGAGCACTATGGGCAATTTAGCATGGCTGATCCAACTAGCCTGTATATCTTTGGACTGTGGGAGGAAACCAGAGTACCCGGGGGAAACCCACACAGACAAGTGGAGAATGTGCCCGAGGGTGGAATTGAACCCAGGTCCCTGCCACTGTGTGGCAGCAGTGCTAACCACTGAGTCAACCTGCTGCCCAGCATTTTGGCTTCCTCAATTTGGTTTTTCAATGGGTGCTATGTTTCAAGAAGATTAAGCAGGAAGGGGGATCCCTTTAATTCCTTGCTCTTAGCAAACCAGATCTTCTTCCCCTCTAATCTTCAAGAGGGACTGCTGGAATAGAGTTAATTTATGGATTGAGAAAACAGAGTTAATGTTTCAGGTCCGGTGGCCTTTCCTCAGAACTGCCAAACCTGCTGAGCTTTTCCAGCAGCTTTGTTTCTGTTCCTGATTTACAGTATCTGAATTCTTTTGGTTTTCATTTGTGGATTCTTAGGTCTGGTATCATTATCTCTCAGAGCATAATATTCTTTTTATGTTCAATATGTAAAACCGTCATACAAGTAAGTCTTTAGATTAAAGGGTAATTTCAGTACAGACAGATCAATTTGTTCCAAATGTGTGCCCTGGACTTGTCTCAATTTGGAGTCAGATAATAATTGCAGCATGAAGGTGGTGGGAGACAATAGGGGAGGGAGTTGGGAGGGTGTTTGTCTGAAAAAAACAGCACATAAGGCCCAAGTAACCTGTACTTGCTTGCCATCATTCTCATTGTGAGAGCCAATGACTCTTGTCATCTTTTGTCTTAGTATGTTGGGACATTCATTAGTGTACTTTAACTGGGTCTTCATTGCAAAATTGGAAACAAAAATCATTTTCTTCTAAAACTGCAGAAATATTGAAATCTCTTCATTCTTTCTTTGAACCACTCTAGTTTTAACATTAGTTCATATATGATAAGAGCTGGTGAATAGTTGGAGTTTATAGCTAAAATAATCAGTGCAACTATTATTTTTTCTGCTGCTGTGTGCCACAGATATACTAGAACAGAGCAAGGTAATAAGTAAGAAGCCTGCAATCCTTTGATCCTCATACAATGTTTTACTTAAAAAAAATTGGTCCTTTTGTACAATGATTTAAAGCATTTATTTTTAAAATATTCTGAATGTAGCCCAGGAGTTGCTATAACTCAGGAAAGACTTGTTCAGGTTTTGCAAGAAGCCCTTAAACAAATTATTGTATTTCATCAATTAGGTTTATAAAGTCCTGTTTCTTTTTGAATTAAAGCAAGTTTATGTGCCGGAGAATAGTCTACTAAAAAAATTGATGCAAAGCAGCAAAAAACTGATTTATTTAAGCAAATACAAAGAAAAACTGAAAAGCAGTAAAGAAAATTAAACCCGAACATGGGAGCTCATCATTATAAACTTATGCTAATATATCAAGCAATATGAGCTTAGTTTAATTATTCCCTTTGTGCATTCATAGAGATCACGAAGAAATAGCACAACCTTCAATTTACAGCTGTTCAGTGCCCAGACCAGAATTAATAAAAAAAAGTTTATTTATTGTGACCCTCAGTCAGCTTTATTCATCACAGGAAATCTGTATATTCACAAATGAGGGCTATTCATCTGCAGTCTGAGGCATTCTTCAGCTGTCTAGAGCAGAATCAACCGCACTCCTTCAGCTTTTTGTTCATCATGAAGCTCTTCATCCAAATTGTTCATCATCTTGATGGTGGAGCTTTATCTTTCTCTTGTGCAGCTGCATTTAGCAGAGCTGCACACTATCAAATCTACTGAGCTATGCAGATACAAGAGGGAATGGATGGACAGTGCCCATACGAGGATAATTTGTACTCTTGCACACACAAAAAAAGGACAGGCTAATTACTGGCTTAACTAGGATGGCCTGTGGATCTTCATGTCAAAGGATTGGCATAATTATTTGCCATCAAAGTGTATTCATATTGTGGCACAAAGGAAGGTTCCAAATGGATCTTACTAATAAACAGACAGAGAAGAGCCTTATGCATCTCCTCGGATGTGAGCACATTAATACTGTGACATGGAGCATAACTCCGGTTTAGAAAAAGAAAGGTTAATAATTAAAGGCCTTTTTTCTTTTGTGTAGGAATAGCACTCTGAATGTGGCCCTCTAGGAAGGCAGTGACAAGTTATTAGTGACCTTGCATATTGACAGGGTGTACTTTCTTTACAGCACAGCTTCTAATGTGGTGACAGCAAAGGTGGCTGGCAATGGCGGTGGTTGAGGGGTGTGAAACAAGAGGAAGGCAGTGGGAGAGGTTTTGCAGATATTGTCACAAATTAGTGACCAAAGTGGATACAACTGGGGCTGGGAAATGCTTTTGTGCTAGTTGGACGCAGCAGACAGCTGGAGGTCATGACCAAATTAATTGAAATGAAATGTGCATAATCAGGATCTCATTGAATTTGGTGAAGGAGAGGAAGCTATCTAAGTGCACCTGATTAATAAGTAATCCACTTCATTCTAATGGTGGCACTGATGGATTATGTATCAAAATACAGCAGTCATGGTCCTTGGGTGGGGCAGACAGGTATGAAGTTGCTGAGTGCATTGGGAGATATGTGAATAGCTTCTCCAGGAAGAGAGACAGAAAATGCCAAAAAAAAACCAGAGGGAAAGGCCAGTGAGCTGGCAAGCTCCAAAAGCACTGACTGCAGATAATTTTTTATCCATTAAATCCTGCCCTGGGCCCAGTGCCATGATCTTTTAAAGGCTAGTGGTGGGAAATAGCTAGCTGAATGTTTGTGGAGGTCTATTAACATCCTGTGTAAGGAACCTTAAACCCCAGGTAGTATTTCAGAGGAAATGGGCAACACAAAACAGACTGGAAATTAACCACAGCAGACCTTGGGCACCAATAGTTTCCAAGGGTCTTTTTAAAAAAATTACTTAAAGGTTTTTATTCCAGTTGGACAATTGCCCAAACACTTTCATAAAACAGACAAAAATTGTATGTTGAAGCATTTTTCAAATTCTTCCAGATTATCAAAGAGTAAGTTTAAAAATCTGCAGCTGGAAAACTTCTTTCTCTTGAACAGACTTTCAGAAGCTGTTAAATTTTTTTGAGGCCAATTTAAAAATATGTTCAATAAGCTAATGAATTAGAGTTTTTGAGACGATTTGTAGCTCGGGTTGTAGATGGAGTTGTAGACTTCCTCTCTGAGCCGGTGTTTTTGATTGCAGATGTTTCATCACCCTGTTAGGTAACATCGTCAGTGCGCTTCTGGTGAAGTGTTGGTGTTCGGTCCCACTTGTTATTTACGTACCTTGGTTTGCTGGGATGATTGGTATTACTTTGGCTCTGTTTTTCAGTGGTTTATATATTTGGTCCAGTTCAATGCGTTTATAGATGGAGTTCCATTTGGAATGCCAGGCCTCCAGGAATTCCCTGGTATGTCTCTGTTTGGCTCATGCTATTATGGATGTGTTGTGCCAGTCAAATTTGTATTCTTCTTTGCCCATGTGTATTGAGAGCAGTGAGAATTGGTCGTGTCTCTTGGTGGTTAGTTGGTTTTCTTGTATCCTTATTGTCAGCTTTCTTCTAGTTTGGCCTATGTAATGTTTCTCACAGTCCTTGCATGGTAATTTGTATATTACATTAGTTTTATTGGTTGTGGGTAACAGCTGGAAGAAAACTGACAATAAGGATACATGAACACCAACTAGCCACCAAGAGACATGACCAATTCTCACCGGTCTCAACAAACACTGACAAAGGAGGGCACAAATTTGACTGGGATAACACATCCATAATAGCATGAGCCAAACAGAGACACGCCAGGGAATTCCTGGAAGCCTAGCATTCCAACCGGAACTCCATCAACAAACACATTGAACTGGACCCGATATACAAGCCACTGAAAAACAGAACAGGAAGTAATGCCAAACACCCTAGCAAACTGAGGCATATAAATTACAAGTGGAATAGACCACCAATGCTTCACTGGAGGCACATTGACGATGTTACCTAGCAGGGTGATGAAATGTCTGCAAACAAACCCATCAGCTCAGCGAGCAAGCCTGCAACCTCATGGCTATTGAATTAGGTTAAAAATCAGAATGGTAATGCCCACAGCTAATTTGAAATGTTATTGCTTATCTGGTAATAGGAGCAGAAGGAGACACAGGATGTAAGCTTACAATTCAATTGCCTTCTATATACTGTCAATTTATTCTATATGACGAAAATCAAAGCTTGTTCTTGTAACATTTTTTAGGTGGTCTAATGTTTTTAAATGTTATCGATGCAACATTTATGCTACTTCATAAAAAGAAAGCATTTGCAGGATGTTCTTGCTAACAGGTTACTAAACTACATTTCATATTATCTATCATCTTTTAGTAATTTCTATTTTGGCAAAGATGTATCAAAGCCCTAAGAGATGGCAGACTGCTTAACTTCAGTGAATAAATAACTGAAACAGCGACAAATTTACCTAAAAGCAATATACTGCAGATGCTGGATACCCCAAACAATTTCTTTTTAAAATCATGCTGGTGACTCTCATCTTGTATTTGTTGTTGAGGGACCATAAGATATAGGGGCAGAATTAGGCCACTCGGCCCATTGAGTCTGCTCCAACGTTCAATCATATCTGGTATATTTCTCAACCCTATTTTCCTGCCTTTTCCCTGTAATATTTGACCCTCTTACTAACCAAGAGTATTCCGACTTCTTTCTTAATGACACTCAGCTGGACTTCCATAGCCTTCTGTTGCAATGGGTTCCACAGAGTCATCACTTCTGACTGAGGAAATTCCTCTTCTTTTCAGTTTAAAAGGTCATCCCTTCACCCTGATGCTGTGAACTCAGGTCCTGGCCCTCCTGTCTGTCAGTGGAAAGATTTTCTTCACATCCACTCAGGCCTCTTAGTATTCTGTAAGTTTCAATGAGATGCCCCTCATCCTTCTAAACTCAATAGAGTACAAACCTAGAGTCGTCAACTGCTCCTGGCTTGACAAAACCTCCATCCCCAGGATCATTCTTGCGAACCTCCTCTGGGCCCTCTCCAACGTCAGCATATCATTCCTGAGATACGGGCCCAGAACTGCTCACAATATTACAAATGGAGTCTGACCAGAGCATTACACAGCCTCAGCAGTATGTCTTCACTCTGAAACTCTAGTCCTCTTGAAATGAATGCCAACATTATATTTGCCTGCATTACAAGTATAGAATGTAAATGTGCAATTTCATTCGAAAAAGACGTGAGGCAGAATTCAGAACTGAAAAATAGGAGTGCTAGCTTTAAGTATGAAGATATTAGTTTTTCAGACCTTGGTGATTTTTTTTGCAAACTCTGTGTGTAAACAAAACATTAAAATAGTGTGGTGATTTACGTTACTGTGCCTAGGCCAGAGTCAGATTACACTTCAGAAATAAGAACAGCTCGTGTTGTCTCTTTTCTTTTACATGAAACAGTTAACTTAATATTTATTATGAAGCTTAGTAATAAGTTATTTTTTTCAGTTTCTAAAAATGCTTCATATTCAAAGCCCACAAATAACTGACTTGGAACAAAAGCTAAATCTTCAGTTAATTTTCAAGAATTAGGTAGTCTTTGAAGCCTATGCTGTGAATTGACTTTTTGATTTCTTTTGGTATTGTGCACATTTTAACAACATTGATTCATGGAATGTGGATATCACTGGCTGGCCAGCATTTATTGCTCATCCCTAGTTACCTGTGAAGATATTCTCTTCATACAGCTTTGATGGCTGGAAATATTGATAATTATTGCTTGAAGGGCATTTCTTTTACTGGTTTAAAGTCCACATAAAAAAGTTAACTCAACGATGCTGTGGCAACAGTGGTACAGGTTGAATGACTGTGGAGCTCAGGCAGACTGTCTAAGATGCCCCCAGAACTAGAGAGAGTGGTACTGTTCACCCTGGGTTTCTGGCATGGTATTTAACTCTGGTGACTATTTGCAACAAATCTTCACTTCACAATACCAAGCACTGATTAGGGGAAACAGTGGCTCGTGATTATTTAATCATTTGCTGTCTATTTGAAACTGACCAGAGGTCATTCTACACTTTTCAGGTATTTCTGTAAGTAAAGTTAACTGAATGCTAGCAGAAGTGATCCAATAGGTTGGATACGGATATTTCAGTTAACACTGTGTCACAGTTGATTGAAAATATCATCTTCCTTTACAAATACATTAAAATCCATTGAAAGTTAAGCGTCTAATGTCAGTGAGTCGCATGCAATGCAAGCAACAAAAATGCCTTAAATGCACAAAAGGTATGTTTCAAATGATGCATTAATAAGCATTTTTGTATCCTTCATTTATATAAGCTGCCATGCACCTCAGCATTAAATGTCAATGATGTAGAAGCTGCAATCTTCCATTTTATCTGTAAACTTTCATTGTCCATTTTGTTGTGGGAGAGCAGAAACTTTTGATATTATTGTTAGGATAATAAATTATGGCCTATTAATCTTTAAAATGTCATGGACAAATTAAATTTGGGGTTGGCAGAAGAAAGTTAAAAATGAGTTGGGGTATTTTGA
This sequence comes from Stegostoma tigrinum, assembly GCF_030684315.1. Taxonomy (NCBI): domain Eukaryota; kingdom Metazoa; phylum Chordata; class Chondrichthyes; order Orectolobiformes; family Stegostomatidae; genus Stegostoma; species Stegostoma tigrinum. The sequence continues at coordinate 42,584,311 of NC_081362.1, forward strand.
ATCAAAGTCACCTGACTTGAAAGTAGCCAAACTCATAAGAAGATGCAAAGCGATATTCAACGGTTATGACATGAAGAAAAAAGATATGCAAGGGGTAATTAATTAGAAGTTACAAGTCATTGTCTGGGGAAAGTATAGTTCACAATGCGAACTTTGAACGTCTCGGGGAGCAAGATTTCTTGGCTATAGGTATTGTGGGAATGAAGACTTAAATTTTAAACTTAAGAAGGAGGAGTATCAAAACCCTCTACTCACAAAGGAAAGTATGAGAGGGGCACTGACAATGGACCATCAAAAGCTCTTCATAAAAATGGATTGTCTCCAAGATTGCTCCCTGCCAAGCTTTCACATGTAAAAACCACCTCATGTAAAAAGTCATGAAATAAGTTGCTTTTTTGGCTGCAGAAAAAGGCATCCAAAAACATGGAGCAACATCCAGGAACTCTCGTCAACATCGAGAAGGACATAGAATGTAGAACATAGAACATAGAACAATACAGCGCAGAACAGGCTCTTCAGCCCTCGATGTTGCGCTGACCTGTGAACTAATCTAAGCCCCTCCCGTTACACTATTCCATCTCTGGGATTCTCTGTCTTTTTGGAAATGATGACGAGTTGTGCAAAAATCAGTCCTGGATGAAAACCGACTGCAAGCCAGAAAATTCTAAAAGCATAGAAATTTGTTGTACAACTCCTTCCAGAAGAACCATCAGTTCAACATACAATTTCTTCATTGAAGCACTATAAATGTTTTTATTTCAATTCCACTCATTCACTTTAGCACTTCCTTGGAGGCTACTACATTCTGTTGGCTTTGCATTACCCTCTTAGAGCTCAAGGTCATTGGTGTTCAGCCACAGGCTGCAAGCCTGCCTCTTGCATTGCTTTTGCAAGTGGAGGGAGAGGCAGGCAGATTGTAACGGAGTGGAGCACAAAATAATCACCGTATCAATCACGTCAGAAATGGGCATGTTGCTGTATAGGCCAAGCTATGTTCACATCAGATGTGCAGAATTTACCAACAGTTTACGTGGCAAACCCACTGCATGTGCTTCAAGCAAATGGCCATATGTGAAAGTCAAAGGAAGCAGTCCCTGCTGGACTGAAGGGAGTCTACATCAGTCAGGAAACTTTGTCATATTTAGTCAAGGGGTTTATCTGATTCCCGTCAGTCAGATGGTTAGTCCCACCAGGATCTGTGTCCTTGCAGTCCAAGTCTTGGGGTCTGGTCAGACCTGCAGGTTAAGTGTAATGAGTCTGGAGATGGCAGGAAAACACAGGAACTACAGACACATCAGTGAGGAGATCTGGACCATGGTCAGTTGAGGCTATCTTCACAGGTTAGCCCTGGGAATAGGCCATGGTCAGTCCTGGGGGCATGGTCTAAGTGGTCAGGGGTTTATCGGGGAGAAGTCCATAGCGATTGAGGGAAAGCAAGCAACTCAAGCCTGAAGGTGAGCCTTGTTATGATAGGCCACTGAAAGAATGTTGGCAGTGATGGGGGTCAGTTGTAGATAATAGGGTGGAACCTCAATAAGTAGGAGTCTGAGAGCTCTGGAAGGGGATTGTTCAAGCCTGTCATGGTAGGTCTGGGCTCAAGGGTGTAGAACCAACAAACGTATGGAATCTCCAAAGTCAGGGGCGCTGACGGTAAAGAAAATGCATCAGTGGTGAAATAAAGGGAGTTATGAGATCAACACAAATGTGGAGGTGGGGGAAGGGTTGAAAAATGATGGGGGCCATTGTGATAACAGTATGAAAGGAAACATGAAAGATAAGAAGAAATCTGCGTGGACCTTACAAGTTACTTAGACTGAAAGGAAGTTGGAACTTCATCATGAACAAAAACAACATTGCTGGAAAAGCTCAGCAGGTCTGGCAGCATTTGTGAAGGAAAAAACAGAGTTAATGTTTTGGGTCTGGTGACCATTCCTCAGAACTTTACCATGTCAGACCACAACTCAACTGAACAAAAACTGTACAAAGTGGCTGCCATTGCATGCAGAATGGGTGGAGCAAGGTGTGGCTTGTTCTTCATTGGTAGAGCAATACTTTTGGAATTGGAAGCCTTGGTAGGGGCTATTGCAGCAATTGTGCCTCCAGTGATTCTGCCGTGTTATCCATCAAGCTTCAGTTTACATTTCATCAGCATTGTCCAGAAATGCATGTGAAAAATTATTCTCAAGCAATCATAACCATTGTATTGTGCACACTAGTTGTCTCCTTTTCAAATGGGCTAAGAAACTGTAATGTGAAGAAGACACTTGAAAGTGGAATCTGAACTTCCCATTTTATAATCACTAGTAAGCTCTGGAAGCTGATGCTTCAGTACTGCCACATTTGCTCACTAAGCTGCAAGCATGTAAAGACATAGTCTGTGATGTGTCAGTACCCCTTTGTTTAGTTTGTAGGTGGGCTATGACAGTGACCTACTCCTACTCCCAAGGTAGCATGAAAGCTTTGTGTACATACAATTGCGTAATGTTACATAACTCAGAACTCCTTGTGGAGACATGACAAAGATCTCGATGCCACACTACGTGAGGGCAGAACATAGGGTTTCATTCCTATGGATGCCTGTGAGAGCTCAGGAGTTCCTTTAATAAACTTGCATTGTCTCTGTAACATTCCCCTGCTCACAGAACTCACCAGGAGAAGTCATTGCTGTGGTCATCGTAACATCGGTACTACTGCAAAGGCATCACAAGGAAGCAACAACTTCATCAGTGAGTCCAGCAATGACCTCCAACTGCTTCTGTACGTTTTCCAGAGGGAGAGCTGCAAGTGAAGAAAGATTGACTGGTAATTCCATCCCAATGGCTGCCTGGAGTTTGAGTATCACAGGCCTGTTTCAAGGATGAATCGGTGACCTGTGTGGCACCTCCCAATCTTCAGCATTTAACTGTGTCTGGGACATATCAGATGCCATTTCCTCCAGACTGCCCACTGTTTACATGCTTCCTCAAGACCAGGAAAGTCAAATAGCTCAGGCAGTGGTATCCTTCACCATTGCTACCATTTCCTAGGTGCAGAGTACTATCCGTTGCACCCAAGTTGCTTTGAGTGCCCCCTTTTGCCAACCTGTAGAAAAGGTTTCCATTCTATTAATGTTCAAGTTGTACATGACCATCAATGCCACATTCTGGAGGCCTGCCTGCAAGCTGCCATGATATTTCTGTAACAACTGAAATCACACCTTCCTACCTTCATCCTTGGGTCATACAGAAATGAATGCCAGAAGGCAAGCGCTATTTCTACAAACATGGCTCATGACAGATTTACAAAAACTTTAGACTGACAAGTAACAGAGATACAATGGGCGTTCACATTTTCACCAGGACCATAGATAATGATTTCCTTCAGGTGAGTTTTTGGTGCCTGTGAAGCTGCTGTCATGTCTTATAGTACAGCTGAGGAAGCATGTCCCACATTAGTATGGAATGCTGTGCCCTTCCCAACTGGAGCTGAGAAAGAGGGGAATGCCCTGAATGCAAACAAGATGGGAGAATGGCAACAATTTTCTGAGGATGTAAACAAGGCTTGGTTTGGGACACTGATGAGAACAACTATCTGAGAGATCATGAAAGAGTAATGTATTGTCAAACTCTAGAGGCTAGTGAGGACCTAACTGAAACCTGCTTTCAGAATTAATGGGCTGGGTTTGGACTTTACAGTGGCAGAAATGTGGAGTCATATAGCACCGAAACAGGCTTTTCAGTACAACTCGTCTGTACTGATCAGACATCCCAATTTGATCTAGTCCCATTTACCAGTATTTGGACCATTTCCCTCTAAACCTTTCCTATCCATGTACCCATCCAGATGTCTTTTAAATGTTGTAATTGCACCTGTCTCCACCACTTCCTCTGATAGCTTGTTTCATTTACATGCCACCTTCTGTCCTTTGTAAATCTTGCCTCTCTCACATTAAACTTATGCGCTCTAGTTTTGGACTCCTCACCGTTGTAAAAAAACCTTAGCTATTCGCTCTATCCATGCTCCTCATGCTTTTATAAACCATTTTGGGGTTGTCCCTGAAATGCTTGAGCATCTTGTATGACAGCGTTTAACCTTAAAGAGGAAGCACTTTGTACAGCTTTAGTTGGAAACCACTGAGCTTTGAGGGTGAATGGCCCATTGTGCATCTCCCAGTCTCGAATATCAGTGTGGTCCCCTGAATAGGGGATACGTAGAATGATCCTTTCCTTGCAGAGATGTATAGAATTATCACTCATACTGCACTGTCTGTCTGTAGGTGGGTGTAAGTATGAGTGTTGTTTGCAAGCCAGGCCCTAGCACACTGCCTGCACATTGCTTCTCACCTCATTATTGTCCACATTAAAGTGCACCATCTCAGCCATAGCCATCAACATCACAGTTCAAGGGCCCTTGACGTCTAAGAATACCTTTCAGAAAGGGAGTCACTTGTTTGGGAGAGATGCGCAATGCTTGACCAATAAAATTTCCTTCATAGAATCATAGAGCTGTACAGTACAGAAACAGACCCTTCGATTCAACATGTTCATGCTAAACAATTACCCTACATTAATCTAGTCCCATTTGCCAGCATTTGGCCGATATCCCTCTAAACCTTTCCTATTCATGTACCCATCCAGATGCCTTTTAAATGCTTCGATTGTATTAGCCTCTACCACTTCCTCTGGCAGCTCATGCCATTCATGCTCTGCATGAAAGAGTTGCCCTTTATAGCCTTTTTAAAATTTTCATCTTTGGGATGTCTAATGGTGCTGCTCATATAGACGTTACTTAACCAGGTCTATGTGCTGTCAGTAATTTTTTCTTCATCCTTGGTCTCCCACATCTTCAGCTGGTGTGGAGGGAGCCTAATCACTGCGAAGATTTGAGTGATCAGGCCCTGGTGCCTTTGGGTCTGGAGGGTCTATGTTTGCTCAGTGATAGTGGGTAGTTGTCGATAATTGGGTTGGCTCAGAGTCTCTTGCTTAGATACAGGATCACTGACCTCGACTTTAACTGCTGCAACATTTAACAGCTCAAGCAGGCTGGAGGTGTAGGTGTCGCGCATCTCTAGAATGTCGTGGGATGAAGCTTCTGGCGGCCCCATCTGTCACTTCTCCTTTTGATGGGTTTCTGCCTACACCACCCTGTCTCCATGAGAGGAGGGAACATGAGGACTGAGGTCAAAGTCCCTTGATTTCTCATGCCTTGACATTGATACTGAACATGTCTGGCTAGAGAGATGGAGCACAGGTCCTTGCTGATACCTGTTGGACATGGAGAATACTGGACCTGGTTCCCCATGGTGATCACCAACCTGTCCATGGGACAGCTGGACACATGCAGCCAGAGCCAGCACAGTACTGATAACATTGATGGACACTTCTATCCTTTGGTCCAGTTTACCTACTGCCTCTGATAAACCTGTTGTTGTTTCTGAGACTGTCTGTGCAGCTTCCTACAGCAGGATGAGCAGGACTGCACACAACAGTCTAGAAGAGGCTTCCTGTACTACCTCAACATGATGTCCCAACTCCTATACTCAAAGTTCTGAGCAATGAAGACAAGTGCGCTAAATGCCTTCTTAACCACACTGTCTACCTGTGATGCAAATTTCAAAGAATTATGCACCTGAATCCCTAGGTATCTCTGTTCTACAATACTACCCAGGACCTGATAATTAACTGTATAAGTCCTGCCTTGTTTGTTTTACCAGACTACAATACCTCGTGTTTATCCATATTAAAATCCATCTGCCGCTCCTCAGCCCATTGATCCAATTAATCACGGTCTCTTTGATCAGTGATCTGAGCTAAGAATGATATACGTCTGGCAATAACAGGAAAGCAGCAACAGCATAAGGCAACTGAGTTGGTCATTGCCCACTGAGGTCTCTCCAAAGCCTTCATGGAAATTTGTGCTATTCTCTGGCTCAAACAAAAATACTTACTCCGTATAAAACAGTCCTGGACCTCCCTGGCATATAATGGGCCACTTTATCCTGCACTGAAACAAACACTGAAGGTAAAACCAATAAAAAATTAAAACATGGAAATGAATACACTGTGTGTGTTGCAGCTTCCATTTGATGTGTACAAGAGGAAATAAACCAATAGGTTTCCTGTTATTTTCTTCTGGGGAAAGGAGGAATTGAGTATGATGGAAGTGGATGGGAGGGCAATTAATGTCGATGCATGAGCAGGAGTTGTGTTCAAGTGGTGAGGAATTCCCAGTGACTGAGTAGGAAGCATGATGTCCCAACTCCTATACTCAAAGTTCTGAGCAATGAAGACAAGTGCACTAAATGCCTGTGTTGGTATTTTGGGAGAATGATATGGTAGCAGCCATTGAGTGGATGAGATACCTGCAAAAGTAAGAATTGTAGTGCATGAGCCTTAGTGAGATATGTTTGCAGTGATAGATTTGAAGTGAGTGCTGTCCCGGAGAGTGTGAGGCAGCAGAGAGAAGATGGTAGCACTTATCTTTGCAGAGTGCATTGACCTTATCTCTACACTACTTGGAACTCCTATCCTCCTGAGATGCAGCACTGACCTTATTGCAATTTTTGTCCAGGCTGGCACTGTCTGCTCGCATGTGGTCCTGTCGGGATCTGCTAGAAAAAGGGTCATCCTCCTCTCCGGCAGGCCATCCACCAACACCTCCAGGGCCGTGTCTATAAAGGGGAAAGCACACTTTTCTTTCCTTCTCTCTGGGCCAGTTCCTGAGCGTAGACCTGTGAAGAGTCACTACTGACTTGCAACATTTGTAGCAGTTAGGCTCAAAATATGACACTAGAAGTGTATTGTAGAAGGTTCCAGCAATGGCGAGCACTCTTACCTCCGTGGCTGTACCATTCCTTGAGAAAGAATCTTAAAGAACTACCTCTATCATTAATGAGATGAAGAGCAGAAAATTGGGTGAGAGCAGTTGCTCTGAGACAGGGCAGACTGGAGGAATAAATCACTCTTGACAAAACATCAATTCCAAATGTGAGAACTACACCCCATTCTTTTCAGCAAATTCCTTAAATTCCCTGGAGGTCAATTGGGTTCCATTGCCATGGCCAGCAAACAGAATACCTTGGAGAGATCATTGTTGTAGTCCTCATACTTTAAAGTTTCAGATAGAAAGGAACTCTGTGCTGTAACTGTAAGAAACCATTCTGATTAAATGAATAACACACACTTTGCTGTGCATTGATTTGAGTTGTATTTCAGTCTGTGATCTTTCTCTGCAGTGTATTTGTTTACTTCTGGTATATGTAGATGCCTATCCAGTACTCAGTTGATCTAGTTCAGGATTTACACTTCCTCATTCCCCTATGGCTTTCCTGCTTCTTCTAGAGATGTTCTTTCTGTATCATTCTGGGCATCATCATTTTGGTTCCAATCAGCAGAGCATTGCCTTTCAGTGAGGCGGCATTTCCAGTAGACCACCCCTGCTGTATTATTGACTGCATCTTATCAGGCCATCTCTGGATCACTTTAATCTCTGACTCTTCATCTTGCTGGTCTCATTTCTAATTTTTGATGGGGGTACATAGAGTAGGTGGTAAATTTTTAAAACAAGTTTTTAAAACATCCTGTGGAGACAGATTATATACATGTTTGTTGGAACCATTTACATTCCTGGCTTGTATTTTAGAAAGGAATAATAACTCTGAAGCCTCAAGAGTACCTATTTCAGTCTCATTACAGTTCTCCACAGATTCTTCTAGTGGAAAACGATCACTCTCCACTGTCTCCCATGGGGATATGGATAGAATTTCTCACATCTGTGCACCAATGTAAAAAAGCTGTGCCTCTATATTTGTCTATCAGGTCTTAGCTGATGTTAGATTTTTGGGTGTCAAGGCTCCCAGTCTTTTTTTCTTATATCCAATGGATGTTTCCAGTCTTTCATACAAGCATCCACTTATGAGACATCTCCTTGCATGTAGGTTTTGTTAAAACTCTTCCCATATGACTCCAAATGCTGAAAAACATCTTTTCCCAGCAACTCTCATAGGCTTGCTGTGCATATTGAAATGTGAAATATGACTCGTGTACTCTTGATCAAATGGGCCAATGGGCCAAAAAGTGGCAGGTGGGGTTTAATTTAGTTAAATGTAAATGCTGCATTTTGGTAAGGCAGATCAGGGCAGGACTTATATACTTAATGGAAAGGCCCTGGAGGGTGTTGTTGAACAAAGAGACCTTAAGGAGGCGGTGCATAATCCCTTGAAGTAAAATTCCAGTTAGAACAGGGTAGTGAGGAAGGCGTTTTGTGCACTTGCCTTTATTGGTCAGTGTATTGAGTATAGGATTGGGAAGTCATGTGGCAACTGGATAGGGCATTGGTGAGGCCACTTTTGGAATACTGCATCCAATTCTGGTCTCCCTGTTTTGGAAAAATGCTGTTAAACTTGAAAGGACACAGAAAAGATTTACAAAGATATTGGCAGGCTAGAGGGATTGAGCTATACGTAGAGGCTGAATAGGCTGGAGTTATTTTCCCTGGAGTGTCGGAGTCTGAGGGGTGACATTATAGAGGTTTCTAAAATCATGACCGGCATGGATATGGTGAATAGCCAAGGTCTTTTCCCTGGGGTAAGGGAGTATAAAACTAGAGAGGTTTAAGGTGAGAGGGGAAAAATATAAAAGGGACCTAATGAGCATCTTTTTCACACAGAGGGTGGTGGGTGTATGGAACTGCAGAGGAAGTGGTGGAGGCTGGCACAATTACAATATTTAAAAGGCATCTGGATGGTTGCATGAAGGGTTTTGAGGGATATAGACCAAATGTTGATAAATGGGACAAACTTAATTTAGGATACTTGGATGACATGGATGAGATGGACTGAAAGGTCTGTTTCTGTGCTGTTCAACTCAATGACTCCGTGATTCTAGAGATAGTAGGAACTGCAGATGCTGGAGAATCTGAGATAACATGGTGTAGAGCTGGATGAACACAGTTGTCCAAGCGGCATTAGAGGAGCAGGAAGGCTCATGTTTTGGGCCTAGACCCTTCTTCAGAAACGAACCCTCATTTCTGACGTAGGGTCTAGGCCCGAAACATCAGCTTTCCTGCTCCTCTGATGCTGCTTGGCCTGCTGTGTTATTCCAGCTCTACACCTCGTTCTCTCAGACTCCATGATTCTATACTGGAGTAAGCCAAAGAAACGTTAGAACTTCTACTGTTCTATTGGAATTTCCAACTTCGAGATAGCTATGACTTTCTCAGCATTTGGCTTTCCTCAATAGGTCATTCCAAAGAAATGGCATTCTCTCATATTCACAATGTATTTATTTGTAATGAACTTCATGCCAACTTTAGTAGTTCTCTTCACAGCATCATCCAGATGTTGGTCATGATCTTTCTCATTTGTAACATAGATCTGGATATCATTAGCTAATCGGACAATTCGTTTATGTCCCTGGAAAATCTGGAGAACTTTAAATTCATGGCACTTTAAATTCAAAAGGGAATCTCAGGAATCTGCTCCATCCAAAAGCAATATCGAATGCGACAGCAATGAATATTTCCCATCAAGCTTTATATAACAGCCGCCATTTCTGACATCAAGCTTACAGCAAGACTTTGACCCTGCCAGTGCTGGTGTGATCTATTCTAGTGTTGGATAAGGTTAATGATTCTTCTTTGTTTCTTGATTAAGATCTCTGGAATTGAGACAATTTTTAGTAATCCATTTACTGTTTCTCTCATCACAATGGAATTTATCTGATGTGCAGATTCTGTAACTCTGCTGACTGTGTTCTCTTCCATATCTTGGAGTTCTCTTTCAGGCTTTTTCTTTGGCTCGAAATGGTGAGAGATTGCAGAGTTCTGAGATGCAGAGAGATTTAGTTGTTCTATTCATGAACTGCGAAAGGTTAGTATGCAGGTATAACAAGCAATTAGGTAAGTCAAAAGAACGTTACTGGTTGTTGCAGGGGGAATTGAATACAAAAGCACAGAGATTATGCTTCTGTTAAATAGGTCACTGGTGAGCCTGCAACTGGAGTACTGTACACTGTGTTGGTCTCTTTATTTACAGAAGAATGTGCATCCATTAGAAGCAACTCAGAGAAAATGCGCTATACTGATAACTGGAATGAGAAGGGTTAGACAGGCTAGATTTGTACTGCTAGAGTTTTGAAGCAAGGAGGTGAATTGAATGAAACATATAAGATCTTGAGTGGTCTTGTCAGGGAAGGTGTGGAAAGGATGTTTTATCTCATGTGTGGATCTGGAACTAGGGGTCACAGTTAAAAAATAAGGGGTTGTCCTTTCCTGATACAAACATTTATCAAGCTGTATGTTTCCAATGATTTGTCATGGTCTCAAGCTCATCATAATTTTACAGAGTACGGATATTTTGGTTTCTTCTACTTCTCATCCACCCTGAGGTTCTGTCTGCGGTAAATTGTTTACCATCTTCGTTGTTCTGCACATCTTTTTCTGGTTATAGAACATAGAACATAGAACAGCACAGCAGAGTACAGGCCCTTCGGCCCACAATGCTGTGCTGAACTATTATCCTATTAAGATCAATATATCCTGCATACCCTACAGTTTACTATCCTCCATGTGCCTATCCAAGAGTCATTTAAAAGTCTCTAAAGTATTTGACTGTACTACCACTGCTGGCAGTACATTCCACACACCCACCACTCTCTGTGTGAAGAACCTACCCAGGCATCTCCCCTCTATCATCCTCCAGTCACCTTAAAATTGTGCCCCCTTGTAATAGTCATTTCTGCCCTGGGTAAAAATCTCTGAATATCCACTCTATCTAGGCCTCTCATCACCTTGTAAACCTATATCAAGTCACTTCTCATTCTTCTTTGCCCCAATGAAAAAAGCTGTAGCTCCCTCAACCTTTCCTCATAAGACCTGCCCTTCAGGCAGCATCCTGATAAATCTCCTCTGTACTCTCTCTAAAGCTTCCACATCTTTCCTGCAGTGAGGTGACCAAAACTGAACATAATATTCCAAGTGTGGTCTAACCAGATAATAAAATGTGAGGCTGGATGAACACAGCAGGCCAAGCAGCATCTCAGGAGCACAAAAGCTGACGTTTCAGGCCTAGACCCTTCATCAAAGAGGGGGATGGGGTGAGGGTTCTGGAATAAATAGGGAGAGAGGGGGAGGTGGACCGAAGATGGAGAGAAAAGAAGATAGGTGGAGAGAGTATAGATGGGGAGGTAGGGAGGGGATAGGTCAGTCCAGGGAAGATGGACAGGTCAAGGAGGTGGGATGAGGTTAGTCTAAAGAATTTCATCTAAAGAATGGGAGGGGGAGTGGAAATGGTTTGCGGAGGTTGGTGCTCCGGATACAACGCATCATCCTCCGACACTTCCGCCATCTACAATCCGACCCCACCACCCAAGACATTGTTCCATCCCCACCCCTGTCTGCTTTCCGGAGAGACCACTCTCTCCGTGACTCCCTTGTTCGCTCCACACTGCCCTCCAACCCCACCACACCCAGCACCTTCCCCTGCAACCACGGGAAATGCTACACTTGCCCCCACACCTCCTCCCTCACCCCTATCCCAGGCCCCAAGATGACATTCCACATTAAGCAGAGGTTCACCTCCACATCTGCCAATGTGGTATACTGCATCCACTGTACCCGGTGTGGCTTCCTCTACATTGGGGAAACCAAGCGGAGGCTTGGGGACCGCTTTGCAGAACACCTCCGCTCAGTTCGCAACAAACAACTGCACCTCCCAGTCGCAAACCATTTCCAGTCCCCCTCCCATTCTTTAGATGACATGTCCATCATGGGCCTCCTGCAGTGCCACAATGATGCCACCCGAAGGTTGCAGGAACAGCAACTCATATTCCGCCTGGGAACCCTGCAGCCTAATGGTATCAATGTGGACTTCACCAGTTTCAAAATCTCCCCTTCCCCCACCGCATCCCTAACCCAGCCCAGTTCGTCCCCTCCCCCCACTGCACCACACAACCAGC